>NW_028280947.1:1157500-1505000 GCF_059751285.1 Brachycentrus maculatus
ATATATGTATATATGTATATATATATATATATATATATATATATATATATATATATATATATATATATATATATATATATATATATATATATATATTATATACGTTTCGTCTTATTAAGACATTAACAAACACTCGAGTGTTTGATAATGTCTTAATAAGACGAAACGCGTCACATATTATCATATACATATTCCAGTAGTAGTATTCAAGTAGAATTCAATCCAATAACCGTGTTTCATTTTGGATATAATACTCAACAATTCAACCAAAAACAGAGAGTGATATTGATAAAAACGTTTGATACCTCATATAGCTGTATGCAATCAGAGGGTAGATAGTACTTGAACATTAAAAAAACATACAAATTGGTGGTAATAAGGAAGACAAAGGAAAAAGGGAGTTTAGGGAAGGAGGCAGAATGAAAAACTAAGGGATGAGGTTTGATGGATGACATATTCTAATAATATATAGTAATGTCTCAGACGTTTCATAAAAGCAGTTAGAGATGATGCATTTTTCACAAGAAGAGGAAATCCATTCCATAGTCTGGCCGCTTGGACAAAGAAGGAATTACTGGAGGATGATGTGTTATGGCGAGGAATGGAAAGTGTTCTTAATAAGAAAGTGGAATATTGTTTACGTAGCTTAACAAAAAGTATACAGCAGTGCCTAATTTACAGGAGTACTAGTATGCAACCTCAGTGCTCTAAACCTTTGCTGGAATGGCAGTCGAATCGTAAAATACGTCATCTTTTATATTCATTTCAAGATCAACACGAGCCTGTATTATTGCAGTGCATTTAAATGTGGAGACTGACCGGAGCATTTCGCCGTAACGTAACACGTTACGATGCGAGCATTCAGGCAGTCAGTACAGCGAGCCGAGCGCTCCATCCGTAGTTTCGGATGCTCTGTGATGCTCGCCGCGAGCGTTGTTACGACGTTATGTTACGACGAAATGCTCCGGTCAGTCTCCACCTTAAGATGTAATTTAAAATACAAAAATGAGGGTAAATGACTTTTTGTACGTAAAAGAAAGCATGACAGACAATAAAAACAAAAGTTTATAAACCTGTCAAACATACATTAAAAATCCATCGATATAAATGCAAAGAACCACCGGGAGCAATCAATTGCCGCCAGAATCTCAGATCCAAAACCTGAATCGTGCAATTTCGCACTTGACAGCTGTCAAATTTGACAGCGGCGCGAATTTAGCAACGGGACTCATTGCAAAATGCGCCGTTTCCCTCGCGCGTACGGGCGCGTCCCGCTCGCTCGCACGGCGCCAACAATCTCCAGATTGAGCAGGTCGCGGTCGGTCGTTTTTCGCGAATGCGCGAATTAGCGGCTAGGTGCGCTCGTATCCGAGCGGGATACCTACCCGGCGTTCTGACCGGTTGACCAAGTGAAATCGACGGCCGGCGACCGGCACGCGAAAAATGTTGAATGCGAAAAAAATACGTCCACCTCTCTAGAGGGGGATATTCCTTTGATGTGTGGAAATTCCTCCGATTTCTTGCGTGAGAAGGGAATTTTCATTTAATTTCGTTGAATTAAATTCGAGCGCGCCACTTAAAATACATAAATTGATAAAACGACTGTCACTTATTACCTTATTTTTTATTATTTTTCTTCATCAAACCCTCATCCGCACTCCACGGTGCATAGGGCACTGCATCATATAAATAAAGTGTAATATTGATCGTTAACACATGAAAGAAAGGTGATCAGCTTCAGGTACCAGTCCAGGGTAAAATTGAATAAATATTTTAGTGAAAAAATCACTTCTCAAATATTTATTTTACGCCCCCCTTGGGAATCGAACCCGAGACCTGCAGCACAGTACCAGAGCGTGCTGACCATAACACTACGGAGGTGGATTTGTTTTTAATTCACGAACGAAATCTCATTTACCTACATCGTTAGAAACTCAAGGTTATCATTTTTTTTAACATTATATACTTATCATATTGTACATTTAAATAGGTAAAATAATGGTAAAATTATTTTTTTATACCAAATAATAAAATAGTCACCAGGAACAAATCTCCGTTCAACTAATAGAGTTAAGATAGGCGCTATCACCGAGTTGTTGATATGCCTTTTGAGTACTTTACCAAATGAATTATGTATTCTTTACACAACGTGTTCAAGGCTGCATTACGCAATATCCACGGATGTTATAGTTTATGTACGTTTTACTGCCAATTTAATGCCGTTGCCATCTCGTTTGCCCTCACGTAGTTCGCGTGGGAGTAAACGAAACACACACAATAAGCATGCGCTCGATTATTATTTATTGAATTTAGAAAAAAATGTGAGGATCTCCGTTGAATGCAATGCATTCAACAAAACGCGGAAGCTGAATATGGTACTCCCGTTTATCTGGACTTTGGAGAGTAAAAAAAATATCCCGATAAAAACTAACAATTCAACAATGTTAGAAAGGAATGATGACAACAACTTTGAAAGAATAATTTCTAATAAATTGTCTGGTCAAATTTCAAATAAATTGTCTGGTCAAATTATAAGCTTAAGTAATAAAAATGAAAATGGTATTTTCTGGCGTTTCTCATGTGCGTGATTGAAGCCCAGGATTTGGAACTCAAATACTAATAAAAGGGTTTCTGCTTAGTAAAGAGCTTCTTTACATCTCACCAATAGATGTCTCTAGTGAAGTTCTAGTGATTCAAGAACAAGGTTTCTAAATTGGTTCATATATATAGCACTTCCAAGAATTTGAGTGGTGTGGTTGTCAATAATGGGTAGAATTGGTGAATGTTACACGTGTGTAAAGTGATCACTTAAACCAGCCTATGACGGTCGTCAGCCCCGTAAATGCCCAGACTTCCATATTCTTCTTCATCTTTGATGAGATGTCAAAAAATAATATGAAAATAACTCATGTAATTGGAGATAATCCAGATTTTGTGAACAAGTATTTGGACACACTCAAAATGTTGTGAATAATTTCTGTTTATTTCAGGATTTTGACCTTCTTAGTCTGATCAGAGGGGTTTACAATACTACTCATAATTTCTGATATTTCGTGGCAATGCGATAATGCAGTTAGGTACCCTATTATTCAACATAAGTTACATTGCTATTCAACATTAGGTACCTTGTTTTTCACATTCAATTAAACATTAGGTACCTTGTTATTCACATTCAATTAAACATTAGGTACCTTGTTATTCACATTCAATTATACATTAGATACCTTGTTATTCACATTCAATGCGTTAGCTGTCCGTTTTGGGACATGTTTAACCATTTGCATTTCATTTTTCATTGAAGTTTTAATTAGTAAATACCACTATTTATTAAAATCTATTGATTGTGACACGTGTTTCGATCCATTTCGCATCATTTTCAAACACTGTGTATTTTAAGAAATAGTACTAGTGAAAAAAGCTCACATCTTTGAGTTTGAAGACCACTGTATTAGATGAACAAAGGTAACGTTAACTTTTGGCATTTTTTATTTAAGTTTTACTTGGTAAATACCATTATTTCTTAAAATCTTTCGTAGCTTTGTAAGATTTTAAGAAATACTGGTACTAAACCAAGTAAAACTAAAATTGAAAATGGATAAATTTTACCACAAGCTGACTGCCGAATCAATTAATGCAATTCTTGTACATATCGTTTCTACAAGAAGCTCTCAGAGAAATAATGTATGAAGGGGGTCTTTTATGAAAATCATAAGTTATGGATTGAAAAATTTGGTTGAAAGATTTTGGAGAATTGCCTCAATCATCAGAGCTCGAAATGTACCAAATATCATAACAAAGTGTGGTTTTATTATACCGTGTTGAGCGTGGTTTAGCAATACCGGTACTGGATTAGAGTCGTAAAGCAGATGGTTTTATGCATAGGTGTACAATGTATAGCGTTAATTAGATGGTCGTGTAAAACCAAATGCCAATGGGAACAAGGATGAGATTGGAGGCTGTGGGGCGATAGAGGGAGGCTAAGGCCAACGCGTGATGCGTTCCAACTTAGAATTTTAACACTTGCAGTCATTTACGTTTGCAGTAATGTCGTCTAGCATACCTACGCTCTGCATAACCCACTTTAAGGCGAAGTGGATCACGATTTGAATATTTAAAAACGTAATTTTAATTAATTCATCGCACTTTTAAAAGCAGCCAACGAACAGAGTATGAAACGAGGATTTTTATATAATTTTTTCATACAATATCTAAATAAATATCAATGGCGATGTGCGAAGACCTATTGGACAAATAATCTAAAAGAGGCGAAAATAACGTTTCATTGTTTCGATAATAGTGTTACAAAATGCATATACGAGTTTTCTAATTGTAACAGAACAATGATTTGATAATACTAGGCTGTGAAAAATGTTATATCGAGATTCATAAATAACTTTAGTTTGCTCAAATTGTCAGGTAAGAGGTCTTCGTGCATTGATGAATTCTACGAATTTTTCTATACACAAGTTTTCCAATATGAGATTAAGTATGGTACATGGTATGGAAAAGAGGGCAAGAAGTCCAATACGACAAAATCTCGTCAGAGACATGACCGCAACCTTGTCACACGATCAATGACCATCCATTGCCATCACAGCGAAGACAAACGCTTGCTTTCAGCTTCTCTTGAAGGGTTTTAGGTAGTTTTCTCCCAGCAAATGCTGAGAAATTCCTGATTTGCCCGCACTAGATTATCCCTCCTTTTCCCAACACAGATTAAAATAAAACATGTTTTTTAGCTAGAAGAAACAAACATCCTCTTAATGATCTTTAAACCTTCTCCATAAAAAGCAAGGTAAAATAATATACACAACACCTGTCTAAAAAAAACCTTGTCACACGCCAAAATACACAATGCCACAGAGAAAGAGAGAAATATAGAGTTTTAGATAATGATGTTTCAAATTATTGAAAATTTTAAATATAATGTTGAGAAAATAGCATATAAAATATATCCAGCAATGGTGTAGTACCTACATTAAATAAATTAATAGATTTTTTATGGATAACTGAAAGATCAAATCCAACGTTTGATGATGCTATATTTTGGCTAACAACTCTTTTAAACTAGGGGCATGAAGTGTGTAAACTGTTTCAACAAAAAACGTCACCTTTGTATAATGACCAAGAAAATTTTATGATTTATTACTTGATTCCACCAAAATTGATTTAAGTCACATCCTGTGTGACGCAAGCGGAAATAACGCACTCGAAATATTTCCCGTTTACCCGGACATTAGGTTTATCCCTGAATTCTCTTTGTACGTAAATATATACAATTTTTAAACCTACACACGTTTACTGATTATTTTTGAGCTGTTTGTTTATCTTGAATAGAACGTGGTGTAAATAATTACCGTTCGAGGATATTCTAAGCTCTTAAAGAGACTTTTAGAGAGGATACCGCAACAACAGATAACTTATCTTTAACTATGTAATTGGAAAAAATAAACCGGTTATTTTAACTTTCTTGCAAAGAGGATCGACAACCTGCATTTAAAATGACAATTTCGTTAGAAATAAAAGTCCAGAAGTATAGTTAAAGTTATCAACATTGAAATAGCAAACCTAACCTAACCTCACCTAACCATACTATAGAGGCAGAACAATTGCATCAGTTGTAAAAAAAACACGAAAGTTTGTTTAGTTTTATTAAAAGTGAAAGATATGATAAACATGCCGACTATTGACCCAAATCAAGCTAAAGAAAGGCAAGTAGGTACGTAGGTCCCAGTACGAGATATCAACACTTCATTTCAAAGTCCAATTTATTCAGTAATAAAACTACAATGTAATGAAAACATTACCAAAGTGTGCAAGTACAATGTAGAATGCAGTGTTCATGAATGTATACGTAATTACCCACGTAATAAAACATGATCAACGCAATGAGATTCATAATCATTAATCACTGGTTAATTGGAAGACACGGTGAGTTCCCAACCTTACTTTCTCCGCGGTTCCACTTGCGAAAGGAAATGAAGAGAATGAATTCATTAAAAAATTAATAAAAAATATATTTTCTTTTCTGCTGTGGCCTGGGAAATCAGCGGTCAAAAGTGATAAAAAAAACGCAGGAAATATTTTTAGCCTTACGTTGACTATGCGATTTTTTTAAAACGATACATTGTAAGTTACGAATTCTTAAAGATGGGGTCTCGATGTTTGACGACGCAGAGCAAACGGATGATGGGATAGTGGTTATAAAGATCAGGAACTTATTTTGTATACAATATTTTGAGTTGTGTCCAAATACTTGTTCGCAAAATCTGGATTATCTCCAATCACAGGAGTTATTTACATATTATTTTTTGACATCTCTAGTGATTCAAGAATAATCTTTCAAAATTGGTTCATATATATAGAAGTTCCAAGAATTTGAGTAGTTGATTGTCAATAATGGGTAGAATTGGTGAATGTTACACATGTGTAAAGTGATCACTTAAACCAGCCCATGACGGTCGTCAGCCCCGTAATTGAATATTGACAACCACAATATTCAAATTCTTGGAAGTTCTATATAATATATGAACCAATTTTGAAACATTATTCTTGAATCACCAGAACTTCACTAGAGACATCTATTGGTGATTTGTTTACATAAGTTACTGCGGAAACGAGAACAATGCAAAAGTGAGTAATGCACGCACGGCAAAAATTTGGAGTCCATGACGTAACTCGGCCACTGGGTCATGAAGCATTTGTCATTTGACAGCACCGAATAGCCCCAACATGTGAGTCCAACTTCGTCACACATTGTCTCCATAACGCAGCCATTGTCAAGTAAACGCTTGCGGTCAAAATCAATGTTTTTAGAAAGCGACAAAAGGTCTTTTGTTGACGTAACACGGTTTTGTTGTCCAACTAGCCATGGTATTGCGATAATTTGAGGTCAGTTTAAAGTTCTATAAGGATGTTTTTTCACTACTTCACTCGTATTTTTCACTCGTATTTTTTGTGATGTTTTCGTCAAATTAAATCCGATTTGAAGGCCGATAGGTGAATCGTGTTCAACAGTTATTAATATTTTGATCTAAAAAACACTATTTTTGAAAACTGTTAAATTAACCTTGTCTTACAGGATTTAAAATTGTTTGAAAATCGGATCTGTAAAAAAATTCAACGGTATAAAGGTATTCTTCTTCTTCCTAGCTCCATCTCAACTTATCGTCTTTGTGGACTATTGGGGTCAGCTCTCCTCGTCCTCAGGTTGTAGGTCCTTCTATCATTCGAATCATGTTGTCTTTCTGTAGTATCCATAATTTTTTTGGTCTTGCCTGGTTTGCAATATCGCTCACTCCTTTCAAGAACGTCATAAATAAAAAATTGACAATTTTCAGTTGTGGATGTTTTTCAGAATGCCCAGAAAATGTACTATATCCCAGCAAAAGAGGCATATTTTTAAGTTAACATTTACCCGCTACAGGGCAGAAAGTGTTGTTTTTGCAGTTTGAGGAAAAGGTATTGTTTTATTATTTTTTTTAAAATAATAAACATTTTTCAAATGGAGAAAAAACCTTCAGGTTTTACCTAAAAAGATTTGTTGCAGAGTAAAAAGTTTAATAAGTGGCTTGACATTTATTTTTAAAACATTGCGTTATATTTTTAAACTTTAAAAACGCTCTCCTGAAAAATCAAGTTTTTTGATTTATGACGTTCTTGAAAGGAGTGAGCGATATGTTGATGTTCTCTACGTCCTATGTGCCCATACCATCTCAATTGCCTTTCCTATACCTTAGTATTGATGTTAGTAATACCCAGGCTTCTACGATTGCGTGAACTCTTAATTTTGCTCTAAAGGACACGGTATACTCGTACATATATGAGACGATGTCCACTATGTTTAAAGGTAAAAATATTTTTTCCAATATCTTCGATCTCGCATATTTCTCTTATCCTGGTGTTGCTTAATCTCTTAGACTCTTGCCAGATATGCTACTTAGGTCTTCATTTCCGACCTCCTAGCGCGTTTTTAAATTAAAATATTAATAATATTGGCATACAACGATTCACCTATCGACCTTACCTTTCACCTTCTTGATTGTTTGTTTTAATTTTATTTTATTTGGGATTTCAACAGATAAGTCACATCAAGTTATACACATACGGGTATTACAAAACAAGTACTTGTACTATTCCTATTACAAAATTTCACATTTATAAAAATACCTGGAAGACGGGACGACAGGGAGGAAAGGGTGAAATGGCTTAAATCAAAGCTCAAATCAAGGACAAATCATACGAAACAAGGGACACACCACGATATCACACACAGAGGTAATGTATTAAATGCTTCAGAGGAAATAATATGCGATAATACTGTTATGACAAACCTTGGACTTTCTAGACTAGTATTTAAATTGAATTTCATAAAAGCAACGTCATTGAGTGTCCGTTTTATTGAAGTTTTATTGAACTCTGACAGGGTTTCGTAAGATTGGTTGGTATCGCTCATTGCGCACGGTTCTTAAGGTTATCAAGATTGCATATTATGATAACAGTTTCATTGCTGGAACATATTTTAATAATTACAAACAAAGATATAGCAACATATGGATGAAAATAAATCACGAACGATTGATAAGGATGTGTTTAATTTTCGGATCGTGGAATGTAAGTAAAATTATCAAATATTTTTTAATTGCTGTTTCACCGTTTTTAGGATCAGATTATTAGTATACAGGGCTAAATTGTTTGCATTGTGTAAGTATGTAAGACAATCCGTGATCATTTTTTTAAGATGGGAATACCATTTATTATTTTACCTTGCTTATTATATACAAGGTTTATAGATCATTAAGTGGATTTTTGTTTCCAACCAAAATACCATTTTTCTTTAAAATCTATTTTGATACGAATTTCGATGCATTCTGCATCATTTTCAAACACCGTAGAAATTTAGAAAAACACCGTAGAAAAAATGTCGCGGAGTATCGATTTTGAGAATTACTTCATTTAAATTTTACCAAGTAAAACTTAAATTAAATGTGTCCGCCTCCGTAGTGTAATGGTCAGCATGCTCGCCTACCGTTCTGGAGGTCCCGAGTGATTTTTTCACTCTAATATTTATTCAATATTACACTGGACTGGTACCTGAAGTGGAGGGCTGATCATCTTTCCTTCATGTGTAATCGATCGAGATAACACTGCGTTTATATGAAGCAGTGCCCTATGCACCATTGGGGTGCGGTAAGGGATTATTATATATTATATTTTATAAATGTGGATGGATATCACAAAGTTACTGCTGGGTCAATTAACGAAATTAGTAAATTATAAAGTCTTTATATACCTATTACTGTCCTCGATTATTACGCTCAAAGCAGCGAAAGTGATAATATATTGAACGTATACATATTAATGAAACTGTCTGCTCACGACAAACGTACTCAATTTGGTGATAATGATTCACCTACTTACGCTGATTATATTATTTGCGTGCCAAAAATACGCTAATACGTTTTTACTATCATCAGGAGTCGTTTCAATTGCGCCAGGCGTTGACTTTCCATTTTTCCGGTCAGTAGGTCAACCTCGAGAATGCAATCTGCTCTAAACTTAACCTAAAACCTAGATTGCAGGTGAATATTTCAAGCGTGGACCATTATTCGTTTCGTCATCGGTGTCGGTATCTCCGACCTGGCGGCCATTTTGTGATCGCAGATGTTGTCGTCACCGATTCGTGAGATTTTTTTCGAGATCAGACCTGTTGCGTTGCGTGACGCCATCTTGACTAGGCTGCGATCTCCATTGTTGAAGCGATAGCGAATTAACTGTAATTAGCGGCGATTGTTACGGCAGAAATATTACGAAGAGGATATGTTACTTGGAGCTTGCGTAAATTTTTTGGAACAAGCGTTGTAAATTTTTACACTCTCTCTGACCTTCGACACAGTGAGGGAAATATCGATACTCCATAACAGAGAACTTTGCACTGTTCCGTGTCTGTCTGCTGTGCTGGTCGGGGTTGTGGAGGCGCCTGTGTACCGGCCAACGTCGGGTCAGAATCGGATCTAGCTGACTAACTGAACCAACTAACTACTAATCCCTTTCGTTGCTTATACCGGGGCACTTCTAGAAAATTTGGTGGTTTGGTTAGTTTTACAAACTTGTATTTTTTAGATTGGCAGTGACAGGGATATTGAAAGCAGTGCTTTGAAATGTAAATTCACAGTAAAATCGGGATCCAATTTTGATTCACATTTTCTATAAATTTCGCAACTTACAATAGTTCATTAAAAAAATGCTTTGCAAGAGAAGGTCTGTCAGAAAGCCTAGATGCTTCTGTATCAGATCTGTGAATACGGTGGGACAGCTTTCAATAACAGTGAATTACTAAGGAGATTCTTTTCAAGGATATTCATTATAAGGATATTCTTTTCATCTCAGCAATAGATGTCTCTAGTGAAGTTCTAGTGATTCATGAACAATGTTTCAAAATTGGTTAATATATATATATATATTGAACTTCCAATAATTTGAGTAATGTAATAATGGGTAGAGCTGGTGAATGATACACGTGTGTAAAGTGAACGCTTAAACCAACCTATGACGGTCGTCACCCCCGTAAATGCCCAGACTTCCATATTCTTCTTCATCTTTGATGAGATGTCAAAAAATAATATACTAAGGAGATTTCAGATTTTTAACAAACGTACATTTACATTTTGATTTATATGGATTTATGTATTTGACTGTGTGACCAGGAGTAATAAAAAACAAGCTTCGCGAAATATATCCAAAAAGTCTAAATACAAGAAACCATCAACCAAAAACTCCGTGTAAATTGACCCGATAAATTCAATTAAAGAAATAAAGTGTACATTATTATTAGAATCACGAAGCAAATGGAATTCTCGATCCAAATGGTCCACTTCGTTTTAGTGTATCATTTAAATTTCGAGGTTGATTGACTTCACAAACCAATCGTTACTTACATATCGACTCTTGCGCAATACTGATAGGGAAAGTATAACGTACACTGATGAAACATTTTTTTGTCTGATGGAGTGCGAAATTTCAAGCGATTGAAATAACAAATTCTCAAGAAAATTGAGAGGAAAATGAATGTTCGTAATAGAAAAGATGATCGATCGGTCATCGTATCAGCAATTGGAACATTATAATAAAATGTTCCGGATCAAAAAATGTAAGAGAATAACTGTATTGATGTAATAATACAAATTAAGGCACAAACAATTAATCTAAATAAAAAGATTGATAGAAACAATTACATCTATAGGAAGACCAAAGAATTCATGGATGCTGCAGAAAGAAACATGGCTCGAAGGCCTTGGTGACGTTATCCAAAACAGAATGACCTACAACCTGAGTACAAGAAGAGTTCGGCTGTCCAAACTTAAAACACAGTAAGGGACATTATTTTTTTGCATTTTTGGACTAAGTAGAATCTACTTAGTCCAAAAATGCAAAAAAACGTACTACAAAAAAATGTCCCTTACTGTGTTTTGAGTTTGGACAGCCTAGTTGACCCCAACTGTTTACAACGACAATAAGATGGGAAGGAGCCAGGAAGAAGAAAAGAAGGTATAAACAATTGACTCATTGAACGAGAATTAAGGCAGTAAATTCAATTTGAGTATTTGTAGGCGGAATACAATAATGAATTTATATGTGAAATCAGCTTTGTATGATAGCTATGAGTAATTTATAAAATGTAATTTTTTTGTTTTTAAGTGAAAGTGTTTTTAAGAGTTATTTTTAAAAGAAAAACTGCACCCATAGTGCATTCCACAAGAACAGAACTTCAAGAATCAACGACATACATAAGTGCTGTGCAATTAAACGTAGATAGTGCAATGTTTCTCAAGGAAAGTCGCAAGTGTGAAGATATAATATAAGAATCGGACATTGTGCTAAGATTTGACGAAAAACGAAGTAAGAAGTCGACCTAGTAATGGGACCTAGTAATGGTAGGGGTTTGTATATAAAAATTGTATATATCTATGTAAATATTGGTCAGCGCGCTCGGCTACCGTTCTGGAGGTCCCGGGTTCGATTCCCAAGGGGGGTAAAATAAATATAAGTGATGTTTTCACTGTAATATTTATTAAATATTACCATGGACTGGTACCTGAAGCGGAGGGCTGATCACCTTTCCTTCATGTGTAAACGATCAAGATAACACTGCGTTAATATAACACAGTGCTCTATGCACCATTGGGGTGCGGATAAGGGTTTTATTTATATTATTATAAATATTTAAGCGTTTGCTATTATTTGAGCAGCGCCTCTTAGGCATTTGTCTAAAGCCAGTGTTTTTCGATCTTTGTACGTTGCAAAGCCTTCTTTCTCCTTTACTTACTGTACTTTTCGTATGGCGTTTGGCAAGAAGTACAGAGTTGTTTAGACCTCTTTCTCCTTTGGCTGCTACACACCATTCTTCCTTGGTTTTCTTCTATCTCTTTTTCCTTGTGTGGCATGAGATATAAACTGTTTGGTAAAGTAGCATATCCCGTAATGCCGTATAGAGATGGTGGTAGCTATGGGTTAGCACTGTTGGTAGATACAATGCTGGTAACATAGTGACCTCGTTAGAAAATGGGTCGGGTCCGGCCGAGCATGAAGCAGTTGCTTGTACTAGCTAACAGCTTAACTTATACTAACGGATCATCTCCATCGTTAAACAATATATCATACGCGTGAATTTAAACATTTACAAAACAACGGGCGATAAAGATAATTAAAAAACTACAGGTTAGCAACAACGAAAATGGAAATAAATTACATTTCGTTACAGCGAGCTTACTTAATAAAATGCCAACAATTTATATACAGAGCTAAATGAACCAGATTTTAATAAGCGCTGCTAAATTCACTAACCAAATTTTACCGTTAATCAATTTATTTCACGCATGACGAACTGAATAAAATTGGGGGTTTTAACGAAAAGTTTGCGGTTTGTAATCAAATTTTTGAAACTTGACGCTAGAGCTAGTTGAATAGAAACAATGGTATACCTGATAGGAGACACATTGACCAAAAAGGAAGTCACATTCATTGTACAAACAATGAAAAACACTATGACTACCTACTTACAAATACAACAGTTGATGTAAACCAATTCCAAATGATGAAAACATATCAAGAAAATAAAAAAGAGAAAATAAGTGTACAACAGCGTTGGAGGAACAGATGGGTACGATAAATAACGGCAAACTCTTATTAAAATAAACATGTTTTGAACATTTTGTGGATGTCACATAAAATGTTATGTTTTCGTCTAATAGGACAGGTGAAACCGAAAAACGAGGACGTTCTTTGATAATTTCCTCCACAACCGTTTGAAACACGATTGGACCATCAAATACAACTAGGGAAATTAAGGCTAGAAGACATTGTTTAAAATTCAACTAACAAGCGCCCACGCCTTCGCGGTATGTCGATGAAAAAAGGCTAAGCCTAATATGGTAGCGGTTTTCACTAGCAGGAATGTGTATAAATTACGAACGGGGGGATTTGAAGGTATTCCGAAGACGGTAGAAATGTGAAAGTGCACGATGGTTTATGCAACAAGTTGCGGGAACAATCAGCGTGGAACACATTATACGCGGCGTGCCGGCCGGCACCGGTTACGGAACGGACATATTTCACCGTAACACTTTGCACCTCCTCATTCCGAAGATTACCAGAGATAGCCATCGCCAGAAAACGCGTATGTGATTAATTGCTTTTAACAGCATTTTGAGTGTGTACAAATCTCGGAGTTCCTGCTCAATAAAAAGCTTCTTCGTCTAATCAATAGATGTCACTAGTGAAAATTCTAGTGATTCTCGTACAATGTTTCAAAATTGGATCATACTCATAGAACTTATAAGAAATTGAGTAGAGCGGTTGTTAATCATGCGTAGAATTGGTGAATGTTACACGTGTGTAAAGTGATCACACAATTGCATTTACGAGAGAATGAAACTTACATTATTTTTGACATCTTAACACAGATGAAGAAGAATATGGAAGTCTGGGCATTTACGGGGCTTACGACCGTCATACGCTGGTTTAAGTGATCACTTTACACACGTGTAACATTCACCAATTCTACCCACGATTGCCAACCAAACTCCTCAAATTCTTGGAACTTTTAGATATTTGGATCAAACTCGAAACACAGTATGCGAGAGTTCACTATAGACATCTATGGTGGGATGAGAAAAGCTTTTATAAAGCAGAAACTCTTTCATTTGTATATGGGTTGCAAATCCTGGATTTCATTCAAATACTTGAGAAACGCTAGAAAACATAATTTTCAATTTCATTTAAGTTTATAATTTGACCAGTAAATTTATTTGCAACATTTTGAGTGTGTCCAGATAAATGTTACATTTTTCAATTTGTAAAAAATAATGTAAAAAATAAGTCTTAATTGGAGATAATCCATATTTTTGATGAGTATTTGGACACACTCAAAATATTGTGGAATGAAACTTAATCTAGCGCACATTAACAAAACCAAATTCCGACCGTTGGCGTTCTCCAGGGTTAACATCTAAACACCGCAAACCAAAAATAATCAATGATTAAAGAAAACTATTAAATAATATATTGTTTCAAAATTCTTCACCTTTGCTTTCCATTTTTCCTTTGTTTTCAAACTCCGCCCCTTGACTAACACCTTCCCCTTACTTTCCCCTCTCCTTATTTATAGAACAATTTATATTTTATTTTTTAGTTATTATACAGACCTGAATGATGGAAGTTTAACTTCTGAAACATGTAGTCTATAATAAAACTCAAGTGGTAAAAAACAAGTGTTTTCTTTAATCATTGTAACATGTCTTACCACAAAGTTAATGCCGAAACAATAAATAAAACAAAAATAATCATATTATGATACAAGATATCGAAATTCCGTTCTTATTTATGACTATTAGATATTCCGAATGCCCCAGTGAATTTCACTCTGCATTTGATAACCTAAATAATTAAGTGCCATAAGAGTTTCAGAGCTTGTATCACCTGAAGTAAATGTCTCAATAAATATAAATCCACGGCTGTTGGCTCTGCCCACGCGCGTTGCACGCTCGCCATAAATTTACCTAAATCGACACTATATTCACGGTGTCAAGCCATTACAATTGTGATAATAAATGCTACCGGTAGATTGTTGTAATTTCTGAGAAGTAATTTTGCGATTTACGAAACATCGATTATTCAGGGAGGCTGTCATAAAAGCAATTGAAACTACTCACGCAATGGGAACGACACGAAACACGAAAAAAGTCGGAGACAGAAAAAACCAAACAATTTTACTATAATACCTACGGTAATAATTATTATGATAGCACTATATATCGCTCACTCCTTTCAACAACGTCATACATAAAAAAATCGTAAATTTTCAGTTGAGCATGTTTTCGGAATGCCCAGAAAATGTACTATATCTCAGCAAAAGCGGCATATTTTAAACTTATTATGTACCCGCTACAGGGCAGAAAGTGTTGTTTTTGCATTTTGAAGAAAAGGTATTGTTTTATTATTTTATTTATAAATATACTAAATATTTTTCAAATGAAGATAAAACATTCAGGTTTTACCTAAAAAGATCTGTTGCACAGTAAAAAGTTCAGTAAGTGCTTGATAAATATTTAAAATACTAGTAATTTTTTGCTGTTGTTTTTTTACCTATATCTGCACCAAATGATGCATAGGGCACTGCATCGTAGTGATGCAGTGTTATCTTCATCGTTAATTACATGAAGGCAAGGAAATCAGCCCTGCGCTTCTTGCACCAGTCCAGAGTGATATTAAATAAATATGAGAGTGAAAATCACTCACATTTATTTTGACCCCCTCCTTGGAATCTAATCCGGGACTTCCAGCACGGTAGCCAAGCGCGATGACCACTAAACGACGGAGGTGGACACATACATAATACATACGTTAATGCAAAACACGTGTGTACGGAAATATGTATTGTAATATAATATATTACGTAGTTGTACAACAATTAGCGATAACAAATAGTATTAGGTACTATAATAACCTTCCTTAGCGTATTGGGTAAAGCGTATTAGCGTCTGAGTGCTGCGTAATTGTTCTTGGATACATAACAGACCCATCGGAATAGCCGTTAAGATAAAAGTCACTCATAATAATGATGATGGTATGGTTATATCGAAAACTCAATTCGACCAATACGGTTTTCTTGTAATATACACAAGTATATGTAAGTATATGTAAGTATATGTAAGTATATGTAAGTATATGGATATTTTTGGTTCTCAAATCAATTTCTAAAACCTAACGGACGTTAGCGACCACCAGGTAAGAGGACTTCCAGTTTTTTTCTCTTTTATTTTTTTCTAGATAAGACTGTCATTTCCATATATTAACCATTTTCTGATAGTGCTGAGATTTTTTTCTTATATGTATTCCAAAATTGCTGAAGACTTTTTTAGCAAGAAATTTAAATTTAGTGGATATTATAAAGGCGAAAACAATATGTGTGTAGTCATTCAATTATATGTATGATTCCTCTTCCGCTTGTGCCCAAGTTATATGATCAATTAGTGGATTTTTGTTTCTTCTAGCTAAAAAACTTCTTAGCATTTGCTCTTTCCTGGAAAAAATGTACTTAAATATTTTTATCATCATCATAATACGAACTATTATGTATGGTACGTGTTCCAAAATAAAAGACGCATCTATTATTTAATATCGTAATATTGTCCAGAAAGTAATTGGACATGTGGGTACACCTTGGCGCCAGGAATAGCATGTTACATAAGTGGCAAACAGATACGCAGATCTGTGAAATGTGTAATAGTTTAATGCCAGCCTTAGCTGCGAGATTTACTAGCTAGTTGTTGAAATTAGTGTGCTAGATAGCACGGATACACGTTCGTAGGGCAACATCTAGCCGCGGCGAAACTGGCACAAGGACGCCATGACATAATTTCCTATCACGGCGTCACTATGTAATGCACACAACAGAACAATTTGAACGAAAACGACTGCGATTCAAACCCCTAAGCGCATGGACAATAAGGCCCATCGGGTGTAATGATATGCGTAGGAAACTGCTGAAGATATTAAATAAAGTATTGCAGTTAGTAAATTGTATTTTGTTACCTTGGAAAAGTGAACGGTATCGGAAAAGAAAATGGGTGGTATAGGAATATCAGGGAAATTACACACTTATGAATACACTTAAAACAACTTAAGATATATATATATATATATATATATATATATATATATATATATATATATATATATATATATATATATATATATATATATATATATATATATATATATATATATATATATATATACATACACACACATATATAACTAACTAACTAACTAACCATCACGCCGCTTCCCCGCAGGGGTAGGCAGAGAGAATCGAACGCCACACCACTCTGTCTTTGCAAACATTCTTTGCCTCTTCTACATTCATGCATCTCCTCATACATACCCGACGATTATTACGACTCCTGACCCGGCCGCTTTCAAGTATTTGACATACCTGATTGTGCCAAGTTTTCCTCGGTCATCCTCTGCTTCTTTTTCCAACTACATTCGCCCTGTTTAACCGTTCTTTCTTCACTCATACGCTCCACATGTCCAAACCATCTCAACACACCTTTCTTAATTTTATCGATAATGCTTGTCTCAGCCTTACATTCTTTCCTTATTTCATCATTCGAACATCTATCAAACATCGTTTTGCCACACATTCGTCTGAGGGATCGCATTTCGACTGCATTCAGTCTGCTTTCATCCTTCTTTTGCCAACTCCATGCTTCGCTTCCATACATAATATATATATATATATATATATATATATATATATATATATATATATATATATATATATATATATATATATATATATATATATATATATATATATATGTGTGTGTGTGTATGTATATTTGGCTGGAATACTGATTTGGGTGATTTGGGAGGATTTATTTTGAAAGCTGCCACCCCATTCCCAGACCTGATACAGCATCCAGCCTTACTGACAGACCATCACCTTGCAAAGCAATTTTTATGTTTTTGTTTTTGTTTTATGAACTAAGTTGCGAAATTTATACAAATATCTATAAATTTAAATGTCACAATACATCAGAATGATAATATCCAATAAAATGGCGAATTCACTTTGACACGAATGTGCTGTTGCTTCGAGATTAAGTATGAAACGCGCCAGCACTCGATAACGAAAATGATTTATGAAATTAGTTCTCGGGCGAATCGTGAGTTAGAAGTTAAAAAAGATAATTGTACGACCTCAAAGCGGATTTGTTGTGCAACGACAACTGCACTTGCGAAAGGTTTGCATCCAAATACAGTAAAACCTCGATATAACGGACTAATTGCGGGGAGGGGATGTGCGTTAAAGCCGAAAGTCCTTAAAGGAGAATCATTGGCCCATATTTTTTTAAAGACCATGCCGGCCGGAATGTTACAGTCAATGGAGAGCGCTACAGAATCATGATTACTGACTTTTTCATACCTCAGATGAACGGCATTGACGTGACAGAGCTGTAATTTCAACAAGATGGCGCAACATGCCACACGACGGGTGCCACCATCAATTCGTTGCGGGAAATTTGAATTTGTATACCTCTAAAAAAACCCTATTTAAAAAAAAAAGGTTTAAAATAATTCAAAGAACTTGTTTTTTAATATATCAACACTGTATTTAGTTAAACATATTAAAATAATACAAAAGACAATAAAATCTATATATTGTCTACGGACCATAGTTGTGGAGTGAAGCTGTTTGATATCGACGCGCTTGCTTTCGGTAATCCTGGATTGAAAAGGAAATCAAGTTTTGTTTGCACTTTTGAAGTTTGCTGATTTTTTACAATATACTCTCTAAAATTACGAAAATGCGTGTAATATAGTTGAACTTCATCATCTGACGAATGGTCAATATTTGTTATTAGATCGTCGAGATTTGATCTTACCATTGATAACTTCATGTTTTTCAGTGTTGTTGTCGCTCCGGCTAGATGCAGTCTACGAACAGGACGGCTTGTCTCAAATTCTAGTACTAGACGTATGACGTGACGTAGCGAAACTTAAATTTAAGCATGAATAATATTAACAGGTGTTTTTTTAAACATTTGACCGGATTTTTTATCCGTTATATCCGAAGTTCTTTAAATAGAGGTCCGTTATACATAGGTTTGACTGTACTTCGGCTGCATAGTAACAACGAGTAGCTTACTGACATACTGCAATGTTGTCGGAGACGGGAAATCAAGAAGTGTTGGAGTAGTTAGTTCACAACTTGTAAGTGCAGTGAAAGAGCGATTTAGCAGTGAAATAGGCTTTACAGACGAAATGCCAAACTGTATTTTGTTGTATTGCAATAAATTATTGAAAAAATAAACAATCCAATTCAACTTTGTTAGAATAAATGACACAAGGAAGGAAGACAATAAAATACACCACTGGAATACAAATGAAACTATTGCAGATATTGTTAGTGTTGACAATAAATAAATATGAGTAGTAGGACGTAGGATCAAAGGTCACACATATCAGGAAGTAATGCGATAAGAGGAGAAAGATTCAAGTGATTAGCGAGAGAGAAATAAAAGTGAATAATTAATTTAAGGTTTTATGATATGAGAAGATTGACGAATTTCAATTAATACCACTATTTCTTAAAATCTACTGTAACACGTTCAATTTTAACCTCTCTCATTTTAACCTCCGAAATTGAATAAATTTATACGATTTTGCATTCGATGTACATATTCGGAATAGCGAATTCGAGTTGAAATATGAGGCAAATTACCTACAAATTATTAATCCAGAAAGAAATTGAACAGTTGGAAAATATAAACGTTTATTTTTTTAAACATTTCACATATCGCTCACTCCTTTCAAGAACGTCATAAATCAAAAATCGACAATTTTCAGTTGTGCATGTTTTCGGAATGCCCAGAAAATGTACTATATCCCAGCAAAAGAGGCATATTTTTAACTTAATATTTACCCGCTGCAGGGCAGAAAGTGTTGTTTTTGCATTTTGAAGAAAATGTATTGTTTAATTATTTTTTTTAAATATATTAAATATTTTTCAAATGGAGAAAAAACCTTCAGGTTTTACCTAAAAAAATCTGTTGCACAGTAAAAAGTTCAATAAGAGGCTTGATATTTATTTTTAAAACACTATGTTATATTTTAAAACATTAAAAACGTTCTCCTGAAAAATCAAGTTTTATGATTTATGACGTTCTTGAAAGGAGTGAGCGATATCATCATTTCATAGTATGTACGAGTACGTACATATGTCATTAGTTTATTTATATTTAAAGCATAAACGAAAAATGGGTGTATGTACAATAAAATACAACATTCACTTTGGTATGAAGTTAATTTTAAACCAGAAAGATAGGTGTAATACATTTAAAACGCTAATATATATATATATATATATATATATATATATATATATATATATATATATATATATATATATATATATATATATATATATATATATATATATATATATATATATATATATATATATATATATATATATATATATATATATATATATATATATATATATATATATATATATATATATATATATATATATATATATATATATATATATATATATATATATATATATATATATATATATATATATATATATATATATATATATATATATATATATATATATATATATATATATATATATATATATATATATATATATATATATATATATATATATATATATATATATATATATATATATATATATATATATATATATATATATATATATATATATATATATATATATATATATATATATATATATATATATATTTTAAATTAGAAACAGTAAAAAAATTAATTCGAAACGTAAGTAAGCAAATTTAATTAAGAGTGGGAAAAATCTATTTTAATTTCCTAGAGTTATTTTTTCATTCATACACCAGGCTAATAATCGGACAGATGATTAGCTTATTGCAATGAGGTAAATTGATAAGTTAAATGATTAGTGATTCAACGATGATCAGTGCTATAGAAATAATAAATTTATATAAATTTTAATTTCTTTGAGATATTTCTTAATTCATACACCGGACTAATCCTCGGACAAACGACTGGCTAACCGCAACGAGGTAAATTGTTAAGTTGATTGATTAGTGAATCAGTCGATCAATCACCAGATAAAATAAATAAACGCGTCTTGTAATTCAACAATGTATGTAGAAGCCAGATAGAGAAAAACAGATAATAAAAAATGTTGAATGATCCATAAAACAGATTCATTATTCGTATCATGGGAATATAATATACACTCGCTCACAAGTCCTAATAAGGAAGGTTGCTCGCAGCTTGTAACATCTGAACAATGTACACACATACGTTATTTTAACACTCTGAACCACGTGTGGGCAACTATCGGCGCGCGAGCCGAATTCGGCCCGCCGGGCTGTTATGTCCGGCCCTCAATCATCTCGGCGAAGTATACACAAATATATATACGGCGAGTGTTTTTGCCTAGAATTTTCACTCATGAATTACATGTTACTTTAAACGTAAAGAGTAAATCCACTCACGAGTAGGCATAGGCTATAATACTTAAAAAGTTGAACCCTGAGTAGGGTCATGATAAGCGGTGTTGCATAAGCCGTAGCTAGATTTAAGAGTCACTTGGACGTTAGGTAATAAAAAAAAAACAAAAAAAGTAAGTCTGAATGAAGAAATCGTAAAAAAAACGAAAACTTTACCATGTGTGTAATATATAACATATCGCTCACTCCTTTCAAGAACGTCATAAATCAAAAAACTTGATTTTTCAGGAGAACGTTTTTAAAGTTAAATAATATAGTACAATGTTTTTAAAATAAATATCAAGCCACTTATTGAACTTTTTACTGTGCAACAGATATTTTTAGGTGAAACCTGAAGTTTTTTCTCTATTTGAAAAACATTTAGTATATTTAAAAAAATAATTAAACAATACATTTTCTTCAAAATGCAAAAACAACACTTTCTGCCCTGTAGCGGTTAAATATTGAGTTAAAAATATGCGGCTTTTGCTGGGATATAGTACATTTTTTGGGCATTCCGAAAATATGCACAACTGAAAATTGTCGATTTTTGATTTATGACGTTCTTGAAAGGAGTGAACGATATGTAGGTGTATTTGTAGAATATTTATTTACATTTCCACGTATAAATATTACACCTTGGTCACTTGGACGTTAGGTAATTAAAAAAAACTCACAAATATACAAATTTACTTGCATTTGCAAGAAAAATCATTGGTATTTTTAGCAGCACAATTTGTGTTGCTAAAAACAACAGAAATAAACAACAGCGTCCAATTTTCTATTGATATTACTTTATTATGTTTAATAATCTAGTTCAACCCTTGACTCGGAGATGGAATGATAATTTGGTTCCAAACCTAGGAAAGGTTACGCATGCCTGCTCGTAACTGTTCTATACAATTCGCCATTAATCTTGCATTTGGTGGCGTTCACTTTCGTTTGTATTTCATTTTGGTCGTTGTTTTAATATGTGCCGTATCGAAAAGCAACGGCCAAGTAATTTTGTGACCGGCAATTTGGTAATTCAGTTTTTTTAATCGATTGACATTGCAATATACTAGGAAATGTGACCGCAAACAATTGACCGAAATAATATAGTCTAAGAAATTATTTAGAATGTTATATTAAACATGATGCTATCACGGCTTCATATAAAAAAATATCAAACGGGTCTCTAAAGTTGCATTAGTTCCATACTTAAGGAAATAAAAAATAAATAAAAAAATTACTCGCAAATATAGAATTCACTACGACACCGGCTACACGAGGAGCCAATCGTTTCTCCGCACACATTTTTTTTTTATTGGAATTAGATTATTTTTTAGAATATATATATTTTGATTTTTGAACTGCCTACTTTTCAATAATTCTATTATTTTCATTATTTAGTTATAGGGCAAGGCACAACTCTAAAATTTAAACTAAGCTTCACATATGGTGTTTGAAAATGATGCGAAATGCATCGAAACACGTGTAAACACAGTAGATTTTTAAAAAATTGGTATTTCCCAAGTAAATTTTAAAATTACAAATGGACCGAAGGATATTTTTTAAATTAAAAATGACTGCCGAATGAATTGATGAAAAGTGAAACTAGGTTAAAATATTCATACGACGCACTTGTTAGGTTTGATTCGTATGATAATTTGAAATGGTGTCGAACCGTAATGATTTACCGAGAATCAAGAAAAACTAATTGAATAAATATGGGTGTAATTTCACACTAGCGATCGTAGAAGTGCTCGAGTAAGAAAATGCCTTTACTTATGATAATTGAATAATTTCCAGAAAATTACATGCGGTTCTTAACTGTAAAAAACGTTACATAAAAGTGAAACGCGCGCTATTCGCATCAACGGATAGTTTATGTACATTAATTTTGTCTATGGAACTGGAGCAAGTGCGGCGTTCGAAATAATCATAGACGAGTTACGATGCAAAACTGACGTTTAGAAAGCCAACATGGCCGCCCGGCGACGGGGAAAAGTTACGACCAAATCAAATTTGAGTAATGCAAACAAAATGAAGTCATAAAGTGCATTGCAACAAAAGATTCGGTAAATAGAACGCTATGTGAAGTCTTTCCTGGTGAACTTTACGATTTTATCAACTATTACTGACAATAGATCGTTTAGAAAATGGCAAATTTATGACACGGAAGGATAAATGCAAATATGTCAATGATTGCGAAAACGTTCAGATTCATACCGAACTCGTCAAAGCCTGCCATTTTGTAGCGATAAAATTGTGAAACGATTGCACAAATAAATTCTGAAATAAATCCCTTGAAAACGTATTATTTTTGCCTCAAGGAAAAATTAATTTAGCACGAGCTCATATCGATTGAAATCGATAAACAATCAGATAAAAATGTACTTAGCATAGATTATCACAAAATACCTTTTAATAATAAGCTACCTTGTTATAAACATCAAAAGAGAGAACAAAGTTATCGCCTATTGTGATATTATTATTGACTACTAATAAGCACAATGAAGGTTGGTTTCTGTTCTGACAATCGTATTCAGTAGGTACAATGAACTGGCTATTATAATTGATTTCATTCGTCAGAATAAAATCTATTGAAAATATTAGGTCAGATACCAAATACAAAGTGTATAAAAATACATTAAATTATAGTCTTAGAAATATTATACTTGTGATACAAACCTATTTAAAATAGAATGTACTAAAAATTACCCGCCTTAATTTCTACTTTAGCCCAGATTTTAAAATTATAGAAGTCTCTTAATATATCAACAATAATGGAGAAGAAGAAATTAAATTAAAAAAAATAGTAATAATACAAAAAGAAACGCTACAAAGAAAACTTACTTACGATAAATGAAAAAGACGCAAAAGTATTCATAAATAATAGTCAAATACTGATTTTATGCTACACAAAATGGAGATGCTATTTGCTTAGTATTTGAAAGGCATAATTAGCATTAATGACTTTTTTAAAGCTTGATATAAGAAGAGTTTAATAGATAACCGGCCATAAAACTGCATAGTCTAAATGTCGTAATCTGCCTGCTAGAGTTGACTAGACTTTGCACAGCCGTAACTCGGATATTAATCACTGAAGGTGAAACCACACACCAAACACGTCA
The DNA here is from genome assembly GCF_059751285.1 of Brachycentrus maculatus. Taxonomy (NCBI): domain Eukaryota; kingdom Metazoa; phylum Arthropoda; class Insecta; order Trichoptera; family Brachycentridae; genus Brachycentrus; species Brachycentrus maculatus. The sequence continues at coordinate 1,182,195 of NW_028280947.1, forward strand.
CAGACTGATAGACGTCATGGATTGTAGTTTATCGATATCGGTGTAACGAAGTTAACCATGGACGTCTTTTTTACAGCTTAGTTTTATCTGGGAACGTGTCAGCAAGTCTAGTAAACAGTTACTGTAAATTGTAGCAAGGGTTAAAAAACTATTAAATATTGTATTGAATATGATCGATATTTTAAAAATTTGTTTGGATGTTCCTGGTAATTATCAAAGACAGCGTCAGCATCGATTGTATAATGTTATGTTCCAATATGGAATATGGTGGTATGGTCATGTGGAGCAAATGGATAACGAGAGAATGATCAAGAAAATATATGTGGCGAATGTGAGAGGGAAAACAGAACGAGGACAACCGAAAAAGATTTGGCACGATCAGATCAATCAGAACCTAAAATCTGTCGGTGTCAAAAGTCTGCGTAATCGCAGGGCATGTAAGACTATATGTATGGATGTAAAGGAGGCGAGGAGTGTATGTCAGGACAGAAGAGTGTGGCGTTCCATCCTCTCTGCCTACCCCTGCGGAGAAACGGCTTGATGGTAGTAGTAGTAGTAGTAGTAGTAATATACAGGACCAACCTACTGATGGTTATACCTGTTGCAACGATTGTGCTACAGACATATTACTACAGACTTTTCTAAGTCTACTCGTACAAATGGTTATCGAATTAACATAACTAAACACCGGCAAAACCCTGGTATTGTAGGGTGAAAGGCCATAAAAGAAAGAGAGGAAATGAGATGATTGTTTGTGACGTAACACGAGAAATGAAACCCAATAGGTTAATTTTAGGACATATATTAAGTAAATGTCAAAAACCCAAAAGAAACGCTAATTCTCTGCATGTATGGACAAAAGTAACCATGAAATTAACCCGTAAATCAAATATAAAAGGAAATTTAAAAGCATTTATTTTTCAACGTTATCGAAACATGCAGTATCCGATGTGTAACTGCAAATCTTTCATATAAACGTCATATTATCAAGAAGCTGAATGGCAAAAACTGTAATATTTTTTTGTGATTGTTCAATTTTATGCTTCCACGATCATTTACTACATTTTGAATTACCGTATACCGTATACCTTTATTCAAAAATTGCTAGTCACTGCGAGTGTACCGAACGCGGAGGAAAGCCAATCAATTTACCCGTACAAAGGATGCAGTCAACGTATTCAATTTGTAATATAGTGAGTATTAAAACGATACATTTTATCCATGATATTAATGCCGTGTAATGAAACGACTCATGCACTGAATTTGAATATAATGTCCTTGTTAAAAGAAGAAATTGAATCCATTAGGTTCCTGCTTTTGCACTTACTTTTTGGTATTTGAACCAGATATAATAGCTAGATTAGTTCCCTGAAGAAAGACAATACTTGATTATATACATTTTCAAGGATACAGGTGTTTCTTGGATGAATAAAATACGAAAGGAACAAATTCTGTTTTACTTATAGCTTATTTATCATATCGATTGAGATGGTCCATTGCTTCATTGCACATAAAACAAAGAATACGAGAGACTGTTTGGAAATAGCAAGGAATGAGTGAGCCATTTTGTACTGAACGAGATCTGGAATGAACCATGGTATGTGACGCATTTGACTTATTTCCTAGCAATACAGAGAAGTCATTTATGGTATTCTATCATTTCTGCCTACCAAACACACGTACAGCAAATAAGCTAATGAAAAAAAAACCTCTTTGATTTGTCATTAAACATTACAAAATGAGATCAATGATATTTTTAATCTTCACGAGGATGTCCCAATTTTTTGATGTTTTTTTTTATTTGATTTGGCGTGATTTTTCGCTGCATTTTATTGATGTTATGGCCTTAGGAGTCAAATTAGCGACCGACTAGACAAAGGCTGCACCGACATAAATAATCGATTACACGGTGCACTGGATGCAAAAAAGGAGCCATGACTGATTAAGAAATGCCGACTGCATTTTAAAATAGTGACCGATGGAGTTATTTATTTTTGATAAAATTACCTCGCCGAATTTGCGGTTTCCAGAACATTACACTTGCAACAAATTTAAAATAATTTGAAATAAACTTCTGTAAAAATCTATTATATCAAGAATGTACTATTCTGTAATATAGCATATGCGAATTCAATTAAAATTTTCTGCGCATGGATGATACTCCCGTACTTTTTCCATTTTTAAAAATTAATAATAATTTTAATAATTACGTAGCACGTATTGCTGAGGATAGATGAGGACATGGGCTGCTCGACGTATGAGGAGTTGAAGAGGACTTCCGAAAATAAGCGAGAATGGCGAAAGAGATGTCATCTGTTGCTTCAGACCAATCCGCAGGATTGAGACCAGAGAGAGAAAGAGATGAGAACTGAGGACGAAAAAAGTCTAGAACAGGACGCAGAAGCACGTGTAGGCTCCAGACAAGATGGTTCGATGACATTAAAAAAGTTGCGGGCCTGCACTGGAAGAGAGTCGCGCCCAACAGACAACTGTGGAAGTCCAAGAGGGAGGAGCTTTTGTTCAATTCTGGACACAAGAAGGAGGCTGTAGTATGTAATGGCGCCGTTTTCGTAAGATACGAACTCAAAAGTGCTTCCATGTGATTAAATTGGAGGGAGAAAATATACAAACGATTTAACGATTTTTGATATTTTCTCATTTGTTTATTTTAAATATGCTTTTTACCTTATGTTTTTCTCATTTATTCCTTTTAAATATGCTTCTTATGGCTATTTATTATACCTGTTTATTGTTTTTTTATATTTTGCCATGTATTAGTTTTGGTTATTTAAAAAAAAACTTTTTTGTTACTTTATTATTTGTGTTCCAGTCTTGTTAACCTTAATCCCATGTCCCAAAATGAGAAATAGAAATTACTCATCGGGAATATTATATGTATATATGACTTATGTATGTAATATGTATTGAAATAAATAAAAAAAATGAAAAAAAAAACAAACTAATCGTTATAACTGGTCTAAACTAATCATTTGTTAGGCAGTAGAGAGAATAGGATAATTCATTAAAACCTGTATCTAAACATTCGTATAATCCAGTTAAATACATTTTTGCTGTTGAAAAAAGGTACTCACTTGAACACTGGTAGCGGCATATCTATACTGTGTGTGGCCAGTCCCTTTTTGCGATCCCCCGCCATGTCTGCCAGCCTGGCAAAGTCGGTATCTTGGTCAGCCAGTCGGGCTGACTTCCTGGACTCCAAGAGTCGAACTTCTTCCAGACGCTTCTGCAACTCCATGGGCTTCTGAAATAAAACATTAGAAAATATAAGATCATGTTGACAAAGTCCAATTTTACTTGTTGTATTAACACGTTGGGTGCAACGTGCCAGGTGCATGCTACTAATATTTCTCAATATGCGGAATACGCGCTAGGCGCGTATCGCTGATTACAATTAATCAAATGGCTTAAAAGTATCATTGCGTTATTAAAAAGTATACCCTTAGGCATTAGAGGCAGATAGTAAGGCAAGCTGCATACTTTGTACTAGGGTAGGCAGTAGAGGTATGTAGTAAGGTAAGCTGGTACTTCTTAGTAAGGTAGGGTAGGTACTGTTAGCGTTTTTATATGTCACGCGGGTAATTTAGGATTGACACTGCTTTTCTGCTTATATGGAAGGCACGCCCCTGCCTTAAAGTCTTGATAAAGTATATGTCACTGTGTGATGAATAAAAAAAGACATAATTAAATTTCATGTATTAATATATAATAATGTCCGCCTCCGTAGTTTATTTGTCAGCACGCTCGGCTACCGTTCTGGAGGTCCCGGGTTCGATTCCCAGGGGGGGGTCAAATAAATTTAAGTGATTTTTTCACTGTAATATTTATTCAATATTACCCTGGACTGGTACCTGAAGCGGAAGGCTGATCACCTTTCCGTCATGTGTAAACGATCAAGATAACACTGCGTTTATATGAAGTAGTGCCCTATGCACCATTGGGGTGCGGATAAGGGTTTTATTATTATTATTATTAATATATAATTTGCGAGTAATTTCAGCTTTAGTCCTCTCCACGACTCAAAAAAAAGACATAATTAAATTTCATGTATTAATATATAATTTGCGAGTCTAATTTCAGCCTTAGTCCTCTCCACGACTCGCGTTTATACTCGCTTGTCTCAAAGTGAGTATAAACGTGAGCCGCGCGTGAATCCTACACACACAAAGAGAACAGTGTGTATTAGTATCTACAAAATGAAAATTCATATTATTTCAAGTGATCGCGTCACCAAAATATTATTTCACGAAGCATTTGATTGTTTTATTGGTTTTTGCTATGAGATAATAACATGTTTGCGCAGTAATAAGTAGGCCGTACAAATATTTTTTATACATTACGTACATATAAATAATATTTGAACAATTGCTCGACTTCGATTATCAAATGATGAAGAAATTTTGAGAAGCAATGTAAGATTAAGACGTTTTAGTTCTAGGAAGTATTTTATTTTTATTTTTCTAAATGATTTGTAACCAATTTCTTTTATATTTTTAAGTAAAAAATATTATTCAATTTTAAATACGTATTAAATTTATTAGTTGTAGTTATTTAACAGAGAATTTTGAGTGTGTCCAAATACTTGTTCACAGATCCGGATTATCTCCGATTATAGGAGTTATTTTCGTAGTATTTCAAGAATTTGAGTAGTGGGGTTGTCAATAATGGGTACAATTGATGAATGTTACACGTGTGTAAAGTGATCACTTAAACCAGCCTATGACGGTCGTAAGCCCCATAAATGGCCAGACTTCCATATTCTTCTTCATCTTTGATGAGATATCAAAAAAATAATATGGAAAATAAAAGTCACATTGCAGTCTACTGCTAAACATATTTAAATAGACTATTGTTGTACATCATCTCTCTCTATGTAAACGATTGCATGATGCGTTATTGATAAACTAATAATTACATCTACATATATAAATTCTTAAAAAATAATATTACCAACAATTGTATTAAGCTTTAAAATATTAATTCTCTAAAATATTGCCATGTCAATAAATTCTTCCTTTCCCAGAAAATAAATATAAGGGTACATACCTACATCCCCCATTAGCTACTGATGTCTCCCATAAATTATTGCTGCACGTGTTAAAACTGTCACTTAGAATTGTATAGCTACATAAGGACCGTAGTCCATTTGATCTTCACATTCGTTTGATAATGCCCTAACAAGGCGAAACAATTGTCACAATATAATTTTTATGTGTTTTTGTCAATAAAATACAACTTAGTAGACTCAAAAAATCTGTGTTTGATTTAAAATTAATACATAAAAGTCACATTATAGTTTAAATATTTACATGTTTGTAGGTAAAATTAACGTTCATGAGGGATAGTGATGGGCTTATTCAATTCACGGCTGATAAATTAGTAACGGCGGTAATCGCTCTTCCTCCTTCTGTAAGCGGTGTAACCGTAATGGGCGTTTAACTTAATTATAGGGTATAAAATGAAGACGTATGCAGCTTATAAATTGCCACACGTAAATAAACATAACAGCCTAATTACCCCTATTAATTATAATCTAAAAGGGATGAAAAACGTACCATCAAAATCCATTATATCTCTATTAAATTCCTTATAAATGATAATATTATTTATTGATTATAGATTATCTCTATAGAATAACACGATGATTTAAATACATATAAAATAAAACACTCGTGTAATACAAAGTTATTATACTTGTGTAATATTAGTTAGTTAGTTCGTTAGTTATTATTTATTGATTATGGATTATCTCTGTAGACTAACACGATGATTTAAATACAAATAAATATAAAACACTTGTGTAATACAAAGTTACTTTCTTATTTGTGTTTCAGTCTTATTGACCTTAATCCTATGTCCGAAAATCAGTACCTAATGGAAATTGCTCATGGGGAATTATATATGTGACTTTGTACGTAATATATTTTTAAAATAAATTAATAAATAAATCATATAGGTAACATGCCAGCACTTCTTCCCCTATCGTTATTTGACCCCATGACACGCATGTTCCGCGGCAAATACGTACCCACTCGACTATTTAATAATCAAAATAATTATACAGTATGTCTTTTTCACGTCAAAATGCTACATTTCATGACAGACATATGTCCGAGATGACAAAAAGCGGAATAAGTTAAAATGAAAACCGGATAAAGTAAAAAATAAGATTTTTTATTTTATTTTTAGAATCGTGACTGTTATGAAATATAATTACACAAAATGAAAATTTGACTGACGCGGATAAATTTTGATTTTGATAACATAAAAGGAGATGATTAGCGCTTCGCTTTAGAGGCATAGTAACACGCTAAGGTTTGTCCGACACTTAAGGCCTTACTAGCAATAATATAATTCATTAAGCGTCCGGCTGCGCTGAGGGCTGGACGTCATTTTACGCACATCTTCATACTAGTTTGTGTAACTTGTACACTGCTAATTTTTACGAGTATTTTGAGGAAATCCAAGATTCAGAAGTGGAAATAATTAACTGACTACCTAACCATCACGTCGCTTCACAGCAGGGGTACGCAGAAAGAATAAAACGCTACATAAAATTGTCTTTGTAAAAAATCTTCTCCTCTTCCACAATCGTGTATCTCCTCACACATACCCGCCGATTATTCCATTATGATATAGTTATTAGAACATACTCAAATGGTACTTAATTTGAAATTTTACGAAGCGTGACTTAGACCACCTAGTATTGAATTTACGATCAAGATAGCATTGCATTAATCATATGCAGTGCCATAAGGTGTAAATGAGGGTAAAAGCAAAGCTTGAACCCTATTTTGGGTAGGTACTTGTTCAGTTGAATTGCATCCCCACTAATTTGGGGTGTTTTGATTTACCGTTTGCCGGAAGCGATAAAACTCGTGACCGGAAGTCAAAGTGTCACGTCATTTGAAAAAGAGAAGTTTCCACTGTGGCGTGTGTTGCCAGGTATCAATTTGAGATCCCCCCTTGATATACATATTTAACTCTAGTCTATGATTATCTATTGTTGAATTACAGTACCTAATTAGCTTTTATTTTTTATCATCTCTTTTGTTATTATGTAAAAAAAGAATTGAATTTAATATTCCAGAACGAAATGTAAAATTTACAACATTTTGAGTGTGTCCAAATACTTACATTACAGGAGTTATTTTTTAAAATTATTTTTTGACATCTCACCAATAGATGTCTCTAGTGAAGTTCTAGTGATTCAAGAACAATGTTTCAAAATTGGTTCATATATATATAGAACTTCCAAGAATTTGAGTAGTGTGGTTGTCAATAATGGGTAGAATTGGTGAATGTTACACGTGTGTAAAGTTATCACTTAAACCAGCTCATGACGGTCGTCAGCCCCGTAAATGCCCAGCTTCCATATTCTTGTCCATCTTTGATGAGATGTCAAAAAATAATATGAAATGTTAAATATTAGGAAAAATCCTCGTGATAAATGGCAGTATTTGAGTAAATGTATATAAAAAATTGACATATTTATAATCGATTGGGTTTTATAGAAATTGTTGTTTTGAATATGAATCTAGAATAAAAGTAATACAGTGGAACCTCTCAAAACGAGCATAGTTCGTTCCAGAATCTTATTCGTTAAGCGAAACATTTTTTTGTTTAGACTTACACGGAAGTACCGGATCACAAGTGAACGTCGTTAAAAAGGGACCTTAAGGTTAGTTATTTTTATTTTTTTACATAAAATAATTCATAATGATTGGAGATATTCCAAATTTGTGAAACAAGTATTTGGACACACTCAAAATGTTGTAATTATAAAAATCATATCAAAATGTCCACCCCCGTAATGTAATGGTCAGCACGCTCGGCTACCGTTCTGGAGGTCCCGGGTTCGATTCCCAGGAGGGGTCAAATAAATATAAGTGATTTAATATTTATTCAATATAACCCTGAACTGGTACCTGAAGCGGAGGGATGATCACCTTTCCTTCATGTTTAAACGATCAAAATAACACCGCGTTTATATAAAGCAGTGCCCTATGCACCACTGGGTGCGGATAAGGGTTTTATTATTATTATTATATTATCAAAATGTATTTTTTTTACCCTTAATGTAACTATGAGAATTATATACACACAAACACGAAAATCACATACATATACACTTGTACATAGTTTAGTTTTCAGTTTTAATGATAGATGCCGTGATTGTACTACGGGAACATCTGGCTCATGTCATGTTTAAAAAAAAAATAATCAAAGATTACAAACAGCTGCGCTACAGAAAAAAAGTTAAAATTTCTTGTTGAACCATTTAACATAAAATAAAGTACTAATATATTCAAAAATTGAACCGCAGAGACTATATTCACACGTACAGAGCGGAAATACTATGTAACATGACCACATGGTCTTGTACAAATAATTTTAAGTATAGTTTTGAAGCTGATAGTTACTACTGTGTGGTACTCTTTGGATACAGTATTTAGTTTGATTATCTCATGACTAAGAGGATATGAAAGCCGTTGGTTCGATACCTGTGCGTTAACATGGCGGAAAATGGAGTATGGATATTAATATTACCCATTATGGCATCCGTCTTTTTATGAATGTGCCAATCATGTATCCAAAAATGTAATATATACAATTAAATACCCGATTTTTTATAGTGCTCTCAAGCTTATAACGATATATCTCATAATCCTTTAAAATATTCGTTTCCACAGAATTTTGTAGCTTAAATACTTTTGAGTATAATTTATATTTGAAGCACTGACTTTGTGATTTTCATTTTATAATTAAAATATTTTTATTTTAATTATAAAATGAATTATTATTATTATTATTATTATTTTCTCTTTTATATGGCAGTATCCATTAGAATTTTTTATTTTATGCAGTAACTTCACTTTTAAACAGTTATCCCTCGTTTTCCATAAGGGTTAAATTCTGACCAAGGGCTGCTAATAAAATTAATACATATAAGATTGTATATAGATGATATAGAATGTAAAATAATGGGAGTGTAATAAAAGTAAATAATTTATATTTGAAGCACTAACTTTGTGATTTTCATTTTACAATTAAAATGTAACTTTGTTTTAAAATCAATATAAATATTTTACTATAACTTAATTATAATGTCTACCGGCTTCGAAGCTAACCGCTTCTTTCTCAAGTATAAATCAGTCTTGATAAAGAAGCGGTTAGCTTCGAAACCGGTAAACATAATTAAGTTATAATAAAATATTTATAGTGATTTCAAAACAAAGTTACATTTTAATGATATTTTTTAGTGTTTGATAATGTCTTAATAAGACGAAACGCGTTACATATCATATATGTAAATAAAAGTAGAATTCAATCCAATAACCATGTTTTATTTTGGATATTTTACCCAACAATTCAATATGGAATTCTACCAACTTTCTGCAGTTACAATAAATAAATCAAATATTATAGCCTAATAGCTTTTTCAATCTCACTATCGATGTCTCTAGTGAAATTCTAGTGAATTCAAGACACTTTTCCAGTTATCCCTTGACAGCGCTACACGTAGCACTCCAACAACCGAGGTGCCTGCTGCTGCCTTAATTCGATCGGTCCATCGTGTAGGGATCTTCCTCTCCCTCTCTTCCCCTGCAGGTTACCGATTACAACCAGTCGTTCCAGGCTATCCTAATCTTCCGAAGAATTGAAGAATCCATCGTCTACACATATTGGCCACAGTCAAGCCATCCAAGTGTAGTTCCTGATGAATGGACTCGTTGGCGTTGGTGCGCCTAGCTGTCCATAGAATTCGGAGTATGCGCCTCCAACACCACATTTCGAAAGCGTCAAATTTTCTCCTTTCTGCATCATAAATAAAACCCTTATCCGCACCCCAATGGTGCATAGGGCACTGCGTCATATAAACACAGTGTTATCTTGATCGTTTTACACATGAAGGAAAGGTGATCAGCCCTCCGCTTCAGGTACTAGTCTAGGGTAATATTAAATAAATATTACAGTGAAAAAATCACTTATATTTATTTTAACTCCCTTGGGAATCTAACCCGGGACCTCCGGAATGGTAGTCGAGCGTGCTGACCATTACTCTACGGAGGCGGACAAAATTCAAAATTTCAAAATTCTGCATCATAGGACATATTTTATGGGGAAAGATACTAACTATCATATGTAACGATGATAATTTACCATCATTGGCTTACGTATGACGTAACCACTGATAATCTGATAGACGAACAATCATGGAATACATGTTAAAAACGATATTTATTAAAAATACGTGCCAAATACGCTGGTGGTTTATCGACGAATGCGCAGCAATAAACGAATTGCTCATACATTTTTTGCGATATGGAACAAATGACATGCATTTGTTGAGGTGACTTAGAAAACGCGGAGTCATTTGATTTAATCAGTAAAATTATACAACAATAGAGCTTAAATTTAAGCTTTCTTATTAATCCAAGAGTATCTTTGAACTCTTTGTACCGTTGTTGGTTTGTATTGTAATCGATAATCGTTATGAGGTGATCACATACGAGTGTACTCTACGTTCGCTTATTACTTTTAATTTGACATTTTGTTTATATATTTTTTTCTTTTAAAACGTGTCTATAAAAAACTTGTTGTGTTTTTGCCTAGAATTTTCACTCATGAAATTACAGCACCTTGTTTAAAGTTAAACCCTTAAGAACCTTGATATGTTAGTTTTATCTTCTGCACTAATCGTTTAATGGCCAGCTGTAATTCTGTAGTTTACTCGATGTAGGAAATGAGTCTTTCGTTAAGGTAGATGGAGCATAAGGTCAGGTCTTAGGTCTCGGTAACGTCGTCACGTTTGTAACGGTGATTGTAAAAAGACATCGTTGGACGCGTCGTTTTGTGTAAGCTTGCAGATTTAGAATTCTTATCGATTTATTTCGATGGCAGTCCTATACAATATCGCGACTTCGTGGTGAATTTTACCGTTGTCAGGCTTGAAAAAAAATGTCAATTATCCTCTGTTACAAGCCATACGTTTAAATTTTTTTCAAATATACAAAGTCAGTACCGTAGAACGGGGCTATTTGAACTTTGATGTGTTACTTGAGCCCAGTACAAGAAAGAGATATAAATCTGTATTTGGTCTACAATCATGAACTTATTGTGTAAATAAATGTCACCTGTCAGGGAAACAATGAATCATGTCGATACGTTCATAATTGTAGACCAAATACAGATATATATAATTTTTTTGTACTGGGCTCAAGTTACACATCAAAGTTCAAGTAGCCCCGTTCTACTGTACGAGATACGTGTTGTGCGCACACATTTTTTTAGAATATATTTTGTCCGCCTCCGTGGTGTAATGGTCAGCAAAGCTCGGCTACCGCACTGGAAGTCCCGGGTTCGATTCCCAGGGTGGGGGGTCAAATAAATATAAGTGATTTTTCACTCTAATACTTATTCAATATTACCCTGGACTGGTAAGTAACTAAAGCGGAGGGCTGATCACTTTTCTGTAATGTGTTAACGATCAAGGTAACACTTCGTTTATATGATGCAGTACCCCATGCACCATCAAGGATGTATTCTATAATGGAATTTGTCGAATAAATATGATATTTTTATATTTTTTTTACGTCCTTACCATTCAGTTACTCTTTTCTTTTCAAAACCATATACATATTTATTTGGATGTCTTATTTTTTCAATACAAAAACGGTGTTTTAAGTAAAAAATGCTATTACGTCAAATGTTACCTGGGTTGAAAGAAAATAAAATTGCGGGCTTTTGATTATCATCCCGCCGTAACACATTTTGGAGGGGTGTTTTTTACGCCTGCGGACCGCTGGCGACGGGATTTGATAATTGTGTACACATAGGTTAGACCTTAACAAAGAGATTGGTACATAATATTCATACAAAACAATTAATAATTTCTTCTTTTATGACTTTAAACTAGGCCGGCGCGGAGGGTAAAAATACTATTCCCGTCCTTAAGCATCAATCGACAGAACTGGTAGAAATACCTTTTCCGTCCTTAGTGTGTTAACGCAAGACATATTTTCCAACATCGAGCAAAACTACAAAATTACAACCGGCCATTAAACGATTAGTTCGGAAGATAAAACTAACATAAAGGTACATTAGACGAACTATTATCTCCATCCAAGCTTTCCTTATCAACATTCTTCAACAGAAAGCTTTTTTCTCCTTTCTCCCAGGATCCGAACTGCTCCACTGCTTATGAAGAGCTTTTACTTCCTTGGGTAAATAATTTGATTAAGAATTTATGAAGCGTGCTTAAAGAACAATGACACAAACTTTATAATTTATTGATTTAACGTTAGTAAATTCGTAAGTAAAATAACATGATGATTTAAATATACAGATAAACACTTGCCATAGGCTGGTTAAGTGATAAGCACTTAATACATGTGTAACAGTCACCATTCTACCCACAATTGACATCCACACTACTCAAATTTTTAGAACTCCACCAAACAGACACCATTTCATGTTTATTTTTATGAAAGGTCGTAAGCCCAGTAAATTTCAAGACTTGCATATACTTTTTCAACATGAGATATAAAAAAAGTAAAAATACATCCAGTTAGTAAAGAAGTGGATAAACCCAGATTTGTGAACAAAGAATTTGGACACATCCAAAATCATGTGCATAAAACGCTTGTAAAAGAAGACCACTTTCTTTAAAAAAATGCAAAGACGATTTGTTTTTAGAACTGCAGATTTTCTCATCAACAGGTGAATATACAAACTGAATAACTCGTTAACATGGATTAAAAAGTTCAAAAGTGGTATATAAAGGTGTTTTTTTTTTTATATATAAAAAAAAATTGTTGATAACACAAAATCAATTACATCACATGACCAGTCTGATGATGTCGGTTACGACGAAACCCGGTTGCAGGTCAAATAACATTAATGTGAAAAAAGTTACATAGTTGTTATTTTATTCTATTAATTACATCAGTTTTTCTTTATGACTGTGAGTATTTGAACAAAATATTTCATTTTAAATTAGGCAATAATTAAGCAATAAATAAAAAAACAATTGAACAAAAATATGAAGTAAGATATGAAAATTAAACACTAATAATAAAATAGACACATAATTATTGTTCAATTACGGTTGTAAAAAATATCAACAATACGGAATCAAATGATCATATCCGATTATGTAGTCGCTATAAAAACTCGACAACTATTAGTTTCACATCAGCGGAATGAAGAGTATGTGTGTGTGTTTTTTATTATTTATGTTTGCCATTGAAATCTCGACATTATGTCATAAATGGCCGCTAACGCATGTGTCATGTCATCTGCGAGATTACCCGCATTCAATGTACAAAACCATCGTTTATCGCCTGCATTTTACTACGCCACACAAATGCACTGCGCAGCGTGTAAACACTGAAACAAGGGCCGGATTGTGAATAATACTTTTATATATAAATAAAAATTCTTCATCCTTTTTAGGCATGACATTTAGAGAGTAGTGAAATTTATTCGCTTTTTGATATAGCAATTATTTAAAAAATGGTTTTTCATGAAATTGGTACTTGTTTTTTTCTAAAAAAATTTATAATCTTCACTTTGTCATGAGAGAACTATGTAATACAGGATGAGACCATATCACTTTCAATATAGGTATTCTAACATATCCTGAACACGCAAACTGATCTCTCACAGTCAGTTTGGTTTATCCCATATCGCTCGCTCCTATCAAGAACGTCATAAATCAAAAAACTTGATTTTTCAGGAGAATGTTTTTAAAGTTAAAAAATATAAAACAATTTATTAAAAATAAATATCAAGCCACTTATTCAACTTTTTACCGTGAAACAGATCTTTTTAGGTTAAACCTGAAGGTTTTTCTCCATCTGAAAAATAAGCAGTTTATTTTAAAAAAAATATTAAACAATACCTTTTCTTCAAAATGCAAAAACAACATTTTCTGCCCTAAGGTGGGTAAATATTAAGTTAAAATATGCCTCTTTTGCTGGGATATAGTACATTTTCTGGGCATTCCGAAAACATGCACAACTGAAAATGGACGATTTTTAATTTATGACGTTTTTGAAAGGAGTGAGCGATATGGTATCCTTTAATTTGGGCCCTAAACATCCTTATTACTTAGTTCTAACATCACAAACTGAAGGTTATAAATTTACTTTAAAAAAAAAACTCTTTAAACATAATATTACCTTTTGTTGATATTTTAAATCGCCTGGCTTTTTTCAACTTTATAACTTAACGATATGTATCAAACGCATCAAAATGCAAAATCAATCTATACTGAAATGTTGGCAAGCCTACGGTTTAACATTCCCGTGTGTATAATTTTGAAATCAGGTTTTTACGACATTTATTTCTACTACGACTTAAAAAAGATGAGAATTTTCGAGAAAAAATACTTTAAAAAAACTAAACCACCTCAAGGTATTGCTGTGTATTCGAAATCTGTACCGTTCTATCCAGATTCCAAGATCTTCTAGCCAAATTCCCGCTTCGATCCTGCGTAATCGTACAACAATACAATTATCTTGGCTCGCGCGGGATCGAGTACATTATGTCGGGTCGCCTTTTCACACAAAGCATTTCTATTAGCATAATGAACAATGGGTCCTCCAGTAGTCCGTAGTCAGTCCTCCCTTCTGCCCGGCCGGAAGTCAGCGAACAATCCGGCTTTGTTTTAATTTCATTTGCCGGCGAGCGTTGCGTGGAAGCGCCCATAAATCCAATTGATTGATTGCTTGGATACTGCTGACGTAAAGTACACTCTGAATCAAATTTGTATTGACACGGAGAAAACATGTATACAATGTCGGCGAGTTGAGGCGGCACTATCCTCGTGAAGACTATTGGGCCAAGAAACGAAGAATGTAGGGTGTTTTTGGATAAACATGCCTACATTTGACTGCAGGTTTGAGCTAGCATTATCGTGGTAAGACAAACAAACTATGAAAGAAGTTTAATTTCAAACAAATACACAATTATTAGTGTGAAGATTTGGCCAGCATTATCCTACATAGGAAATAAAAGGAGGATTAGATTAGACAAAGAAAGAATGTTCTTTTTAGATAAATATATCTACAAAATGTCTAAAGGTTTGAGCTAGCATTATCTTAGTAAGACAAACAAACTATAAAAGAAGTTAATTTCAAATAAGTATGCTACAATTGGTCTACAAATTTGGGCCAGCATTATCCTAGTCAATAAAAATTAGACCAACAAACAAAGAAAGTATGTTCTCTTCGAATAAACATACCTGCAGTTGGTCTAGACGCTTGAGCTAGCATTTTCTTAGTGAAGAAAAATTAAACAAAGAAAAAAAGAAAGATGGTTCCTTTATAGCACAAATATATATCCCTCTATTCTCAACATTATTCATATTTAAAGCATTTACTTTGTGGTTAGTAATTTTTTTTTTACAAAAACGTTAAACCACGAGTAGCTGTAAAATAATAAAAAGTATATACCTACAGTTCGGCTGTCCAAACTCAAAACACAGTAAGGGACATTTTTTTGTAGTACGTTTTTTTTTGCATTTTTGGACTAAGTAGATTCTACCTAGTCGAAAAATGCAAAAAAACGTACTACAAAAAAATGTCCCTTACAGTGTTTTAAGTTTGGACAGCCGAGTTGGTCTTCAGATTTAAGCTAGCATTATCTTAGTATGCAAAAAATAGTCAAGGAAACTAGGATCGTAATTTTGGAAAAACAAATGTAAATTTGAAACAGCTAGAAAACATTGAAGTAAAAAATAAAGAAAGAGGTTTTTTCTAAACATGTCTGCTTGCAAATTTGAGACATCATCTCGAACAAAATTAGACCTATTTATATATAGCATACTTATATTTAATTTTATTCCAATAATTCATGGGAAAATTAAAGTAAGAAGTGTGTATTTTTTACAAATGTTCACAATGATTTTTTTACGTAAGTTGTATATGTTTTAAGTAATATTAAATTAATTATTTTGAATAACGGTCAAATTCTTACGAGCATACAAAAATATTTTAATGATATTCATAAAATAATACGACGCACGAGAGAAACAAATAATATCAAGATTAAACCAAGTGTAATCTTCATACAAAAACATGTTACGTCAAATTATAGCATAATACTATATTTACCAGAAAAAGGTCTTGTAGTTTGAAATCAGATAGTAAGAATCCAACGGTTAGTATAACGGAAACTTATTGAAGTAGTCATAGATAAGTTTAAATGATATGAAAAATTAAAACCTTGGTAAGGAGATAAAGTTTCAGTGCGTAAACTAAAATATTTGTTTATAGATTAAGCGTTTAATTTGTAAAATTCCATTTTAAATTATATATCAAATGTTTTAATAGAATACTGATTTTTTGAGGCTACTAAGCTGTATTTTATTGTTAAAAAATACATAAAAATCCATTTTGTGACGATTGTTTCACCTTGTTTCCGCCTCTGTGGTGTAATGGTCAGCGTGTTTAGCTACCGTGCTGGAGGTCCCGGGTTCGATTCCCAGGGGGGGGGGTAAAAATAAATATTTGTGATTTTACACTGTAATATTTATTTAATATTACCCTGAACTGGTTCCTGAAGCGCAAGAGTGATCATCTTGCCTTCATGTAAGTAATGATCAATATAACACTGTGTCAATTCGATGCAGTGCCCTATTCACCATTGGGTGCGGATAAGGGTTATAAGTAAGTAAGTTTCACCTTGTTATGGCATTTTCAAACAAATGTGAGGATTAAGTGGACTGATGGTCCTTATACAATTCTAGGTACTTAAGAAATAGTTTTAACATTTTTAATTTGCTGCCGACGGATGTTAGAGGTCAAAATAAAATATGGAACAAAGGCAAAAGAATGGGATAGGTGAATGATCAAGAGTTAATTTTATTAAAATTGTAAAATGTTTATATTCTCAATTTTTTTCTCTTTTTAGTGTGTATATTATGTTAAAATGGTTTAAAACAATGAAAAATGTATTCCAAAAGAACTCCACCGACAAGACATACAAGGTGGCTTGGTGGGTCTCTGCAATTTAAAAAAAAAATGTTTTAAATAGTGATTTTAATAAATGGATACAATTTATAAAAAAAAAAAACATGCAGTATTAATTTACGGGAGACAAGAATAGTTAATGGGGCATGTACATAGGTACGTAAGCATATATATTTATAGATTTAGCGTTTAATTTGTAGAACTCCATTTTAATTTATAAATTAAACGTTAAAATGAAACCATTTCTTAGACTCAAAAAATCAGTGTTTGATTTTAACATTTAATATATAAATTAAAATAAGTATAGTTAGTAAATACTTTGGTATTTATTGAGGCAGCTGTAACCAATCACATTTAAGTTAAGCCAATGATAAAGCAAGGCAATCTAATCAGATAATCACCTGTCGCTTATAAAGATTGTCAATTCTAAGTTTATAAGCGGAATGTAGAGACTTGACGCAGGCACTCCGCGGTTTATAGTCAGTATACATTTGCAAGTTACAGATAAATGTTGGTTTTGGAATTGGATTACATTACTTATTCAAATTAATGGGGTTTTAGTTCAGTAACTGTTGTTTTCTGTGCCTCCGCAAATCATGACAAGAAGGTCAATGGGGAAATATGGAGATTTGTTTAGTAAAATATGTATACGTAACTAGAGCGACAAGATTTTGACGTTCAACATAATATTTATGTATTTATTTGATATCATATACAATACATTAAACAACAAATACAGGCATATAGAGTAAGGATTGGTATGGCTCAGCCTATCAAGAGTACTTTTATCCATACAACAAGGAGAAGGTCTTGGCAAAAGAAGGATGAAAGTAGACTGAATGCAGTCGAAATGCGATCTCTCAGAAGAATGTGCGACAAAACGATGTATGATAGATGTGCGAATAGTGAAATAAGGAAGGAATGCAAAGCTGAGATAAGCATTATCGAAAAAATTAAGAAAGGTGTGTTGAGATGGTTTGGACATGTAGAACGAATGAGTGAGGAAAGAACGGTAAAACAAATTTATGAGGCGAATGTTAGAGGGAAAAGAAGCAGAGGAAGACCGAGAAAAACATGGCACGATCAGATATGCCAAATACTTGAAAGTGGTCAGGTTAGGAGTCGTAACAATCGGCGGGTATGTATGAGGAGATGCATAAACGTGGAAGAGGCGAAGAATGTTTGCAAGGACAGAGTGGTGTGGCGCTCTATTCTCTCTGCCTACCCCTGCGGGGAAGCGGCGTGATGGTTAGTTAGTTAGTTTTAGTTAGGAGAAGGTCAAATCCAAAAAGGAAAATAATCTACAATATTTTGAGTGTGTCCAAATACTTGTTCACAAATCTGGATTATCTCAAATTATAGTTCATATAATTTTCCAGATTTGTGAACAATTATTTGGACACACTCAAAATGCTGTAAATAAATTAACTGGTCAAATTATAAGCCAAGAATAAAAATAATGAAAATATTTTCTGGCGTTTTTCATGTATGTGATTATAATCCAAGATTCGGACCCCACATAGGTACTAATAAAAGAGTTTCTGCTCAATAAAAATCTTCTTTTCATCTCACTAATAGATTCTAGTGTAAAGTTCTAGTGTTTCAAAATTGGTTCACATATTTAGAACTTCCAAGAATTTGAGTAGTGTGGTTGTCAATAACGGGTAGAATTGGTGAATGTTACACTTAAACCAGCCTATGACGGTTGTCAGTCCCGTAAATGCCCAGACTTCCATATTCTTCTTCATCTTTGATGAGATGTCAAAAAATAATAGGAAAAGAATCAAAAAGCTAAAATATTTTTAAAAAACGCAAAAAACAACCAATGGCTCAATTTCAGCATTCCTAATCGTAGGTATACATTCGTAAGATTGACCTCTAAGATCAGAATTGACCTAAGAGAACCCAATTTAAACAGTAAAGAGTATTAGAAGATTACCTTATGATAATTACCAAGATATTTAAACTAAAGATGTTTAGAAGAGAAATGAGAATGACTGTGAAAAATGTTAGGAGTAAAAGCATACAGAAAAGCTAACGGTAAATAATGAAGGAATATTTATTTATTAAAAATAATAAGGTAACGTACGCAATCCAGCAAAAACGTTATCAAATAATGATACCAAATCGAAATACGTCAGTAATTGTGTTAAATTACAGATGAAAATAACGTGTAATTTAATTTATCAGCTTTGTAATTTGCTATAAGTCATCGCATCCAAACTATCTAATCATTGATCAGATTAGTTAGTCATTTGTCCAAAAAACGTCATAACAATAGCGCACAGGTCAACGATTCCAGTGCCCTGAATTGGTGACGTAATTACATAAAAAATACTATTGTTCAAATTTAATCCTCAGCGTGTTATTGAACTTTTGACGTGCATTTTTTTCCGCATTCGCCAAAATGTCAATGCTAATTCGAATCACCGTTGCTGGTGTAACAAATAGCCTTAGTGAATTATGGACGACATCTACTAACGGGACATTAAAAAAAACTTTTATATTGGTGCTGATGAAACGGGCCACTGGTAAAAAGAAGATTAACTCGTTATTAAAGGAAATTGATTGATAATATCTGTAATTACGGTTTCCGTTTAATGTCGTAGTTGTTTATTTAATGTGACGACGTTGTTGTATCCGAAATCAAATTCACGCTGCAGGAAATACCGTATTGGAAAGTAGGTATAATAGACCCCACCCATTCATCTATCATGTATGTAAACTATCATCTCTGGACTGATTCGTTAAGAGGGGATTAGATTGATGGCTTCCCTGGAATATCAAGCAACAAACGAAGGACAAGTTTGTTTTTTTTTCGTTCACATATCATATTGGATCAGACCGATTCTCGGAACCCGCAGAGGAACGCCTCGAGCGAGATCACGCCCGTCATTATAGTAAAAAAACCTGAATTGAAATGGATTTAAATCGATACAAACCGTACGAAAGTACCAGGAGCACATGTTGCGACGGAGGGCGATGATCGCGCTTCAGCGTGAATACATTTACACCGGTCCCATTGTGTTGCCGGGCGGAGAGTGGATTGAGGCGTACTACTCAGTATCCATATTATACTATATATGACACCCGCGGGGCTCAATGACCCTTGCGCCGGCCGGCGGGCCGTCAACACCTAAATTGTCAAAACAAGGTGCATCCACCCGATCACCTCCTCGCGGGATATGCACTCCTGGTACGAATTTCAGCGAAGGCCAAAACGAGCTCGAAGGCCAAAAGATCTTCAAATTAATAAATTTATATTACTTACCGCCTTATAATTTGCGAATTTGCAATGAAGGCGTGTCATGAATACGTTTATGGAATGATGACATTAATTTAATTTTAGCTGGTCTACAAATCAATCATTGATACCCAAAATTAGCGTAAGTTTCATGACTGAAATATAAAATATTTTAAAGAGAAATAAAGTCTTCGATAATTAAAACGCTTGATTTATTAATATTGTCCGTGTAATAAATAATTCCTCATCGTCCATACAGTGAATCGACAATATTGAAGATATAACAGTAAAAATAATGGTTACCAATGACTCAACAATTTGTTGATCGATCTTTTGTGAAGACAAAAAAAGTATTCGAATTAAATTTTTCTGTCAATTATTTATTTATTGCAACCGTTCGAGATTTTGATGGCACGTCTCTCAATAAATGCAACCTGAGAGTTTTTATATTGCACGAAAATGCAAAGATATGCTTTTCAATCAAGTAATTTTAAAATAGTGAGTACTTTCTGAAAGCTCACTAAAATTAAGTTGAAATTACGATGAATTGAAAGAAGAGTGTTATATTACTATATCACAAAGTTAACATGCTATATACGAGTTATATGCTATATACGAGTACATATCGCTCACTCCTTTCGAGAACGTCATAAATAAAAATCGACAATTTTCAGTTGTGCATGTTTTCGGAATGCCCAGAAAATGTACTATATCCCAGCAAAGGCGGCATATTTTTAACTTAATATTTACCCGCTACAGAATACTTTTCAAATGGAGAAAAAAACATTCAGGTTTTACCTAAAAAGATATGTTGCACAGTAAAAATTTTAATAAATGGCTTGATATTTATTTTTAATACATTGTATTATATTTTTAACTTTAAAAACGTTCTCCTGAATAATCAAGTTATTTGATATATGACGTTCTTGAAAGGAGTGAGCGATATATATAAATTAAAAAAAAACTTTAACCTTCGTTTAATGATTTGATAAATTATGTGACGTTGCTATATTTCAAAATTCATATTTTTAATCAAATATCTATTCATATTTTCGATATTTTTAGTTGTTAATAAATTATATCTAGGAATTATCACAAAGAAAATAATTAATTCATAAGTAGTATGTAGGTAATTATTTTATAAGACGTTGGTATAATAGTAATAAAATAATGCCTAAATAAACATAATTATTAGAATATATTTGAATATCTGCTCGTATATCTGTACGACTATTATAATACATTATTACAGAAGAAAAGTTCAATTAATTTGTAAGTTGTTCCAAAAAAATCTCAAAGAACCTGTTGTACGAACGAAAAATGCTATCATCAATCAATGCCACGAGCAGACTCTCAAAATCAAACTTCTCTCTAACTCACTCCCATTTAAATCGCTCGAGGAAGAAACGAGACAGAAGAATGTACTAGTGGCAATTCATTATTACTATTATATTTCGTGGATTTAACCTGATTTATGTACGTTTACAGTAATAAATAATTACCTCGGCAATACTATGATCATAAAAATTACAATAATTACTGACAGCTACTGGCAAAAGTAATAATAATAATTATAAATACATTTAAATGAAATGTCGTCTTAATGCGTCTGAACTAGATGCGAAGGCATAATTGGCTCAATACTCTTTTTAAAGAAAAAAATATGAGTTTCATCTCATGTCTCTAGTGAAGTTCTAGTGATTCATGATCAATGTTTCGAATTGGTTCATATATATAGAACTTCCAAAAATTTGAGTAGTGTGGTTGTCAATAATGGGTAGAATTGGTAAATGTTACACGTGTGTAAAGTGATCACTTAAACTAGCCTATGACGGTCGTCAGCCCCGTAAATGCTTAGACTTCCATTTTCTTCTTCATCTTTGATGAGATGTCAAAAAATAATATGAAAAACAACTCCTTTAATTGGAGATAATCCAGATTTGTGAACAAGTTTTTGGACACACTAAAAATGTTGTAAATAATGAGTATATTTGAATTTTTTAGGTTTTACTCTGAGGTTTGAAGTCACGACGACATGGTTTATATTTGATTGAAAGTAAAATATATGAGTGTTCACGACATTTTGAGTGTTTTCAAATACTTGTCACAAATCTGGACTACCAACCAGCCTACGATAGGTCTTAAGACCTGTAAATAACCAGACATTCATATCCTTTCTCATGTAGAGATGTCAAAAATTTACTAGTGTTACTTATGTTCGGCTGCATATTCGATAAACCCAACATACTTCCAGATATAATAGTATTTTTGTTATGATAAAAAAAATCTTGACCTTTTAAAATTAAAAATGCATTTGCCAATGTAGTGCCTTACAAAAATGCATTTACAAATTGTAAGTGCCTTAAAAATGCATTTACCAATGCAAGGTCTATAAAAATGGATTTACCAATTACAAGCCCTATAAAAATGGATTTACCGATTGCAAGCCCCATAAAAATAAATCTTGAAAAATGGAAGCGTAAAAAATAATCCATTGGGTATTTTAAGGCCTTGATTTTAAAATTCACAAGACATTTACCAATGCAAGCCCTATGAAAATGTATCTTCCTGAAAAATGGAAAAGTAAAAATCGATCAAACGAGTATTTTAATGCCTTGATGTTAAAATTCACAAGATATTTACCAATTCAAGCCCTTTAAAAATGTATCTTCCTGAAAAATGGTAAAGTAAAAATCAATCAAGAGAGTATTTTAATGCCTTGATGTTAAAATTCACAAGACATTTACCAATGCAAGCCCTATGAAAATGTATCTTCCAGAAAAATGTAAGAGTAAAAATCAATCAAGAGAGTATTTTAATGCCTTGATGTTAAAATTCACAAGACATTTACCAATGCAAGCCCTATGAAAATGTATCTTCCTGAAAAATGGAATAGTAAAAATCAATCAAGAGAGTATTTTAATGACTTTATTTTAAAATTCACAAGACATTTACCAATGCAAGCCCTATAAAAATAAAGCAACAAGCCCTCTTCAAAGCAACGTTAGCTTTCTAGGGTTGACAAAAATGTAGGGATGGGCCATCTCAGTCCATTTGTCGTTGACTAAGGAACGAAAGGTTGTCATGAGTGACGTCACGCGGAGAGTGCATTAATTTGACAGCGATTTCACAATGAACCCGGAATGTTGCTAAGTAGGCACCGACTAAACAACTACATACATAATACAGTAAAACCTCGATATAACGGACTAATTGAAGGGGAGGGGTGTCCATTAAAGCCGAAAGTCCGCTATGTAAAAACAAGTTTAAAATAAATTAAATACATTTTTTTATATTTAATATGAACTCTGATTTAATATAACTAACCAAAAAAAAACACAAACAAAATACTATTTATAGTCTTCGGACACTCGTCGTGAAGTGGCGTTACTATTTGATATCGACGCGCTTACTTTCGGTAATCCTGCTTTGAAAAAGGAATCAAGCTTTGTTTGCACTTATTAAGTTTTGAGACATTATTTGTGATTATCACGACCGCTAAAAATTGTTCGCCTCCGTAGTGTAAATAGGTCCCGGGTTCGATTCCCAGGGTGGGGTCAAATAAATATGTGACTTTTTTACACTAATATTTATTCAATAATCCCTGGACTAATATGGTACCTGAAGCGGAGAGATGATCACCTTTACTTCATATGATAACCATCAACGATGCGGTTGTACGATACAGTGCCCTATGCACCATCGGGTGTGAATCGGGGTTTGAAAATAACATTAACAAGACGTTTTTAATTTTTTTACATTTGACCAGATTTTTGTCCGTTATACAGTATTTGAAATTAGTTAAATAGAGGTCCGTTATATCGGGGTTTTACTGTACATGTAGTTGATAACACGTGTAGTGCAGTGTAGTGTCCGCTGCCGGTGCACGGCGGATTCCCGAGCCGGCAGGCAGCTTTCTTGGCGCCGGCCATTTCGGACAGGCGATTAATTCCGAGGGTATGCACGTGAAATGGAGAAAGAAGCCATTTAGAATATCAATTTGAGTGTTTTATAGAGGAATGTACATATTTACAGAATGTTTAGATCAAAAAGTATAGGAAAACATTCAAAGAAGTAGTACTTAGTAGTAAAAAGTATAAAAATCCTCTACTACACAACTGTGATACCCGATTCACACATAACGAAGGGTTGATGGTCTCAAGAGTGAACAATTAGGAAGTAGTATGTATTGAAGTGAAATAACACTTCAATACATAGTTATTACTGTAAAAATATTGTAAAACAGTTTTTTTTATTTGTCTAAAAAGATGAAAATAATAAAGTAAAAAAAATACGTACCTAAAAAGAACTCCACCGACAAGACACAAAAGGTGGCTTGCAAAAAATGTATATGATATATTATTAGATTAAAACCAATATTTTTAGCTTTTCCACTTTATTTTTATTTGACCAGCGACCGGGTTTCGTCGTTACCGACATCATCAGACTGGTCTAATAATATATTAATCTAATAATATATTTTATTTTTATTTTCACCTCCCCCCCTGGGAATCGAACCCGGGACCTCCAGCACGGTAGCTAAACACGCTGACCATTACACCACGGAGGCGGACAAAATAAATATTAGTGATTTAACACTGTAATATTTATTTAATATTACCCTGGACTGGTTCCTGAAGCGCAAGAGTGATCACCTTGCCTTCATGTAAGTAATGATCAAGATAACACTGCGTCAATTTGATGCAGTGCCCTATGCACCATTAGGTGTGGATAAGGGTTTAAAAAAAAAATATATATATATATTAAAAATGCAATTCCATCACGAAGTGTCAGTGGATAATATAAATCTATTAAAATGTATATGAATTCATTCTGACAAAAATTATCAAAGTTTTTGAAAGAAAGTATCTCTACTTTAAGAAAAGTTATAGATACACATTATAAAATAAAAATGATTGGTTTTCAATAATTATTACAATCGTTATAATATTTACACCATTTACGAAAAAAATAACCTTTATAAAATCAGGTACCTACTTAAATTCGTATAAATTTATTATTTCGAGAAATAAAAATACTTTGTGTTCTGATCCACTCACATTTTTATTAACCAACTAATTTCGGCAACAACCTGTTGCCCTCTTCAGGGTTACATTTATTACTATTAGTAATAAATGTAACCAATATTCAAAACATGGTAAATATTTATTTACTTATAAGTACTACTAAGTGAATATTTTCCCCTGTAAGCGCAAATAGATAAATATTTTACAGAAATATACTGATTCATTGACCTTTAATAAAAAATAAAAACTAGCCCATTCCAGGTTTAACCTGTTAATTAAAAATAATTAACAAGCTAGAAGCAAACTCGGTCTTTGGTTATAGCCTATATTACTACTAGATTATGTTAATTATGGACTTAAAAAAACTAGAGAAGAAACAAATAGTGAAATAGAAAGTCATTTGTATAATGCTAACATAAAAAAAAACTGAAAAAGTTGAGATAGAATAAAAAAATACTAAAAGAAAAAACATCATAATGGAATTTTATGACATCAATTTAGACTAAAAATGAAAGTAAGACGACAAACTTCATAACGGGTGTTTATTGAGTTGATAATAATAAAAATATACAAAAATTTACATACGCTAATAAACTACCGTATTGGTGGTACGGCTAGGTGACACAAAAAAGGTATTAGCTTGAATAAATCAATGAAAGTGACTTTTCTGTTATAAAAAGTGCTAATGATGTTTACAAAAACTGAACGTAGGTGCTGTTGACCAATTCCGACGTGTTTTTTGTTTGACATCTATCTACTGTCGAGTAAATAGCCGTGTTTACTCTGTATATCGCAAGGAACTAACATAAATCCTTATATGGGTAACTGTGTCACGGGGCAAAATAATAATATTGAAAAATACAAAGAGAAAATACAAAGTTTTAGCGGCAGTAGTAGTTATTGATTTTCTATCCGTATAATATTTTGGCTATTGTGGACTATTTATGCTCGTAAAACTGGATCCTAAATAGCGTGAGTGTGTTGAAAATACACAATCGTTCATTCGTCGTTTCAAAAACGAAAAATCGTTCAAATCTTATCGAAAGTTATACGATTGATACTACTTGCCTACATGCTTAAGGTTTTCGCTTTTTTACTGCGAGTATCTAATGATACCCTATTTTTAAATATTGCAATTTTACATGTAATTAAAAACAAATAATATTTCAAAATAATTACAGAATACCGAAATTTGCCGACCAATTCCAACAAAATTATTAATATTTGGGTATTAAACATTTTCTTAATTTAAGTTTTACTTAGTAAATTCCACTATTTCTTAAAATATACTGGACACGTGTTTCGATGCATTCCGCATCATTTTCAAACACCGTATGTGTTGAAAATGATGCGGAATGCATCGAAACACGTGTCATAGTGGATTTCAAGAAATAGTGGTTTAGACTAAGTAAGACTAAGAAATTTAAAATGTTTAGATTTTAACACAAAGTGACGAATCAATTAATGAAATCAAACATTTTAGTAGTTTCTCTAAGGATATTAAAAAATAGAGCTAAAACAACTGAAAAAAATAACTAAATGTTTACAAGAGAAACCAACGTATGTGTGTGTATGTATTATAATAAATAATTAACAAGTGTGAGTGCCTCTTAGAGATCGAGAGCTAAGTCTCTTTTCTTTGGAGAGGCACAACTAGAATAAGATATTGTATACAGTTAATAAATTAAAATTTAATAAGTATGGTATTAAACAATAAATCGTGTAAAAATATATGAATAAATTTCAAAGGCGATAGAAACAATAGAAAGGAAATATCGTACATTGTAAGTAGATTTAATTATTGCCAAGCTTCTACATCATATCGAGTTCCGCTTTGCATTCCGTGTGACCGATTAAAAACGGAGGTAATCGCACTTTACGCCATATTCATCTATTAATTATAAGTTAGCATTATGCGCAGACACCTAGAGCAGCGTCAGGTGAAAGCTGCCGTATTCTGCGAATGAAATCGAGAGGGAAACACTTACTGCCGATGTTATACATGGAAGAGAAAACCATAGATTCGACGCTGAAAATTGTTATAGCGAAGATGCAAGCGTGGTTGAATTAGGTACGGCGAATTATAAAAATATTAATAGATATAGCAAAATAATGAATAGAGTACTAGAAATCCCTTTTTGCAAATGCAGACTCGCGCAAAGACACTCATTTTTTATAGCTCTTAAACTGTTTAATTTATACCACAAGACCACATATGATAGACACAAATTATCTTAATTTGCTGCGATTTAAAATTATGCTGAAATAATTTGTTAAAAAAAATCTAAGTAGCTTTTTCTTTTATATTTTTAACTCATATACTAATTGCTAACTTTTTTCGTTTTATTTTTTTTATTTTTCTTTTTCAGTTTTCAGTTTTCCATATCAAATATTTGTGATTTATATTAAATAATAATAAAACCCTTATCCGCACCCAATGGTGCATAGGGCACTGCGTCATATAAACGCAGTATATATCTTGATATATCAGTCATATATCTTGATCGTTTACACATGAAGGAAAGGTAATCAGCCCTCCGCTTCAGGTACCAGTACATTGAATAAATATTACAGTGAAAAAATCACTTATATTTATTTTACCCCCCTTGGGAATCGAACCTCCAGAACGGTAGCCGAGCGTGCTGACCATTACACTACGGAGGCGGACATTTATATTAGCACATTCAATATTTTTACATTTTTGAAATATACTCGTATAGTATTATTTCCAGTATCCTTTATTATAGCCTAAAATAAACTGTATACCCACACACAGGCCATGCCTTTGTGGGATATTTTTTTGTATTATTATAATAGAATATTTTTGTACTTGTAATTATAATATAATGTGAAATGCAAAAAAAAATTAAATGATGAAAAAAGACCGCCTGGAAAATGAGAAGTGATCTTTTGCCACTTACTTTCACCGCGTACGCGTTAATTTATAACAAAATCGGTCATTTGTTGCCACTGGAGCATTTCCAATTGTGATAAATGAAAACGGCATTGATTGCATCAAACGTGAAACACCGTGCAAAGTTTTTACGACTGAACTAATTGATTGGCTACTGGGCGTCACGCGTGTAGTCAGTCGACTGCGATTCGGCTGTTTTACGTAACAACTACCAACCTTCGGTGCTTCAAACTCAAAGCATAACTTTTCTACATCTCAATATAGATTTCATTCGCCTTCGTACAGTAATAGAGTAGTGTCTGCAAAGACAGCGTGGTCCCTGCGACCATCCCTGCAGAAATATGGCGTGATGGCAAGTTAGTAAATAAATTGGATTAGAGTCAAAAGGTAATGATAAGGTACAATTATTTTTTTTTTTTTTTACAAAAATGTTAATGAAATTGGTATATAACGACTCACCGAGATTTTTACGTCTACCGGTTTCGAGACGTACCCGTCTCTTCGTCAGGACAATCACTAACACAGCATGCAAACAATACTACCCTTCACCACCATAGCACCATTTACACACTCAAAATTTGCAAAGCGTGTGTTAGACATTTTGTGTAGTTTTGAGTGTGTAAATGGTGCTATGGTGGTGAAGGGTAGTATTGTTTGCATGCTGTGTTAGCGATTGTCCTGACGAAGAGACGGGTACGTCTCGAAACCGGTAGACGTAAAAATCTCGGTGAGTGGTTATATACTAATTTTATTAACATTTTTGTAAAAAAAAAAAAAGTAAAAATGACTAACCACAAAGTAAATGCTTTAAATATGAATAATATTGAGAATATAAGATACAATGTTTATAAACAGCACCACGTTGTTAGCATACATGCAACACACGTACAATAGGCCAATTTAAAAGAGAGAGTTAGCCTTTGAAGGGCTCATTGGATTCGTGTAGTCCCCATAGCGTATACCAACAGAAACATCGTTAAAGCGAACACGAAGAGCATAACACTTCACAGTCTACAGGGAAAGACTTCAGATAAGGTAAGTAAAAAGTTCAATGCGCTACCGACTAGACTAGTGAAGAACATTGGTAACATTAACGAAGCTAGGAGACAAAATGCCGAACCCTCTTCTAGTGGAACGGAAGGGCTGCTGATGACAGTCAACAGTCCGCCTTCTCCTGAGGAGTGCAACGTGGTTTCCTCACAGCAATGAACAAATGCTGAGAAGTTCCTGTTGGCCCACACTAGATTATCCCTCATGTTCCCAACACAGATTCCAACAAAAATGTATTTATTTTGTCAGAAGAAACAAAAATCCACTAAACGATCTATAAACCTTGTACATAATAAGCAAAGTAAATAGTAAATGCAATTCCTATTTTAAAAAAAATCATAATAATAAGGTAAGTATCACACGTTACACGCCGATTCTTGTTATGAATGATTTGCATCTCGGAGGATCTCTCTTCCCGTTAATTGACCTCACTGCAGACCTATAAATTGGCGCATCTCAGAACCCCATTTCGAGCTTGCCTTTCGCAACCACCCGTGGCTCTCTCGATGCGTTCGAGATAATTTCTCCTCGTTAAACGGGAATGTTAACTTAAAAATGCATAAAATTCCACGCACACATTAGGTACTTTTGCAGAAGAAACTCCAAGCGTACTGCAACTACTTAATTGCCTGAAATAACGCAAGGTTCTCGGTGTGAATATGGTCTGTGTTCGCTAAATTCACGCTAGAATGACAGCCCATAAACTAGATCCGATAGAAACAATCTAAAAGTGGGTAATAATCACTTTCACCGACAATTTAAACACTTCATATTCGCTCGATGTGTTAAATGTGCACTCGTATAACGTACGCGTAGCTTCGTAGTGAATGCGAGAGTATATATGAAATATATAAGTACTCCAATAACGTACAAATAAAGAGCACATCGTAGCTTTATAGTGAATGCAAAAATACCTAGAAAATATTTTAATTGCAAACCAATTTACGAGGCCATGAATAAGAGAAATGGGGATTGAAAGAGATTTAGGAGCATTTTAACTCATTGACAGCAAAGTATATCAAACAAAAGAGAAGATCAAACAAAAGAGAGG
This sequence comes from Brachycentrus maculatus, assembly GCF_059751285.1. Taxonomy (NCBI): domain Eukaryota; kingdom Metazoa; phylum Arthropoda; class Insecta; order Trichoptera; family Brachycentridae; genus Brachycentrus; species Brachycentrus maculatus. The sequence continues at coordinate 1,212,478 of NW_028280947.1, forward strand.
AGAATGAAAAAGAGAGAATTCAGAAAAAATCAGGAATAAAAAGAAAACAACAGAAAACTGAAAGGCGGTGAGCAGATGTCGACTAAAAGCAATTGAGCGCGTTATCTGTAAGCTGGTCGCGGGCAATAACATCATTAATTAATGGTTCCCCATAGTCAATTAGTTTCCCAAATCACCAAACTCATCAGAAACGAGAAGAGATACCGGTAGCGAGCTGTTAATGGAACGAAGTGGTACAGAATATCAACAAGGGCAATTAGTAACAAGAAATATTCTACATTATGCTATACACGCTGACAGCATAGAGAGAGTGCAACACAAGTTCCTTAGATATATTAATTTTAAACTAAATATACCCATTGTTGAGTTAGATTATAATTGCATAATGAAGCGGCTTAAATTGATAAATCTAAGTGATAGAAGGGAAATCACTGATCTGGTTCTGTTATATAAAATTATTAACAATTTTTTGGACAGCCCTGATCTCCTAAACCAAATAAAGCTTAGCGTGCGCCAAAGAGGTACTAGGCAAAAATCTGTATATTTGTACGTAATGCAAACTATGCCATGTTCTCTCCGATTCCGCGGCTTCACATGTTAGCCAATGCTTTTGAAAGTATAGATTTATTTAATATATTGTTATCCTCCTTGAAATCTGTCCTTTCTCAGCATTTCGTCTCCATATTATAATGGATAAATTTAAACGTTGTGTTTCACTCTCTCTTACTGCTCGCCGATAGTGTTTGAAGGAGACGTGTATTTACTAGTGCTTACTACTTGTTATTTTATTTTTTAAATTATGATTTTATGTTATAAGACTATTTGTTACAAGACTTTTTGTTTCTCTATTAGTGTATTTTTTTTATTTTTGTATTAGATACTGTATATATGTATATATGTATTATATGTATTACTTTAAAGACTTCAGCCGTTCAATAAATAAATAAATAAATAAAAATAAATTATAGAGTTAGGAGAGCGCTGTTACATTGATTTTCTAATACGTCTTACATCTTACTGTAAAGTTTCTCACTCCACCAACAAAAGTAGGGTTTATTTCGCGAACTTTGTAATCGATACGGCAAAATTTTTCATCCATAAATCTCAAATGTTATCGGAAATAATTTTTACCCGATTCGACCCAATTTCTACATGCGGCTGTAGTTTACATACATGTGTGTACTGCTAGTTTTGTTTCTTATCAGCGTTCGTAACCTTAACATGTTGTGTAATTACATATGTACATTGACATATTGACGCGAGGTGACACTTTAGTGACTGCGCACGCCACAACGTAATGACCAGAGAAGTCAATGGTCTGTCGCGATAATGATTTTACAATTTTATCATTCTTTTGTGTAAGGTTGTCATTGCCCTTTCTGCTTTTAATATCGTCGTTTGATAACAGGTCCACACCTTTTCAACGAATTCGTCCGTTGAAATAGGAAGATTTTATTCACAAAACATTGTAAGCTTTAAATGCATATCAACTTATTAAATAAAAGGAATAAATGATATTAACCGCCCTACACATACGAACGTACGTGATACGCGCGGTTTTTCTTCACCATTCCGCGCTAACCCGTATGACCTACGCACACGAGAAAAGATCTGTTTCAAAAATATTTCATGCGTACCGGATACACAGACAATTATTGTCAGGTTTCATACCTGACAATATTTTGTAACAATAAACATTGTGAATTTTTTGATTGTTTATAAAAAATATGCCTGAAAATAACCCGAAGGTAGGGTGGTTAAACATGTATCATTTATTCCTTTTATATGAAAGAAGATGGAAGTCTGAGCATCCCAGGGTTTACGATCTGGCATTTGGCTGGCTTAAGCGATCACTTTATATGATCATTTTATATTTTAATAACAACATGTAAAAAATTGAAAATCATGTTTTAAGGCGTATCCCAGAACGCAATATTATCCGGGATTCGGATCTTGGGTACATTCAAATAAAAGGGTCTCTGCTTAGTAAAAGCTTTCCCAATCTAAGGGTAGATGGCTTCAGTGAACGGTGTACAGTGTCATTAGATTAATGATATATGTAGGTGTTTAAATTTTTTTTGTAGTATGGTTGTCAATCATGGGTCCAATGGTGAATGTTGCTCGTGTGTAAAGTGATAACCACTTAACCAGCCTATAGCCCTGTTATAGTCCAAACTCCTATATTCTTCTTCATCGGTGATAAGATGATAAAAAATGAAGATTTCAAGTTGGCAGTGGAAGAGAGATTGTCTAGTAATAGCCCTCATAAACCCTGTAAATACTTCTATATTCATAATCATAAGCCGTTTAAATACCTAGACTTTACTATGTTCATAATCATAAGCTCTATAAATACCCAGACTTCTATGTTCATAATCATTAGCCCTGTTCTTCTATGTTGAGATGTCAAAAAAGGAAGATTTACAGTTGGCAGTGGAATAAAGATTTTTTCGTAATAGGCCTGTAAATCCCCAGACTTCTATGTTCATAACCATAAGTCCTGTAAATACCCAGGCTTCTATATTATTGAGATGTCAAAAAAGGAAGATTTCAAGTTGGCAGTGGAAGAGAGATTGTCGAAACAACCGTTATTTCGGTATGAGAATGATTGGGCGCACAATCCCGTGGAATTGCATCAGCGAATGGCCATTGGAGAGAAAGTGCCCGTAGAAACACGCGCCTCCGCCTGGAGGGGATACACTGACCATCTAACGTACAACTATGCCATTATAAAACGCATATTTCTTTTCTAGTCGGATGGACCGCCGTGGAAAACGTCGGAGGATAACTGGTTTCAGAGCACAAGTCGCGGAGAAGACACGAAGGTACTAAACTCGTTGTACGGGTACGAACGAGAACGGAGTAACGGCAGGTTAGTGGGGTCATTGAAAGGGGATAATCCCATCTTCGGACACGAAAACACTTTCAGCAAAGAGCAAGTATTGTACTAAAGCGTACAGCATTTTAGCGAATCCATTTTCGCCTCTCTGATGTATCAAAAACTTCTAATATTCTAATATACAGCATTACAATGCCGAGAGATTTTTTTCATATGTGATAAGATGGTGAAAAATGAAGATTTCAAGTTGGCAGTGGAAGAGAGATTGTCTAGTAATAGCCCTCATAAACCCTGTAAATACTATAAAGACTTCTATATTCCTAATCAACAGCCGTTTAAATACCTAGACTTCACTATGTTCATAATCAAAAATACCCAGACTTCTATGTTCATTATCATTAGCCCTGTTCTTCTATATTGAGATGTCAAAAAATGAAGATTTTAAGTTGGCAGTGGAATAGAGATTTTTCTTAATAGCCCTGTAAATCCCCAGACTTCCATGTTCATAACCATAAGATCTGTAAATATCCAGGCTTCTATATTATTCTATGTTGAGATGTCAAAAAAGGAAAATTTCCAGTTGGCAATGGAAGAGAGATTAAAGCTATAATGCGTTTGGTAAACCAAATGCATTATAGCTTCTCTAATGTGTGTGATGGTTGGGTATGAACAAAACCTTTCCATCAGTCCTTTTGGTTTGGCGATCATTGTGTCCGAGATTCAAATCAATCGACACCAAGTAATATTAATAATTTCAAAGGCAGAATTCGGAGAAAGAAGGAAATAAGTGTCCGGTTAGTGGTTAGTGTCGCGGACTCTTGAGTCAGAGTTTCTGGGTTTGAACCAACTCTACCAAAATTTGATACCTATTTTTAATAATGAGCCGCTTAGGCTCACAGAAATAGTAGGAAATTGAAGTATTTTTTGTATGTAATAAAACAATCTGTCCGCCTCCGTAGTGTAATGGTCAGCACGCTTGGCTACCGTTCTGGAGGTCCCGGGTTCGATTCCCAAGGGGGGTAAAATAAATATAAGTGATTTTTTCACTGTAATATTTATTCAATATTACCATGGACTGGTACCTGAAGCGGAGGTCTGATCACCCTTCCTTCATGTCTAAACGATCAAGATAACACTGCGTTTATATGACACAGTGCCCTATGCACCATTGGGGTGCGGATAAGGGTTTAATTATTTATTAATAAAACAAAAATATTTCTCTTGGAAAAAAGGTTTCTATGACTGTTTTAGTGTGGTATAATGTAACACTCTTGTCAATCATCGTTCACTTTGTAATGCCACTTAAAAACACTGCTTCATCACTTAAAAACAACATCAAAGTTATATTGTAATGACTACATTTGACCTGATGATTATTATCATTATTTTATTTATTTGTTAAATACATATATATGCACATAGATTTAAAAACATGCATTTATAGATTCGTAAACATACTTATTATTTTTGTGCAGAGATCCACAAAGTCACCTTATGTCTATGGTATGGTTATTACAATACCGGTAGTCATGAAGTAGTATTTTTAAGTGGTATTACACAAAGCGAACGATTGATAATAACAAGAGTGTTACATTACCATACCACAATGTTAACAATGCTTTTAATATACAAAAACATGGTATAATACAACTAAATCACTCATGATAATGAAATTAAGTGGGTAAATTGGCCCGTATTGTTTGCACTCGCAGTTTGCCAATACTCGCTGTCATTTTAAAACTGAGATTAAGAAAGATTAAAGCTAAGATATTATTACAAACCTCCATTACTTTCCTTTGCAGCTCTGAACACAATACTCAGGTTTCACAAGACGTGAAGTGCCTGCCAATCCGGCTAGCCAGATATTGATGGTTTAGTCACGATGTCATAGGCCGGCCAATGTGATAAAGTTATGCACATAACCACACAGGCTACAAAAGTGCCTTATTTCAGCAATACCATACCGATTTTTAACAAAGAAATTCATAATCATAATACACGAGGACATAACAAAATACATGTGGAGACGATAAACACTACTAAATTTGGAGTAAGGTCCTTAAAATATATTGCCTATACCCAAATTAACCAGCTGCCTGACATATCGCTCACTCCTTTCAAGAAGGTCATAAATAAAAAATCGTCAATTTTCAGTTGTGCATGTTTTCGGAATGCCCAGAAAATGTACTATATCCCAGCAAAAGAGGCATATTTTTAATTTAATATTTTCCCGCTACAGGGCACAAAATGTTGTTTTTACATTTTGAAGAAAATGTATTGTTAAATTATTTTTATAAATAAATTAAATATTTTTCAAATGTAGAAAAAACCTTCAGGTTTTACCTAAAAAGATCTGTTGCACGGTAAAAAGTTCAATAAGTGGCTTGATATTTATTTTTAATACATTGTGTTTTATTTTTAAACTTTAAAATCGTTCTCCTGAAAAATCAAGTATTTTGATTTATGACGTTCTTGAAAGGAGTGAGCGATATATAAAAAAGAACCCATTCGGGGATCCAAAATAAATGATCTGAAAAAATACTTTATGGAAAGATATAGGTTTATGTATGTTTAGGTATGTAGTGTTTAGTCATATTTTCTTATTTTGTTTTTACCTTATGTTTTTTATATTCTCTCATTTGTTATATTTTCTCATTTGTTTATTTTAAATATGCTTCTTACCTTATGTTTTTCTCATTTATTTCTTTCTAATATGATTCTTATGCCTATTTATTATACCTGTTTATTGATTTTTTTTATATTTTGCCATGTATTAGTTTTGGTTATTTAAAAAAAATCTTTTTTGTAACTTTATTATTTGTGTTCCAGTCTTGTTAACCTTAATCTCATGTCCCAAAATGAGAAATAGAAATTACTCATCGGGAATATTATATATATGATATATGCCTTACGTATGTAATATGTTTTGAAAAATAAATAAAATAAATAAATACAATTATTTATTGCCTCGACTGGAATCGACATTAGATGATAACGATCAAGCGAGAATATAAAACTCGATTCAGACGTATGGAAGGTGGACTCAGGTCGATGATTGTATTGTGTAACGGCTAACTTGATATAGTCGGCATTGGTACAATATTAAGTTAAATTGAATAAATGAGTGAGAGTTTATAAGTACATCCCTCGGGCAAATATTATAAGGTGGAATTTGAGCAATTTAAACTGGTGGCAAAGTTTACGATTCAGTAAATTTGACACTCAAATAACGAAGGCGTATAACAGTAAATTTAAAACACAATATTGGATTTTTTAAATAATTATATAGTAAAATTATTAGTTTTAAATCACTCGTACACGAATGGAGAATTAGTAATAAAATATTTTAAATTTAAGTTTTACTTAGAAAATACCACTATTTCTTAAAATCTATTGTGACACGTTTTTCGATGCATTGTGCATCATTTTCAAACACTGCATGTGAGGCTAATCTAAATTTTCACATTTTCCAAATTTTCACAAAATGATGCGGAATGTATCGAAACACGTCTTTTTATGAAATAGTGGTTTTAATGAAGTAAAACTTAAAGATTTTACCACAAATAACTGGCGAATCAACTAATAAGACAAAAATATTTCGAATTGATGAAATACAATACAGTTCGTTGTGTGCAGCAATTTTCGTTGTGTGAGTCGCGTAATGGGGGAAAATTCGTTGTGTGCAGCAATTTTCATTGTGTGAGTCGCGTAATGGGGGAAAATTCGTTGTGCGCAGCTTTTCATATACGAGGCATCACTGTACATATGTGAGTATGTATTACATAAATAGCTTCTAAAACCAGACAATTGTTGCATTGCTAACACTACATCAGATTACGAAATATTCTAGAACCAAGGAGATGCGTGAAGCTGTGATATTAAAAAAAGTTAGATTTGCATGACCTCCATATGGAAATATTATGATGAGCAAAAACTATCATAGAAATGCGAGGTTAATGAGAGAGAGAGTCTTGGACCCTGTACAAAAAACCCAACGACCATTTTTTGTCCGTTTTGTCAGGCCAATCTTATTTTGCAACACTGGACCTTGATGGACCATTAAAATTGAAGCCATTTGGCTTAAATGAATAAAAAAATGCATAAAAAGTAGATTATTTACTTTTATATATTTTTTACAAAAATGTTAGTATATAATTATATTAATATTAGTATATAACCACTCACCGAGATTTTTATGTCTACCGGTTTCGAGACGTGCCCGTCTCTTCATCAGGACAATCACTACAACAGCATGCAAACAATACTACCCGTCACTACCATAGCACTATTCACACACTTAAAACTACACAAAATGTTTGTCGCATCATAGATTTTTTTTCTTATTTTATTATTTAAGTAATAACATAAGTGTTGTACATCTGTTTTTACTCTTGTATGTATGCAGTCCGCTTCCGTAGGGTAATGGTCAACACGCTCGGCTACCGTACCTAATGCAGGACGCGGGCTCGATTCCCAGGGGGGTCAAATAAATATGAGTGATTTTCACTGTAGTATTAATTCAGCATTACCCTGGACTAGTACTTGAAGCGGAGGTGTGGTCACCCTTCCTTCGTGTGTCAACGATCAATATAACACTGCGTTTATATGATGCAGTGCCCTATGCACCATTGGAGTGCGGATAAGGGTTTGATTAGAATGTATGAGGAGATGCGTGAATGCGGAGGAGGCGAAGATTGTATGCAAATACAAATGTGGCGGTCTATTCTCACTGCCTACCTCTGCGGAAATGTTTAAACCCCTTAAGCGACGTTAGTTAGTTAGTTACCTGGCACTGGATTCTGAGCGCTTATTTAATGACATATATATATAATGATATATATATATATATATATATATATATATATATATATATATATATATATATATATATATATATATATATATATATGTATGTGTGTATGTATGCGTATGTATATGTATGTATGTATATTTATAAATATATTTTTATACTTCTTACCTACAAAAAAAATCCTTTAACCACCCTTATTAATTCCTCTCCTTCCCTTCTCCTTCCTGCTAAATCTATTATTTTATATAATACCCTTTTTTTGTTTAATCTCTGAATGTTTTTTAATAGTTTTATAACATAAATGTGGAATTGTTTAATTGGCTTCTTTTTTAACGTAACTATTTTTTGTTAATGTAATGTAATATTTTTATTGTTAATGTAACTATTGTTTTATTTATTGTTTCGGCATTAACTTTGTGGTAAGACATGTTACAATGATTAAAGAAAACACTTAGTTTTTTACCACTTGAGTTTTATTATAGACTACATGTTTCAGACGTTAAACTTCCATCATTCAGGTCTGTATAATAACTTATTATACTACTTATTATACTATATTAACTAGTTATTATACAGACCCGAATGATGGAAGTTTAACTTCTGAAACATGTAGTCTATAATAAAACTCAAGTGGTAAAAAACGAAGTGTTTTCTTTAATCATTGTAACTATTGTTTATTATATAATTTTTTATATGTAAGCTGTACAATTCCCGAATGAATAAAGTAAAATTAAATATGATCCAAGGATGTAGCCGATGCAAGGTTGACACAACGCCTAGAAACTCGTTAGAGAAACTTTCTACAAATATTAATTAATATGCTAGAACTCAGATGTACGAAATAGATTAATAATATTAGGAGGTATTTTCCCACTCCGTTAATTATTTATGATTGGTTGGAATATAGTGTTAACTTGTGGTAATCTATTTGATTTATCAATCCGACATTTTGAAATATGTCTTACACGTGAGATGGTCTATTTTCAACATCCTGCATCATCGCTAGAAATTTATATACAAAACAGGTATTTCTTCATTATTCGCTCTTGATTCAGTTTTAATTTATTATAATTTTAAGGAAGGAATGCAAAGCTGAGATAAGCATTATCGATAAAATTAAGAAAGATGTGTTGAGACGGTTTGGACATGTAGAACGAATGAGTGAGGAAAGAACGGTAAAACAAATGAATGAGGCGAATGTAAGTGGAAAAAAGAGCAGAGGAAGACCGAAAAAAATATGGCACGATCAGGTATGCCAAATACTTGAAAGTGGTCAGGTTAGGATTCGTAACAATCGGCGGGTATGTATGAGGAGATGCATGAACGTGGAAGAGGCGAAGAATGTTTGCAAAGACAGAGTGGTGTGGCGTTCTATTCTCTCTGCCTACCCCTGCGGGGAAGCGGCGTGATGGCTCGTTAGTTAGTTTTATTTTTTATTTTAATTAATTATGGTACAATTTTTATATATGAACCATGTAGCTGTTTTATATGTGCCCGGCCACGCATTGCTGGAGCTTAGTCAGGTCAAATGGAAATGAAAGAAAACAGCACATACAAACAAACACCCTCGTATTCGAATACAGCGCAAAGTCAAAGTTTAAGAGCAATATGTAAATACTCGAAATAAAAATAGAAGTTTTATAATTTGAGTAGCGCGGTTGTCAATCATGGGTGGAATCGGTAAATGTTACATCGCTCACTCCTTTCAAGAACGTCATAAATAAAAAATCGTCAATTTTCAGTTGTGCATGTTTTCGGAATGCCCAGAAAATGTACTATATCCCAGCAAAAGAGGCATATTTTTAACTTAATATTTACCCCCTATATGGCAGAAAGTGCTGTTTTTGCATTTTGAAGAAAAGGTATTGTTTAATTATTTTTTTGAAATATCCAAAATATTTTTCAAATGGAGAAAAAACATCCAGGTTACACCGAAAAAGATCAGTTGCACAGTAAAAAGTTCAAGAAGTGGCTTGATATTTATTTTTAATGCATTGTATTATATTTTTAAACTTTAAAAACGTTCTCCTAAAAAATCAAGTTTTTTGATACACGACGTTCTTGAAAAAAGTGACCGACATGTGTGTAAAGTGATCACTTAACCAAACCTATGATGGTCGTAAACCCTGTAAAAACCCAGACTTCCATATTCTTCTTCAACTATGGTGACATGTCGAAAATACGTGAATCACTTGAGGAGATTAAAAAAATTTGAACAAACGAATATTTATATTTTTATTTATATAGATTGCTGAGATATGATAAGAATTATAAAACAACAAATTGATCACAGCAAAAAAAGATAAGAGTGAATGCTATGACGTCGTCATCTTCCAGAATGTTTGATAAGATTAGGGATGAGACGTAAAAAATAAGATTAAAAGAACAAACAATAAAATTTCTCTACAACATTTTGAGTGTGTTTAAATACTTGTTCACAAATCTGGATTTTTTCTAATTATAGGAGTTATTTTTCATATTATTTTTTGACATCTCATCAAAACGAAGAAGAATATGGAAGTCTGGGCATTTACGGGGCTATGTAAAAAAAACATAAATAATAATAATTCGTGACAATTGTGTCGCCTTGAAAGGACATTATCAAACTATAGCTGAAGACAGTTCGCTCACTCCTTTCAAGAACGTCATAAATCAAAAATCGTCAATTTGCAGTTGTGCATGTTTTCTGAATGTCCATAAAATGTACTATATCCCAGCAAAAGAGGCATATTTTTAACTCAATATTTACAGGACAGAAAGTGTTGTTTTTGCATTTTGAAGAAAATGTATTGTTTTATTATTTTTTTAAAGTATACAAAATATTTTTCAAATGGTGAAAAACCTTCACGTTAAATAAAGTGGCTTGATATTTATATTGAATATATTGTATTATATTTTTTAACTTTAAAAACGTTCTCCTGAAAAATCAAGTTTTTTGATTTATGACGTTCTTGAAAGGAGTGAGCGAGTTATTTGAAACAAAGTCACGATTTTTTTTGTATATTTAAAAAATATATACATCTTATTAGACCCAAAATATCAGTGTTTGATTTTAATATTTAAAATATAAATTATGGAGTTCTACAAATTCAACGCCAAATGAACAAATATATTGAATTTTGGTATCTGTTTAGGCGTTCTCTTTTCCATACAATGCTCGTCCACTAATCAAAGTATCAGATAGGGGTTTTATCATAAATAATTCTAGTCAATTCTTTGTAAAAGTCACCCAATCCGAAGGGCCATCAATCCACCGACCAACTTTCGTGATAAATCTATTGTCGTGTCACGAGACACATATCTTAACTTGGTTTGTCGATGTGATGGATGCGTGTTCAGGAAAACAGGGCTTTTTAATATTGTCATCTGTATCTGGGTATATTTTATTATTACGTCACTGAGAAATCGGCTGTCGTAACTTAAAACACAGTAAGGGACATTTTTTTTGAAGTACGTTTTTTTGCATTTTTGGACTAAGTAGAATCTACTTAGTCCAAAAATGGAAAAAAAACGTACTACAAAAAAGTCCCTTACTGCGTTTTAAGTTTGGACAGCCGAAATGTGTCATGTGTATGTGTGTGTAAATTTGCTGAATGCTTTATTATTCTCCATGCAGGTATTAATTTCTGGTAAAATTAATACCTGCATGGATAATATGGGAGCATTTTTAAATTAATTTTGGTAAAAACTAAAACATAATTGAAATAGAGATTATGTGCACATTAGAACTATTAAAACTCCTTCGGATTGGGTGACTTCCAGAAAATTCTAAACAAAAATTAGGGAACATAAATTGTTTAATTGATTGATTTGGCAGTCACTTTTTGGTAAAATCTATCCATTTTCAATTAATGTTTTCCTTAGTAAATACCACTATTTCTTAAAATCTACTACCCCCTCTTCAACTTTCAACGTCCCAAGGACCCAACTCTAAAATTTTGAATTAGCTTCACATACGGTGTTTAAAAATGAAGCGGAATGCATCGAAACACGTGTCACAGTAGATCTGAAGAAATAGTGAATTGACTAAGTAAACCATTACTTAAAAATATATTATTTTATTCACACTTTTTTAAAATGTCTTTTTTTAAATGTCCAGTTCAGAAATCTGGGTTTTTCCACTAAGGAGTTTTAAGTTTCTGTTCAGTGCGCTAACAGTAAAATGTACAATTGAATAATAGTAAAAAACGAATAAAAACCGTTTCTTTCGTGTATTTAGAAAGTTATGGTGTACCGTGTAACGCTATTTTTTTTCATCATTTCGATTTCATCTCTAGCGAAACGAGAGCCGTTATACCATCACGACTTGGTCGGTTATGAGTGACGTTGCCAGGTAACAGCGAGCCATGACTGAGAAATCTATGTCGATAAAACTGATAAGCCTCGATATAAAGAGCGATGGATAAAAGCGAGATCCTTTACAGGCGTAAGACGGGAAAAATATCAAGATAATTTAGTGGGTGTACTGGCAAAAAACGTCAACTCGAAAATATGCAATTTTGACTTTACAACATTTTGAGTATGTCCAAATACTTGTTCACAAAATCTGGATTATCTCCAATTATATGAGTTATTTAAGTAGTGTGGTTGTCAATAATAGGTAGAATTGGTGAATGTTACACGTGTGTAAGGTGATCACTTAAGCCAGCCTATGTCGGTTGTCAGCCCCGTAAATGCCCAGACTTCCATTTTCTTCCTCATCTTTGATGAGATATGCAATTTTGACTTAATGATGCATATTATTTAGTTTTCGACGTTCTATAAACTGGCAAAATACAAAATGTGGCCTCTTTAAGTCAGAGTTTCTCGGTTCGAACCCACCCTACCACATTTTGATACCTATTTCTAATGAAGAGCCGCTTAGGCTCACAGATATAGTATGAAATTGAAATATTTGTAAAAATAATAATAACACCCAAATTAAATTTTTTTAAGAAAAAGTGTCATATTTTTGTCGTTTTAAAATAAAATTCATCTATAAGTTTAATGGCGGGTATTTTATTCAGACAAAAAGCTTCAAATAGCAGGGATTTTAGAGTTAATTTTTTTGCCAGTATACCCACGATATGAACTTCAAAGCAAGATGCCAAAACATTGGGGATGGGATAACTTCACCCCTGAGGTATCATCCGTATTGTAAAATATTTTTAAAAAAATGGGGGCTTAAGAAAATTCAAAGACGCCTACACAATGCAAACACAATTTCTTGCCGTAAGAGCTGATAAGATAACTTCAAACCATCCTAAACGCAAACTTACATTCTATTGTTAACAAAATTTTGTGTGTCCAAATACTTGTTCACAAATCTGGATTATCTCCAATTATAGGAGTTATTTTTCATATTATTTTTTGCATCTCATCAAAGATGAAGAAGAATATGGAAATGTAGGCATTTACGGGGCTGACGACCGTCATAGGCTGGTTAAAGTGATCACTTTACACTCACCAATAGATGTCTCTGGTAAGTTCTATTGATTCGAGAACAATGTCTCAAAATTGGTTCATATATATAGAACTTCCAAAAATTTGAGTAGTGTGGTGAATGTTACACGAGTATAAAGTGAACACTTAAACCAGCTAATGACAGGTCGTAAGCTCTGTAAATACCCCCAGACATCCGTATTCTTCCAGTATTTGGACACACTCAAAATATTGCGAATTAAAATTGCTTTGAAACCTTTCGCGAGCTCGTTTTTCGTTCGCTATATATGTATTTCCAGTGGTTGAAATGTTTCACGTTTTAAAGTGGACGCCTTCCTTTATCGTTTTCTATCATGTCTAAACAAGAGTCTAAAGGAAATAATAATGCAATCACACGCTCCAGTTGTGTGCTGTGGATAGTACGTAGCAAAAAGATGTGTGTTTTGTTCATATTTATATGAGAACACGCGTTTTAAACAACGGTAGCCCTATAATTACCATCTTACGTAGGTACGTACATAATTTAATTGTCTCGCTAAGTGAGATATTAATCGATTTCACAATTTTGAGTAACCGAACTTTGTTGCGAATAGACGGTGAGAATTTTTCATCCCAGATAAATATCTCAACTTTCTTTTTTATTGTTCTGTTTTTGAATCCGTTATTTGGACCGATTAATTGCTGTACAAGCGACCATTGTTAGTCGAAAAGAATATTTCGCTTGCGAGAAATAATATATGGAGAAAAAATCAATGTCTTATTTAATAAGTCGTTCTGCTTCGCGGTTTCCCTTTCGATTTCATTAAAAATATCATAGCTGTCACTATCTGTAATAGTAATTTTATTACTGTCATTGACGACAATTTTATGGGACGAGATAGATAAATGAAACAAGTATGGTGAAGAGAATAACTTTAAACAACATACGCACGCACCCAAAAATAGTCATAAAAATGTCGAATGACTATATTATAGTATAATGAAAAGATGTGAATAAAATTAACATACAGCTATCCATGTCTTTCCATGCTTGGTTTAAATCTAAGGGATAAACTAAGAAATAAAGCAATCAGGAACAGAATAAAAAAAGAGGATATGATGGCATGGCAAGACTCAAGTGGCAATGGGCAGGACATATTGCAAGACAGGACCCTACAAGATGGACTTCAAAATTTTTGAGATAGAGACCTTGGGAGAATAAAAAGGCGTCAGAAGACCTCAAAAAAGATGGTCCGACGACAAAGCCACTGTGGGGGTAGAAACTAGCCGTAAACATCAGCCAACCGAAGGAAATGGAAGGATACGGAAGAATCCTATATCCAGAATTGGAGAATAGAAGGCTAAGAAGAAGGATAATAATATAACGAACGGCCTGATAAAATGATTAAAACTTGATTGAAAAAGCTGTTTTGCTTGAAAGAAACTTGCGAAGACATTGAATTGCCGATTGTGACACATCTAAACTAAACATAAACATAACTTGTTTATGAATTCATTCATTTTCTCTCCTTTACTTCATATAAATTGTGGTGTAGTAGCGTTCATAATATAAACTACAAAGTATTAATCTTGCAGTGATGAGTGCAAAGAGAATTGACATACATGTGATCACTGGAAATCCAGGCAAAACTAGTCTGAAGCACAAATCGTATAGTTTTTCTTCGTTTTATCGAATGAAACTTCAAGAATTCTTTTTCTTCCTGGCTCCATCCCAAATCCCAAATTATCGACTTAGTAGACTGTTGGGATCAGCTCTCCTCGTCCTCAGGTTTTAGGTCCTTCATGTTAAATTTTCAGACTCTTTCCTTGGACGAACTTGTTTCCTCTACTTCAATTTGCTTGCTCAAGAATAATTGATTAAAAGTAATTTAGTAAGAAAAGGTGGAAAAAGATGGTCTAGAAACTGAACATTTATGTTTTACGTAACCCTATGCACCATTGGGGTACTGATAAGGGTTCGAAGAAGAAGACATCCAGCAGTGGAGAGACGACTGACAAAGAAGACGAATAAGAGAAGAGTTCGTTGGTATTTGTAGCAGATAAGTTGTCATGAATGGATTCTACACATACTCTCCGCAAGATCGAAAGTCGTATATCAAAACGCAACCGTCGTAAATGTCACGGCCCTTCGCCTCGCACTAAGCTACCGCATTGGCTTCTTCATCCGTATTGCATTGTTCGTTTGTTCAACCTCCATGTTACATCTATTGTCTGGAGGCAGCGCTGAAAACGAAACGCACCGAATCAAATCTGCCATAAATTGTACCATAACGAGGCGCTCGACGCGGCATACTTGACGTCACAAACTCCGTCTGACGGATGAACTCCGAGCTGCCATTGTAGTCGAAAGTGATGTACAGGGTGGCACAAAATGAATCACCCAATTCTGCTCAATAATAAAGCTTCTTCTTCTCACCAATAGATGTCACTAGTGAAAATTCTAGTGATTCTTTTACAATGTTTCATGATTAGATCATATATTTAGAATCTACAAGAATTTGAGTAGTATGGTTGTCAAACATGGGTAGAATTGGTGAACGTTACACGTGTGTAAAGTGATCACTTAAACCAGCATATGACGGTCGTAAGCCCCGCAAATGCCCAGACTACCATATTCTTCTTCATCTATGTTGAAATGTCAAAAAATAATACTATCGGAAGATGTTATAATTTTTGCAGACGGCGTCGTACGTCACTCTTATTTGAAATTTGTGAACTGGACAGCTGCAGTATATAAACATATTGATAAAACGGGCACAAATGTGTATCAACACTAGCGGTAGCCACTTGATGGATATCATCCTTTCCACTAAACAAGAAAAAAAAATAAGGTCCAAATAAAGATTTCTATCACTGGAAATATATTTTTTATTAATTTAGTAAATTTTTTATTCATAAGCAAAATTAGATGATTAATTTTGCGCCAACTGAACTATTTAAAAAACCATAGTTGTCTAGTTCACAAATTTCAAATATGACTAACGTACGACGCTTTACGTGAACACTTTACACACGTGTAACATTCACCAATTCTACCCATGATTGGCAACCATAATATTCTCTTGGAACTTGGAAATTCTAGATAAGTATATTGAATTATCTCGATACTTAGTTCTTGGACGCTATAGACTTCATGAGAGACATCTACGGAGTTGTCAAAAATTTTATGAAAGATAATTCCTAATTGGGGAGAATCCAGATTTATGAACAAGTATTTGGATACACTGAAAACGTTGTAAATTATAGTTATATTATATGGGAGAAATCACTTACAGAAACAAAAGATGGATTAATGAACACACGACATACGGTTTGTGTAATAAAACTGCAAGAGGCGAATTTCCTTATTATTTCCGGACCGCACTTTCTACATATTTTAATGATTTTTGGTCCAATTTGTTCGGCTCGACATCATTTCGTATGGGAAAAACCAAAACGAAACTAGGACGCCTAAAATTCTGCTATAGATGGATACGTTTTACGGCATGCCAGATGTAAATATGCATGACGAATAACAATTACTACCGCAAGACTTCCGTCGAAAAAATCTATCGAACTGATCAGATTTTTATATACACTTTGAATTTAAGTTTTACTTGGTAAATAGCACTGTCTCTTAAAATCAATTATGACACGTGAATCAATTTTAGAGTTGTCGCATGTTTAAAGGAAAAGAAAAAAGTGAAATATAACTTAGCACCAACACCATGAAGTATTTTTTTAGTTGATTCATTTTTGGATCCCTGACTGGGTTCTATTTTCTCGTATATCGCTCACTCCTTTCAAGAACGTCATAAATCAAAAATCGTCAATTTTCAGTTGTGCATGTTTTCGGAATGCCCAGAAAATGTACAATATCCCAGCAAAAGAGGCATATTTTTAACTTAATATTTACCCGCTACAGGGCAGAAAATGTTGTTTTTGCATTTTGAAGAAAATGTTTTGTTTAATTCTTTTTTTTTAAATACTAAATGTTTTTCAAATGGAGAAAAAACCTTCAGGTTTTACCTTAAAAGATCTGTTGCACAGTAAAAAGTTCAATAGGTGGCTTGTTATTTATTTTTAATACATTGTGTTATATTTTTAAACTTTAAAATCGTTCTCCTGAAAAATCAAGTATTTTGATTTATGACGTTCTTGAAAGGAGTGAGCGATATGTCAGGCAGCTCGTTAATTTGGACATATCGCTCACTCCTTTAAAGAACGTCATAAATAAAAATTCTTAAATTTTGAGTTGTGCATGTTTTCGGAATGCCCAGAAAATGTACTGTATCCCAGCAAAAAGGCATATTTTTAACTTAATATTTACTTGCTACAGGGCAGAAAGTGTTGTTTTTGCATTTTGAAGAAAAGGTATTGTTTATTTATTTTTAAATATACTAAATATTTTTCAAATGAAGAAAAAACCTTAAGGTTTTACCTAAAAAGATCTGTTGCACAGTAAAAAGTTCAATAGGTGGCTTGTTATTTATTTTTAATACATTGTGTTATATTTTTAAACTTTAAAATCGTTCTCCTGAAAAATCAAGTATTTTGATTTATGACGTTCTTGAAAGGAGTGAGCGATATGTCAGGCAGCTCGTTAATTTGGACATATCGCTCACTCCTTTAAAGAACGTCATAAATAAAAATTCTTAAATTTTGAGTTGTGCATGTTTTCGGAATGCCCAGAAAATGTACTGTATCCCAGCAAAAAGGCATATTTTTAACTTAATATTTACTTGCTACAGGGCAGAAAGTGTTGTTTTTGCATTTTGAAGAAAAGGTATTGTTTATTTATTTTTAAATATACTAAATATTTTTCAAATGAAGAAAAAACCTTAAGGTTTTACCTAAAAAGATCTGTTGCACAGTAAAAAGTTCAATAAGTGGCTTGATATTTATATTTAACACATTTCATTATATTCTTCGATCTCCTGAAAAATCAAGTTTTTTTTTTATATATATGACGTTGTTGAAAGGAGTGAGCGATATGTACCATATGTATTTGCTTTGGCACACTTCGTGACTGGAGTGTTACCAGTTAGCAACCTTCTCTCCGTTAAATTATTAAATAATTGTACGTGGGCAGTGCGTAAATGTCACCATATTTTAGTAGTGTGTCGCTAATCAACCTTAAATAACCATATTACCCGTGTGTTGCCATGCGCTCGAAAAGGTGCAAGAACATACATACTTTGTAGCGTATAAATTATTATGCAAGTACCTACCTACAGATATAACACATTTAAATAGGTACCCAGCAAAACCCTGACTCAAATTGATGGCCGCATAGTATCCCATACGGGCAGAGAGTAGTGTAGGTACCTAATCTGTGATATTATTATCGAGTTGACATTAATTGTCATCTGCCACATATTCCGTCGACGAATTACACATTAACGCATACATGGATACATACATCGACGTGATAATCAATTGTCGATATGCAAGAACAATTAAAATTAGACGCAACGTGCGTAGTGAAGTAACAAATTGAATGCGAGTATTGTATCATCAAAATTCAGTTAGTACAAATGTTGACATTTTTTATATAATTCTGAAAATCACAAATTCAATAAGATAAAGTAACAATGTCTTCGATGTTCTATTAAAAGACAATTAAAATTAGTATTTACGTATTAAGAATTACTCTAAAAAATGTTTGTTTTTAGTTTAAATTTATGTTTAAAACCATCAAAATCTACACTCCGTTTGTTGAAACATACGTAAATGTTAGTATGCTAGATAAGGCGTTAACTGCATAATGCATAACTTTAATTTCGGACATTACTTCCAATCGAAAGCTGATGTTTTAACTACGTGGTAACGTTGGCTTTGCTTCTTCTTCCCAAAATACATTCACAATTCGCTCACTCCTTTCAAGAACGTCATAAATAAAAAAACTCGATTTTTCAGGAGCACGTTTTTAAAGTTTAAAAATATAATACAATGTATTAAAAATAAATATCAAGCCACTTACTGAACTTTATACTGTGCAATAGATCTTTTTAAGTAAAACCTGAAGGTTTTTTAAAAAATAATTTGAAATATAATAATTATAAATAATGAAAGTTTTTTCTCCATTTAAATTTTTTTAGTATATAAATAGTTAAAGAGTACCTTTTCTTCAAAATGCGAAAACAACACTTTCTGCCCTGTAGCGGGTAAATATTAAGTTAAAAATATGCCGCTTCTGCTGGGATATAGTAAATTTTCTGGGCATTCCGAAAACATGCGCAACTGAAAATTTACGAATTTTGATTTATGACGTTCTTGAAAGGAGTGAGCGAATTGTCAACACGATATCGGTTTAAATTCTTATTTAAATCCTAGCCCAACGATTTTGGGATTTTAAATCCTTGTTACGAAGTCAAAAACACAAACAAATATTTTTTGCGCATATGTAAATCAAAGTTATAGTTGTAAACACTAAGTCATTCCTTTGGAATTTGGGATTTAAATATATATTACACATATGAATGTTTATAAGATCACATATCGCTCACTCCTTTCAAGAACGTCATAAATCAAAATACTTGATTTTTCAGGAGAACGTTTTTAAAGTTTGAAAATATAATACAATGTATTAAAAATAAATATCAAGCCACTTACTGAAATTTTTACTGTGCAACATATCTTTTCAGGTAAAACATGAAGGTTTTTTTCTCCATTTGAAAAATATATAGTTTATTTAAAAAAATAATTAAACAATACCTTTTCTTCAAAATGCAAAAACAACACTTTCTGCCCTGTAGCGGGTAAATATTAAGTTAAAAATATGCCTCTTTTTCTGGGATATAGTACATTTTCTGAGCATTCCGAAAATATGCACAACTGAAAATTGACGTTTTTTGATTTATGACGTTCTTGAAAGGAGTGAGCGATATGTGCCTGCAATTTTCGTACGAAATCGGCATTCGAAGCGAACGTAATACCAATTGCATGAGTCCAAATATTCAGTAATTTCCTAAAAGTATGCGAGAAAATGGAAAAGTGATTTGTTTGAAAGGCACCGGAGTGACTAACTTCCCACAGAAGGGTTTGCCGTCGAATCGATTACCTACTTTTACCGAGGACAGTCACGGATCGAGTCATATTGAAAAGTTTGGCAAGGTAAACCAGTAGGTACCTACTTCAGTACCTACCTTTACAGTATAGCGCTAGTCTGTAATATTAGAAGGTAGTTTATTCTCAGCTCGCTGTATTGAAGTCAAACATCGATATCATAAAAGCCCTCAAAATTTCGCTCACTCCTTTCAACAATATCAAAATTCGTAAATTTTCAATTGTGCATTCTTTCGGAACGCCCAGAAAATGTACTATATCCCAGCAAAAGCGGCATATTTTCAAATTAATATTTACTCGCTACAAGGGCAGAAAGTGTTGTTTTTGCATTTTGAAGAAAAGGTATTGTTTAATTATTTTTTAAATTTACTAAATATTTTTTAAATGGAGAAAAAACCTTCAGGTTTTACCTTAAAAGATCTGTTGCATAGTAAAAAGATCAATCAGTGGCTTGATATTTATTTTTAATACATTTTAATAATTATTTATTGATTTGGCGTTTAAACGTTTGGCGCATAAACAACTGAAAATTGACGATTTTTTATATATGACATTGTTGAAAGGATTGAGCGATATATCAACCAGTTATTAAAGTATCTACCATTAAATTAAAAGGGAGTTCTACAAATTAAACGCCAAATCAATAAATAACTAAATTTAGCTTCGAGTCCACATTTTTTTTCCTTGGGGGTCAAGGGATCTTGCATGTCACTGCGACCATGTCAGGTCTTTTGTGACTAAAAAAAAGTGGAGTCCACATGCAAAAATCCTTATTTAATTTAAAATGGTCACCATTCACTGGCGAGGAATTTGTAAAAATATGGTGAAGGATTTAAAAAAAAGATATTATAAGTACTCATATATAATCTAGTTAAATGTAATGAATTTTCACTGTTTCAGCCATGTCGATAGATCATGTTTTTGCGTGCTAAGTACAAATTCCTTTATAAGTATTTCTTAGAAATACTTTCATATTAATACAAACGCGGCACGCGATAATGATTATTATTGTTCAACTATAGGTACATTTTAAACAATCAATAAGCACTGCAGGTAATCTTCGATAATTATTCAATAGGAGAGAAATAATTATTAATCATTTTGCATTTTTTATTTTTATTTAAAAAAAATATTTATTCCCAACATCAGGACATAAAATGCAAGGAAAATATAATATCGATTTATTAGATCTATGCTGTAAAGGTATTAAAATATTATTTTTATACGACCAAATACAGCAGTCCACCTCCGTAGTGTAATGGTCAGCACGCTCGGCTACCGTACTGGTGGTCCCGGGTTTGATTCCCAGGGGGGGGGGTCAAATAAATAATAAGTGATTTTTTCACTCTTATATTTATTCAATATTACCCTGGACTGATACCTGACTGCTGATCACCTTGCTTTCATGCAATTAACGATCAAGTTGACACTGCGTTGTTGATGCAGTGCCCTATGCATCATTTGGTGCGGATAAGGGTTAATAAAAAAAGGAATAGGTACATTAAAAACGCAACCCTATTTATTATTATTTTTTGACATTTCCTCAAAGATGAAGAAGACTATGGAAGTGTGGGAATTTACAAGGCTGACGGCCGTCATAGGTTGGTTTAAGTATCACTTTACACACGTGTAACATTCACTATTTATTACGTCACTCGTTTTTAGAGAAAAACTTTTTTTTTACATATACCTATGATCAGTTGAGAATCGAATTATATAAAAAAAAATGTACTGTAAATTCTATGCTGTTACTTGTTATATTTAGAGATACTTCAAATAAAGTCACTAGCTTTTTGCGTTTGATGAGATGATCACTGATTTCCATCCTTTAATCTTCTTTGTATAAAAATCTGAAAACGGAGTATTTTAATTAATAAAAAAGTATTACCCTATAATATTATATGGTAATATTATACCCTATTCATTAATTCATGTAGGTTTAATGTTATTGTATTACTTGAAGGCATTGAAAAGTCTTAACTGTCTGTGAAATCAATGAAAACATATGACAATTTGTTTTAATTAATTAAAATAATATTATTAGAGCGTGGGTGACTTTATTTACATAATATTGATAAGTAGCCTACCGCCAATAATGAAACGTGCTGTAATGGAAAACGCATTTAATTATACTGCACAAATTTACATTATTGTCAAATGCATTCACTGCATTAATGGGTGCACTAAATCCTTGAATCATGCTGTGGGATTAATTTGACACATATTAATCCATCTTCTGACGGTAAAATATTCCAGTAAATTCCAGTAAACTAGACAATATCACGGAATTCAAATTTACAATACGCGATGGATAGTTGACTGTTCGCAAAGGCGTATTGAAATCGTAGAATAATTTAATCTGTACGAATAATTATTGTAACAATATATTCGTCACGAAATTCCGAGTCCAATTTTAATGTTGTGCCTAAGTAGAATCTACTTAGTCCAAAAATGCAAAAAAACGAACTACAAAAAAATGTCCCTTACTGTGTTTTGAGTTTGGACAGCCGAGCTGCATTAACAGTTTCTTGTTTGTAATATAATTGAAATAAAGGAAGAAAGAAATTTTTGCAGTAAATGTTTTTTACACTCTCCTTATCATCCATTGTTTTTATTTTAATTTTAATTTGTTCGGGAATTGTACAGTTTTACATATAAAAAAGTATATAATAAAGAATAGTACATTAACAATAATAAACATTACATTACATTAACAAAAAATAGTTACATTTATAAAAATAAAGAAAATTAAACAATTCCACATTTACGTTAAAATAACTATTAAAAAAATTCAGAGTTTACTTTGTGTAAAACCACTTTTATAAACAATAGAACTTCACTAGCAGAAATTTTTATTAGTATGTGAGGTCCGAATCCTGACCTTACATACTTATAAAAGAGTTTCTCATGGATGTGAAATTATAATCACATACATGAGAAACTCCAGAAAATTTTCATTTTTATTATTTTAGCTTATAATTTGTTAATTATAATGATAATAATAAATCCCTTACCGCACCCCAATGGTGCATAGGGCACTGCTTCATATAAACGCAGTGTTATCTCGATCGATTACACATGAAGGAAAGGTGATCAGCCCTCCACTTCAGGTACCAGTCCAGTGTAATATTGAATAAATATTAGAGTGAAAAAATCACTTATGTTTATTAAACCCCCCTGGGAATCGAACCCGGGACCTCCAGAACGGTAGGCGAGCATGCTATGTTAATTATTGACCGGTTATATTATTTACAACATTTTGAGTGTGTCCAGATACTTTTTGACATACATTTTGAGTGTGTTCAATTCTTTTTTATTGCACACATCGCAGTATAGTTGAAATATTCCTGTAATAATGTACGCGACATTTTGCACAATTAAAAGCACATAAATCACGCAGTAATCATTGCAACTGCAGTATATATTCAACTACTTAGTCGAAAACTTATTGGCCGAGTGTTACTAATAATTGTTAAAACCACCATCTGAATAATTCACGTTGGATTTTGATCGGGGTTACAGATTTGTAAAATTTATAGACAAAGTGGGATTGTTTTGACTTAGTTGACAAATTTCAATGAATAATTACGCTGGAATGATGTCAAGTTTTAATTATTGCTAGAATTGTCGATTGCGCAACGATTTCTTATGCATTTAAAGCAGGTTGATGTGGCAATCGTTGCGAAATTGTATTAAATCAACTGTTGATATTAATCTGTTATTACATAAACTTTATTAAAATTCATAAAATATTCAGTTCGGTACCTGAAAATGGTTGGATAAATAGAAAAATAAAAGTAAAACCCTTATCCGCACCCTAATGGTGCATAGGGCACTAAGTCATATAAACGCTGTGTTATACATAAGTATACGACTTATGTATGTAATATGTTTTGAAGTAAAAAAAAAAACATCTTTAACCGTTCAATTTGACATCTTTAACCGTTCAATTTGACATCTCATCCGTAGGGTGAATAATCGAGTGTCCGATATAATAAATAATATTAATACATATTTATTATTCTACCCACGATTGAAAACTTTTCCTAAATTTCGAGCGTTCTCTATAAGATTTGATTACTTGAATTTCTTCACTTATTTGATTCACATGTCGCTCACTCCTTTCAAGAACGTCATAAATAAAAAATCGTCAATTTTCAGTTATGCATGTTATCAGAATGCCCAAAAAATGTATAACCCAGCAAAAGAGGCATATTTTTAACTTAATATTTACCCGCTACAGGGCAGAAAGTGTTGTTTTTGCATTTTGAAGAAAAGGTATTATTTAAAAAAAAAAAAAAAAAAAAAAATATTTTTAAATAGAGAAAAAACCTTCAGGTTTTGATCTGTTGCATAGTAAAAAGTTCAATAAGTGGGTTGATATTTATTTTTAATACATTTTATTATATTTTTAAACTTTAAAAACGTTCTCCTGAAAAATCAAGTTTTTTGATTTATGACGTTCTTGAAACTTGATTTTTCAGGAGAATAGAGTTTAAAAATATAACACAATGTATTAAAAATAAATATCAAGCCACTTATTGAACTTTTTACTGTGCAACTGATCTTTTTAGGTAAAACCTGAAGGTTTTTTCTCCATTTGAAAAATATTTATTTTACTTACAAAAATAATTAAACAAAACATTTTCTTCAAAATACAAAAACCACACTTTCTGCCCTGTAGCGGGTAAATATTAAGTTTAAAATACGCCTTTTTTTGCTGGGATATAGTACGTTTTCTGTTCATTCCGAAAACATGCACAGCTGAAAATTGTCGATTTTTGATTCATGACGTTCTTGAAAGGAGTGAGCGATGTGTGGTTTGAATTATGATTAATTTAAAATCAAATGAGTAAAGACATTCTCAAACCGTTACAAATGTTTAACTGATAGAAAGGCAACGCAAAGATAATAAAACGAAATTCAATTAAACAATTTGTAAGGCAGACTTTCTCATTAATAAAAGGCAATTTAATTGATAAATTTATTGAAATTAAAGAAATAATTGCGAACACATCAAAAGCTATTAAGCATAAATTTTAAAAGATCCGGTTTAAAATAATGAAATAGATACGTTGCGTTAAGTACAGCTAAAATAATTTTTGTAGGTAGGATTTTCGATACTTTTGAATATATTACTGATTGTAGTGGCCCAGTTGAGAAATTGGTGAAGTATTTATTTAACTTGCATCGTCTCATTCATAGGGCGATTGTCCACTACCCGGAATTTTACCGGCCGGTTTTAAAAAATAGAGCTCTGATCCGAAGAAAGATGGACAAAAGCACGAGCCAATCCAAGCCAATCATCGTTTTTAAACGCTAACTGACGTGCCGGACGGTAAAATTCCGTGTAGTGGACAAACGCCCATAGGCTAAATAACCCCGTATCTGATATAATAAAAATAAATATTAATATTGTTAATACAGCATATGGGTTATTTTACTTATTGATTTTACTGAATACAGTCGCTGGTAAAAGTATTATAAACTTTTAGTTGGTGTTATTTTTTTTCTTTCTATTATGAATGTTGAAGTTACTATGAGGAATGTGACATTGTGCCAATTCAGTGACGGCTGGCACAAAAGACCCACGCAAAACTCAAAAAAATATTATAAATAATATTTACGTAGCCTCACCGTGTTATACGAAAGACGAAAAATCGACGAAAGCGTCCAATTTCAGAAAAAAAATAAGCATCATCGAAAGCTGTCCCACTGCATTCCCAGATCTGGTACAGAAGCATCTAGGCTTCCTGACAGACCTTTAAAAAATTAAGCAGTATACATCAAAATTTGAGTGGTTGTCAATCACGGGTAGAATGGTGAATGTTACACGTGTGTAAAGCGATGACTGAACCAGCCTATGACATGACCTGTAAATAACCAGACCTCCGTATTCTTCTTCATCTATGTTCAACGGATTGCATTTATAAGGGACGATAATTCAAAAGATTAATTATGATTTCAAATTAATGAGGGTTGGATACAGGTGTGAAAATCTGTTGAAACTCTATTTTAAAATATAGAGTTTTCGCAACAAGAATCATTCATCGTTCTTTTCATCAACTTTTACATTAACTCAAAGTTGAGTTAATGTAAAAGTTGACAATGCTTTTATTATACAAAAAAAGAAACAAAATAACAACTAAAAAGAATATCTGTCAAAGTTTTGGCACGTTTCGTTTCGCAGGTTAGCAATATAATTGAGTTGCCAGTAACCAGGAACTCACAAGTTATACGTTAAAAGCAATCAGCGGGTATTTTAGTGCATCTGGGAGTTGTGAAACACTCGAAATATCAACGACAAAAAAAACAACAAGACATCAAACATAGAATATCTGTCAACCTTTTGGTACGTTTTGTTATGCGGGTTAGCAGTGCGATTAAGTTACCAGTAACCAGGAACTCGCAGGATACAACTTTACAGCAATCAGCGGGTATTTTCGTGCATCTGGGAGTTGTGAAACACTCGAAATATCAACCCTATTTACACATGTAGTCACACAGTTAGCTGTGACAAAAAAAAACATAAAAAAAATAATATCTGTCAACCTTTTGGTCGTTTTGTTATGCAGGTTAGCAGTACGATTAAGTTACCAGTAACCAGGAACTCGCAGGATACAACTTTACAGCAATCAGCGGGTATTTTTGTGCATCTGGGAGTTGTGAAACACTCGAAATATCAACCCTATTTATACGTGTAGTCGCGCAGTTGGCTGTGACCTAGTAGCGGAGCTAGTAGCACTAGGCCGGCCGGCGTTATAACCTAGTTTTCAATTGGAATTACTTCTGTCAACGTTTCGTAACCTATTAGCTGCCGGCCGCCATTTTGCGTTGCCACACACACACACATGCGGACTGATGCACCGCGCCGTGAGGGCTTGCCATCAAAATGATCTAACTGACAAAATGGATTTGATCGATTGACGCTAGTTGTGATATAAATTTAAGGGTGGACTTTCAAATATACAAATTCAACTAGATTCAACACATAGCGTGTATTCCGCGCACAATTCATTAAAAAATATATATAATATACGTATGTGCATTGCAATTAGATTTTTTTTTCGAAGTATATATTGAAAAACATACCTACATATATTATTGAAAACTCATTATTTTTCTTCTTCTTCTAAACCCTTATGGGTGCCCTATGCATCCAATGGTGCATAGGGCACTGCATCGTATTGACGCAGTGTTGTCTTGATCGTTACATACATGAAAGCAAGGCGATAACTCATGCATCTAGTCCAGGGTAATATTTAAAAATATATCAGAGTGTAAAATCACAAATATTTATTTTCACCTCCCTCCCTGGGAATCAAACCCGTGACCTTCAGCACGGTAGCTGTTAGTTAGCTGTAGCAAAATATCAAATACATACATAGATGTCAAACCTTCACAAATGAAACATTATTTTTAGATCATGCAACAGAAAAATGTCATTATAAACAAAAGTGAGGTTACGATGTTTATTTGTAGATGCCTCGTTTTTCCCAGAGACGTTGATTTGCCACGGGGGTCACACGTGTGTGACACCCATTACGCCAGTTAGACCACTAACAGATACTACTATTAATTAAAATTAATGAGATAAAATTATGATTAAATAATGCGCAATGCACGTTTGACATTCGCAACGCCTAGGAGAATTCAAGATATTATGTTCTGTACTGCTGATTGACGTGTGTGTTGGAAAACTTGTGGCATTTTCACCGATGGTAAATGATATTGATTTGACAAGGTATTTTATAGAGAAAATGATACTAATAAACCCTTATCCGCACCCCAATGGTGCATAGGGCACTGTGTCATATTAACGCAGTGTTATCTTGATCGTTTACACATGAAGGAAAGGTGATCAGCCCTCCGCTTCAGGTACCAGTCCATGGTAATATTGAATAAATATTACAGTGAAAAAAAATCACTTATGATACTACATATATTAAAAAAATAAACATATTTAAATGTGAACATCTTTTAGATTTTAAGTAAAACATGTCTGTAGCATTTAAAACTTAAGGTCTCTTTGAAAAAAGTGGATAAATTGATGTGCAATTATTTTGAGTTCAACTTTTCCCAAAAATTTTCAGCAGATATAAGTAAGTTATGGAAGCAGTAGGTACGTAAAAATACAGCAAGAATGTGAAACGACGTTTTTATATTGAAAAAAAAAACAGTTTTTCTTCAAAATAAATACATGATTTTTAAAAGAAAATAGTTGAAAGGAAAGAAGTTGAAAAAATGATAATTTAAAAAAAAAAGATAAATATTTGTGTTTTTATTATTTACACAAATATTTCAATTTCACACTATTTCTGTGAGTCTAAGCGGCTCATTATTAGAAATAGTTATCAAATTGTGGTAGAGTGGGTTCGAACCGAAAAACTCTGACTTTGAGTTCGCGACACTAACCACGGGACCACAACCCGACACATTCTATATATATTCATTAAAAAATAAAATCACAATATACATATATTTTTAATTGTGTGTGAAAACACGTCTAGCTCCTAGCGCTGCCGTTCGCATTCTGAAATCTCAGCCTTAAGAAAAGTTATTCAGAAAAATGTTATAGAAACATATCGATTAATTTATGTATTAATTTTAAATCAAACACAGATTTTTTGAGTCTACTAAGTTGATTTTATTAACAAAAACACATAAAAAATTAATATTGTGACAATTGTTTCGCCTTGTTAGGGCATTATCAAACGTATGTGAAGATCAAATGGGCTGCGGTCCTTATGTAGCTATACAATTCTAGGTGTCAGTTTTAACACGCGCAGCAATAATTTATGGGTTAGTAATAATAAAATAAATAAATTGATTTATTAATGTCCACTTCGTTGAGGAAATCTGACATCGTCAGAAGTCGGAATCCTCGTCACCTGTTTGTGTTGAAAAGTGAGACTCATTGTTTTAAAAATAAACTTTTTAGCATTAGTGTCGAACGTCACAGAGTTTATTTACCCGAGATTATTTTAGGCTTTGTCCTTGGATGAAAAAATAGCTCAGCAGCTAAAAAAGTCTAGCCTGAGATCGAAAGAAAGAAATCACTCAAATATTTTTTCAGGGCAGTTTTCATTTTTATAAAATCGGCTTAGCGTGTTTTTTTCATACAACAACGCGGTGCAAAAAGCATAAAAGACTGTTGTTTTTTTTAAAGTATTTATTGTATTTATATTTATATAAGTATATAAAGAATACGAACAATATTGCTACAAAATATCAACAAGCACTAATGCGAGCACCAAATTTTTATTAACAATAACCAAACTTGTATGTGCGAATTGGTGCAATCGGTGTATTATGTAAACCCGTTTGTGTCTTTACGATGTAAAAAATATTTAAAAAAAAACAGATGTCTCTTAGTAACTATTTATTTAAATTATATGTATTTATCATATTTTTAAAGGACACGTACAATATCATTCTATTGCTGGTGAAAATATCAACAAGCACTAATGCGAACACCACATTTGCCAAAGTACTACCCTCCATGTATAAAAGTTCATATTTATTATCCTCGTATATCTCCACATTTTCAGTACAGAATTTTATAAAAATCGACTATCGTTTGACCTATATAGGGTAAACCAGGGCAAAAGGACACGAAATGGGTCACTCTGGACTAGAATGGACCACAGGGTGCATTACACGCCACAAACTACACTCGACATTCAAATACACCTTTCTTTGTCGCGTGCGTCCAAAATTAAACGGTGAACAGTAAAACATTGTCCGAATTCGCTTTGTAGGCGTAATTAAGTTTTCAAGAAACCAACTACAAATCAACGACACTTTAATTTATTTTTAGAGTGACTTTGTATCTACTCATATGTAGATCTGATTAATTAACATAAATCCATGAATGGATTCGACAGTCACTTGGTGTTATCCATTTTTATTTTTAGGTTTTACTGTTTGAAAATGTTGCGGAATGCATCGAAACATGTCGCTCACTCCTTTCAAGAACGTCATAAATCAAAAATCGTCAATTTTCAGTTGTGCATGTTTTCGAAATGCCCAGAAAATGTGCTATATCCTAGCAAAAGAGGCATATTTTTAACTTAATATTTACCCGATACAGGGCAGAAAGTGTTGTATTTGCATTCTGAAGAAAAAGTATTGTTTAATTATTTTCTTAAATATACTTAATATTTTTCAAATGGAGAAAAAACCTTCAGGTGTTACCTAAAAAGATCTGTTGCACAATAAAAAGTTCAATAATTGGCTTGATATTAATTTTTAATACATTGTTTTATATTTTTAAACTTTACAAACGTTCTCCTGAAAACTCAAGTTTTTTTTATTTATGACGTTCTTGAAAGGAGTGAGCGATGTGTCACAATGAAACTTAAATTGAAAATGAAAAATTTCATTGATTCCCAAAATTCCAACTATTATGTTGTTAATTTTAAGATAATTTTTCAATAATTTGGTTAATTGATTCGGCAGTCACATTGTGAAAAGATCTATCTATTTTCAATCAATATTTTACTTGGTAAATACCGCTATTTATTAAAAGCTATTGTGACACGTCCATGCATTCCGAATCATTTTCAAACACGGTGTTTGAAAATGATTCGGAATGCATCGAAACACTATGTCAATAGATTTTAAGAAATACAAGGTAGTTTACCATGAAAAACTAAAATGAAAATATGTTTTTAACCTTATGGTGGAGACTGACCGGAGCATTTCGTCGTAACATCGCTCGCGGCGAGCATCAGCGAGCATCCGAAACTATGGATTGAGCGCTCGGCTCGCTGTACTGACATACGAATGCTCGCATTACGTTACGACGAAATGGCTCCGGTCAGTCTCCACCCTTAGATTGACAGGATTGTCTAAATGTACATTTATCTAGGTAACCCACATTACTTACAACAATAAACAAACGTTTTAAAACATGATGCGTAATTACTCAGAAAACCTTTTAAAATCGATTTTCACTTTTGTGCATACTAAATATTATACTGTACCTTTAATATAAGACGTTTATATAAAATATGTATCTACGTACATATGATTATAAAAATTCTACTTACGGAAAATGTCTTCAACTTCAAAGTCATGTAAATTTTAGCATAAGACATCAACTCACCTGTAACAGAAGGAAAAATCAAAATTAGTAAGATAATAGTAACCATGTAATATGGATCAAATTAAACTTTATTTGAAAAGCAGTGTTATTTTTTTAGCACAATAGCATTTAATATTTAACGAAATATTATAGAATAAATAGTCGATAACATATTATATAAAATTAGTACATGCGTGATATATATATATATATATATATATATATATATATATATATATATATATATATATATATATATATATATATATATATATATATATATATATATATATATATAAATATATATGATATATATATGTATATATATATAAATATCCGAAAAATAATCTTAGGACCCTAAAGGCAGTTTTTATATTGCCCTGTATCATATTTAGATAATCAAGATTTTCTAATTTCGATATCGTATATTTTTGAAGTATGTTTTCTAGGGATGGAAAGATTGATGAAAATATTGAAAGGAAAGTGAATGCTGGGAATAGAGCGAATGGTGCACTAAAATCAGTTATAGCAAATAAAAGCTTAAGTGGCAGTACACAATGGAGTACCATCCATAATGTATGCAAGTGAAACATACATTTTTTTTACGAAAATGTGTTTATTGACTACTTGATATCTTACTAGCTTAATACTGGCCTGAAAAAATCCCAAAGCGATTTTAAACTTGGAAGTAAAATATATTGACTTGTTAAAAATGACTATCTGCATTGATGTTTATTTTCTTGCCAAGCAAAAGTGACTTAAATGACCCTCCTGAATATTTTACGTTTTGTTAGTTGGTCACTTTCTCCTATACGACTACGATTTTATTGTTTAAAAAAATAGATAAAAATCAATGTTGTGACAATTGTTTTGCCTAGTTACGGCATTTCGAATTCGTTTTTTAAATGCCAAAACTAGGCGAAACAATTGTCACAAAATTGATTCTTATGTGTTATTTTTAAACAATAAAATACAACTTAGTAGGCTTGAAAAATCTTTGTTTGATTTAACATTTAATACATAAATTAAAATGGAATTTTACAAATTTAACGCCAAATATATAAATTTACTCTATTACTATTGTGCATATTATGTTTACTTTGTATGTTGTTGTGTAATTCAAGTGAAGAAGCGTATTTTCGACCGTCCGGTGGAGATGTTGCGCCAACCACCGACTGTCACCGCGGCAAAAGGCGGTCGATCGCGGGGTTGAATTTTAATAGCGCCTATAAATAGTGGTCGGTAAACGGCACATTCCGCGCACGGATTCCACCGCCCGGTCGGAAATAGGACCAAATTATTACGCACCACATTAGCGAGGGACTAATGCTTCTGACATAATCGCGGAAATTGGAAGCTCTCAATTACCGAATGCGTTTTGTTATTTACCATTTATAACGGTATTTAATCAATGTATCAAATATTAATGTATAAAATAGTAATAAAAATTCAGTTGTGCATGTTTTCGGAATGTCCAGAAAATGTACTATATCCCCGCGAAAGCGGCATACTTTTTACTTAATATTTACCCGCTACAGGGCAGAAAGTGTTGTTTTTGCATTTTGAAGAAAAGGTATTGTTTAATTTTTTTTTTTAATGTACTAAATAATTTTCAAATGGAGAAAAAACATATAGGTTTTATCTAACAAGATCTGTTGCACAGTAAAAAGTTAAATAAGTGGCTTGATATTTATTTGTAATACATTTCAATATATATCTTTAAACTTTAAAAACAATCTCCTGAAAAATCAAGATTATTGATATATGACGTTGTTGAAAGGAGTGAGCGAAATAAGAAAGTAACAAATAAGAAAACACAGGATAAAATGTAAAACATAAAGCAATAAAAGGTACGGTAAATAGACATATAAAAAACTTAATGCAAGAAGCAGCTTCAAAGGAAACAAATGAGAAAATATAACTAATCACAAACACAAATCTCTTTCCATGAAGTATTTTTTCAGTCCATTCATTTTGGATAAGGATATTGAGAGAAGAGTGGATGCAGGGAATAGAATAAATGGTGCTTTTAACAGAGTGATTGGGAATAAGAATATGTCCATGGAAGCCAAGCTAGCGGTTCACAACGGCGTGCTAGTACCGACACTAATGTGTGGAAGCGAAACATGGAACTGGCAAAGGAAGGATGAAAGCAGAGTGAACGCTGTTGAAATGCGCTCCCTCAGACGAATGTGTGGAAAATCATTGTATGACAGAATTAAAAACGACGATATAAGAAAGGAATGTAAGGCTGAACGAGGAATAATTGAAAAGGTTAAGAAGAGCTCTTTGCGGTGGTATGGACTTGTGGAGCGAATGGATAGCGAGAGAATGACTAAGAAAATATATGTGGCGAATGTGAGAGGGAAAACAGAACGTGGTAGACCGAAAAAGACTTGGCACGATCTGATCAATCAGAACCTAAAATCTGGCGGTGTCAAAAGTCTGCGTAATCGGAGGGCATGTATGATTAGATGTATGGATGTGAAGGAGGCGAGGAGTGTATGTCAGGACAGAAGAGTGTGGCGTTTCATCCTCTCTGCCTACCCCTGCGGGGAAACGGCGTGACGGTAGTAGTAGTAGTAGTAGTTCATTCTGGATCCTTGCACCAGATTAGTGTATTTTCTCATACATACCCGCCGATTGATCAAACTCTCTAACTAACCACTTAAGTAACTAAAAGTCACTTTAAGTAAGTATTCAAAACAGTTTATAAATACTTGACACTGGCAGAAACATCCTTTATTTGGGTGACTGCCAAATAAATAATTTTAAAAAATGCCAAATTTATCACACATATTTTATATACCATAAAACTCTAAAACATTTTTATTTTTTTTTAGTATTTGCATTACTGAGCCATTTTTTGTTATTGTTATTGTTACATATTTTAGCGTTATGACTTAATTGTTGAATGTTAACATCGTTATGTGTACATTTTCATAAACAATCTGTCGCCATAGAATGTGGTTGGCACCGGCAAGGCCGTCCGCTCGCGTTACCAAAAATAATATGAAACGCGCAAATATTAGAGAAGTGGCTCGTGACAAGGAGACCAGCTCAGGAGTCGATAGTAACAACGATAATCATTGGGTACTCGCGGAAATTCACCACAGAAGCTCTAAAGCTTAACAAGAAACGAATAAGAATCCTTACCAGGACCTTGAAAGGACATTACAGACTGAGGAAGCACATGTCAACAATTGGACTGCATAATCTTGTATTTTGCAGATTTTGTATGGAGGACTTTTTTCTTCATTTATTGAAAAAAAAAACATATTACATACATAAATCATATATACATCTCATTTTGGGACACGGGATTAAGGTTAACAAGACTGGAACACAAATAATAAAGTATCAAAAAAGATTTGTTTTTAAATAACCAAAACTAATACTAATACATGGCAAAATGTAAAAACAATAAACAGGTAAAATAAATAGGCACTAGAAGCATATTTAAAATAAATAAATGAGAAAACACAAGGTAAGAAGGATAACGAAACACCCATCCAAATTCTCTATAATTGTGAAGCATACGCTCGCAAGCAAAGTCACAATCTGATGAGTTCAAAAGTCTACGTAATCGGAGGGGATGTATAACTAGATGTATGGACGTAAAGGAAACTAGGATTGGGTCAGAACAGAAGAGTATAGCGTTCCATCCTCTCTGCCTACCCCTGTAGCAGTAGTACAGTATCTACTCAATGAATTAGGGCCACGCAGAATTTCGCGCAATTTCTCAATTCAAACAGGAATAACTCAGAGAAAACCTTGAATAAAACAACATTGAATTTTATTTACACATGAACACTTTATTACGCTTAAATTATGCATATATTTTCATATAAATATAGTTAGTATTTAGTATTTCCACCTTTGGCAGAAATAACTGCCTCAATTCTTTTTGGCATACTTAAAATGCACTGTTTTATCATGTTTTTTATTTCTTCGTCTTCTGACCAAATTTTTTTAATATTTTTTTTTTGACAGTCTACTGTCGGATTTGGAAATGAGTATACCTTATTTTTTAACATGCTCCATACGTTTTCTATAGGATTAAGGTCCGGAGAATTTCCAGGCCAGGGGAGCAAAGGCAGATTTTTGTTAGACAAAAATTTTATTATTGATTTAGCCCGGTGGCAAGGTGCCCCATCCTGCATGAAGGTGTATGGACCTTCTGTTGGGTCGAGTGTATGGTAGAAGGGCAATAAAATTCGTTCGAGGACCTGCTTATAGGAATTTTGGTTCATTATTCCTTCCACGAAAAACAACGGCCCAGGTAAATTGTTAATAATACATGACCATATCATTGTTGCAGGGGGGTGTTTGATAACTTTTACCACACAGGCCTCATCGTAACGTTCCATTGGTGTTCTCCTGACGAATCGACGGCTCTCTGTCACGGCTTCTAACCGGTACTCATCACTAAAGATGACCTGAAAAATAATGAAAATTTAAGTTTAATTCAAATATATAAGTTTATTTACTAAAATGATATGTTGAAAATTCAATTTAAATAAATACCTTTTTCCAATCATCTACCGAGTTATTTCGATGTAGCCTGGCCCATTTTAATCGATCCGCTTTCATTCGTGGTGTCAATTTTGGTACTTTTACAGGGCGCCTGCATTTCAGATTTACTTCGTAAAGACGTCGCCTCAGTGTTGATACCGATATATTTATACCCTCTTCTTCCAATTTTATTTTTAATGTTTTTGCTGATGCACTACGGTTTTTTAAGGCACTTTGAACGATTTTTCGATCAGTCCTCGGTGTTGTTTTTCTAATCCTACGACAGTTCTTTCGCCGATTGCTGGTGGCGGGTGACTGATTTTTTATTGATTTTGAAATTTAGTCCACTGTTTGACGAGAAACGTTTTCTTTTTTTGAAATTTCTCTAATAGATAGTATTCTTAATTTCAGTAGCACTATAACACTAGACTTTTTTTCCTCGGAAATATCTTTACTTTTTCCCATTTTGTCCTTTTCAAAAAAAACACTTGTGTTTACAAAAAAAAATTATACTTTATGAACTAAAATTAAAAATTAAGTTTTTTTCACAAGACACGATAACTATATAACTTCTCTGAACAAAACAACAACCAGAACTCAAGAAACTTCACTAATAAATAAGATAGGACTATTTTTTGAACTTTCAACTATCTGTCTACCTGTGCTAATTAGGGACCTTTCTCAGAAAAAGGGTTTGAAATTTTATAAAGGCTTAAATAATCCAGGTATATTTTACATATTATTGAAGGTAATATACATGATATTAGATGTCAATAGAAAACTTAAAGTATTTATGTAAAATAAATATAATAATCCAAAAGATTTCAGAGTATTCAAAAAAATAATGGGTGGCCCTAATTCATTGAGTAGATACTGTAGTACAGCTGTCCAAACTTAAAACACAGTAAGGGACATTTTTTGTAGTACGTTTTTTTTTTCATTTTTGGACTAAGTAGAATCTACTAAGTCCAAAAATGTAAAAAAAAATATACTACAAAAAAGTCCCATACTGTGTTTCGAGTTTGGAAAGCCGAGTAGCGTTAGTTCTTCCCTTTCTGTCTTTTTGGTTTCTGCGCAACTTTCCGTTTTTTCGATATTTGTGTTTCAATGGTTTGTCTTCCTGTTTAGAATTTTTTTAATTGATTTTTTTCTATAATATCTTCTCTATTTTATCTGTTATTTTACATTTTTTTACCTGCCACTCTATCGTTGTTAATTTTACGATGTTTTCAAATGTTTCGTGGTCATATCATAAATTAATATTTTATATACGGACGCAGTCGCCCATTGGATGTAATATGGCCGGGAGTGTTACGGCATTGCCAACCAAAAGAAATTCCATGTCATCAGATTAGTGTCAATGGAAGTAGGTCACCAATAGACAAATAATATCGAACACAAAGTCGCCGGAGCTCCGATCATCGAATTCACGCACATAAAGCCGTTACAACACAGCGTCAGAGTGGTCCTAGCCGCTTCATAAATATATGTATAATAAAGACGGTATTATTGGTCTAAGAAGTCATCGAT
Source organism: Brachycentrus maculatus (assembly GCF_059751285.1). Lineage (NCBI taxonomy): Eukaryota > Metazoa > Arthropoda > Insecta > Trichoptera > Brachycentridae > Brachycentrus > Brachycentrus maculatus. Next base: position 1,249,729 of record NW_028280947.1, read on the forward strand.
TACCGCTACACGCTGGAGCATCAATCACTCTGCCTCGTCAGGTCTGACGCTATAAAGCGTGATAAATTTTATTGAGAAGAGTTGTAAAAGCTATCTTAATCGAAATCTGTAACTATCAACACATACATATATTTCGTTTCTTCAACGGACTTTTCATATTGTTTAAATATTTTAAGGATAAAATAGTGTAAAACAAAAATTTTCATGAACATATAACTAAAAATAATGATAAAATAAGATTGCCATTGTTGAAAAAAACTGAGTCACAAAGTTGTTTGAGGGTTTAAAAATGTATGTTGAGATGCCTGAATGTATGAAGAATGTTTTTATAATTACCTAACGTCCAAGTGACTCTGAAATCTAGCTACGGCTTATGCAATACCGTTTATCATGTCCCTACTCAGGCTTCAACTTTATAAGTTTCATAGCCTTTGCTTACTTGTGAGTGGATTTACTCTTTATGTTTAAATATACTATAATTTCATATTATTCATGAGTAAAAAATTCAAGGCAAAAACACTCGCTATCTCGCTATAGGCATGGGTTTATATATATATATTATACAATATATATATTTTTTTATATATTTTTATATATTTTTTTTTACAAAAATACTTCAATTTCATACTATTTCTGTGAGTCCAAGCGACTCATTATTAAAAATAGGTATCAAATGATGGTAGAGTGGGTTATGATTATTACCCATGATTGACAACCACACTACTCAAATTCTTGAACACATCTACATAGATATATTGATCAAACACAGTGTGTAGTATGCAGAGAATGTATGGTGGGGTTTTATTAAGCAGACACTCAAACCAGCCTATGACGGTCGTAAGCCCAGACATATTCTTATGCATCTATGTTGAGATGTCTAAAAAATGTAAAAAAATAACTCCTAATTAGAGATAATCTAGATTTGTGGACAAGTACATATTTCATTTTATTTTTTAACATCTCATCAAAGATGAAGAAGAATATGGAATACTGGGCATTTAGGGGGGTGACGACCGTCATAGGCTGGTTTAAGTGATCACTTTACACACGTGTAACATTAACCAATTCTTCCCATTATTGACAACCACACTACTCAAATTCTTGGAAGTTCTATGTATATGAACCAATTTAGAAACCTTGTTCTTCAATTACTAGAGACATCTTTCGGTGAGACGTAAAGAAGCTTTTTACTAAGCAGAAACTCTTATATTAGTATGTGAGGTCCGAATCCTGGATCATAATCACACACATGAGAAACGCCAGAAAATACCATTTTCATTTTTATTATTTAAGCTTATTATTTGACCAGATAATCTATTTACAACATTTTGAAATATAATATGAAATAATAATATGAAACTAACTCCTGTAATTGGAGATAATCCAGATTTTGTGAACAAGTATTTGGACACACTCAAAATGTTGTAAAGTACATATTTGGATACACTCTAAATCAGTGATTCCCAAAGTGGTCTATATCGACCCCCAGGGGTCTACGACGACTTGGAAGGGGTATATGTCAGCAAGAAAAAATTGGGGGTCCATGAAAATGAAATGGAGGTCAACGATATCAAGTTTATTCCTAAGACTAAAAGCATTTATTTTTTGCTTATTTATTTAATTTAACAGAGAGTAATTTTAATTAGAATTAACCTAACATGTGTGTATTTTTCGAATTTTCATTACACTTTATAAATTATCATACACGTTATAAATTTCAATCTTTCAATGTGCACTACATACATCGACTTTCAAAAATACATTAGAAGATAGTGAATTTGCTGAAAAACAATATCAGGTAAGGAGGGATGTACCAAAAATCGAAAAACATGGCAAGGGGTCTACGAGACAACAAAAGTTTGGGAACCTCTGCTCTAAATGTTGTTTGTAACGCATCTCGTTAACTTGGCCAATATCTGATATCATCGCTGCGCTTGTAAATCTGCTCGTTTTGTGCATAATGCGCGAGGAAATTGTAGCGCTCGTGTGTTATGGCACTAATAAATTTGTTTCGTTTGGCATTGTTAGAGTAAGGTCGGCGAGTGCGACAGGTAATGAGTGTAATTCAGGTGAAAGGAACTCAAAGAGAAACGGAGCGAGAGTGCTCTATACTGAGAGTGAATGCAACAGACTGTTTTGTGACGTCAACTAATTTAGTAAAATAAAAAATACAGAGCGAATAATTGTTCACACAGTAAAAGTATATTATAATAGAAGAAAAATAACGTATTTCAAATTCAATAAAATGAATAAATATGGATTGGAGATGAGTTTTAATAAAGTTATTTAAAACCACGAAAATAAAACTAAACAAGATAACTCCCTTGCACCGCATAAAGATATACATATCGCTCACTCCTTTCAACAACGTCATATATCAAAAATCGTCAATTTTTAGTTATGCATGTTTTCCAGCAAAAGCGGCATATTTTTAACTTAATATTTATTCGCTACAGGGCAGAAACTGTTGTTTTTGCATTTTAAAGAAAAGGTATTTTTTAATTATTTTTTTTAAATATACTAAATATTTTTCAAATGGAGTAAAAACATTCAGATATAACCTAAAAATATGTGTTGCACAGTTGAAAATTCAATAAGTGGCTTGATATTTATTTTAATACCTTTCATTATTTCCTTAAACTTTAAAAACGGTCTCCTGAAAAATCAAGTTATTTGATATGTGACGTTGTTGAAAGGAGTGAGCGATATGTTCCCCGGTAATATATTTTTTTGAATGTATAACATGTCACTAACAAAAAAATAGCTAAAAAGTCCCTCTCCAAGCACAAGAGCTCTGTCTCTTTTTTGGAGAGGCTCAGCGCAACTAAAATAAGATTGTATTAAGTAGAAATGTATAGAAATTGTATAAAAAATCAACTATATTAAATAAATAAAATATAAACATAACTTAACATTATTGTACATACATAAAAAAGTGCATAATAAATTTAAGAAAGATTTATTTTCAATTGGTCTGGGTGTTTGTGATGTATTTTTCACATTTACCTTCCCTATCCTTACTATCCTACCTGCAGACAAGCCTGTAATAGAGGTTTTGCGGGTTATTCCTTTTAAAAAATGTATACATATCGTAGTCATACAGGAGAAATAAACCAAGTGCATTTGTTGACAAAAACGTGATCATTGACTATTTGATATCTTACTAGCTTAATATTGCCCTGAAAAAATCCCAAAGGACGTTAAACTTTAAAGTATAATATATTGACTAGTTAAAAGTGACTAACTGCATTGGTGTTCATTTTCTTGCCAAGCAATATAAATGGCCCTCCTGAACATTTTCCGTTTTGGTAGTTGGTCACTTTCTCCTGTACGACTACGATATATATAACCAATTGCGTATAATAGAAAAACTACCGTTCACAATTAAAAATAATGTTCTAGCACACATCATTACTTAACTTCAGACAACTACTACCGTGTTACACTTTTCCATCTCTTTTTCAACCAGCTTCTTCTATCATACATCTTTGTCTAATGACCGTTGAAAGATGATAAACACACCACAGACACGAGTCATTTGTCTACCTGTGCGGTGTAGAGTTTAATGGATTTTGTCTGTTGTCTATGGATAACAAACGAGCAATTAAAGGCCCATATAAACCACTTCGAAGGTATGACAATAATGGAGGCGTGGTGTTTGAACCGATTTATAGGTCATTGCGAAACAATGAAACGTGCGAACTTAGAACGTAATCAAAAAGTAAAAACATTGATTTATTAGTTATTGTAACCTACCATTGTGAAATGAAAAAAAATCCGATAAGATAAAAAATATCAGACTGAATATTTTTTTTTATTGATTTTTTTTTTACAAAATACATATTTAAATAATACAAAATAGTTGGTAAATTTACTATACATTTCAAAAATAACGATTCTACCTCTCTAATAAAGTAGATACTTGTGTTTAGAGAGGGAGTTCGTTTTACAATTATTATAATTTTTTTAAACAAGGTAAATAATAAAAAAAAATAATGCAGTAATAATAATATTGAATGCAGTCGAAATGCGTTCTCTCAGACTAATGTGCGGCAAAACGATGTCTGATAGATGTTCTGATGGTGATTATAAGGAAAGAATGCAAGGCTGAGATGAGCATTATCGATCAAATAAAAAAAAGTTGTGTTGAGTTGGTTTGGGCATGTGAATCGAATGAGTGAAGAAAGGATAGTAAAAACAAATTTATGAGGTGAATGTGGTTGGTAATAGAAGCAGAGGGTGACCGAGGAAATCTTGGCATGATCGAGTGTTTCAAATTTTCAAAGTGGTCAGGTCAGGAGTTGGAATAATCGGCGGGTCTTATATCAAAAATCGTCTTATATCAAAAATCGTCAATTTTCAGTTGTGCATGTTTTCGAAATGCCCAGAAAATGTACTATATCCCAGCAAAAGCGGCATATTTTTAACTTAATATTTACCCGCTACAGGGCAGAAAGTGTTGTTTTTGCATTTTGAAGAAAAGGCATTGTTTAATTATATTTTAAAATATACTAAATATTTTTCAAATACGGAAAAAAACATGCAGGTTTTACCTAAAAAGATCTGTTGCACAGTAAAAAGTTCAATAAGTGGCTTGATATTTATTTTTAATACATTTCATTATATTTTTATACTTTAAAAACGATCTCACGTTAAATCACGTTAAAAATGACGTTGAAAGGAGCGAGCGATGTATTAATGTGGAATAGGCGAAGATTGTGTACAGACAGTGTATGGCGTTCAATTCTCTCTGCCTATCCCTGCGGTGAAGCGGCGTGATGGTTAGCTAGTTTGTATTTTTAACATAACAATAAAGAACACTTGAAAATAACTTTAATATATTACTTTACTTTTTTAAAAAAACTGACTCCTGAGGTACAGTTTTGTTTGCGAAAAAAACTTACTACAAAAGAGTTAGTTTTAGGAAAAAACAGCATCTTTAGGCATGGTTATGTAAGGTTCTTTATGTATTTCTAGGTTAATTAGCTGACGAGTAACGGTGTCTCAAAACCAACGGGAAAAAAGCGAATGCTGATTCGCAAAGCGTGTCTTCGGCGGGCCCTAAAATTTTAATCAAAACGTAAAACGGAGAACATAAATAATAATATAAAAGCACCCAAGTGTGCGATTTTGGCTAGCACCGAGAGAGGCCTGATTTTGGTAAATTAACCTTTCCCTCCCAATAATATGTACTTATATACAATAACTCGACATTAAAAATGAGAATATCAATATAAAATATAATAGATACCGGCTGAATGTAATTGGAAAAAGGAGCAGAGGAAGACCGAGAAAAACTTGGCACGATCAAGTATGCCAAATACTTGAAAGTGGTCAGGTTAGGAGTCGAAACAATCGGCGGGTATGTATGAGGAGATGCATGAACATGAAGAGGCGAAGAATGTTTGCAAGGACAGAATGGTGTGGCGATCTATTCTCTCTGCCTACCTTAGAGCTAATATACAAAATTGTTATACTTCAACTTCAACTATGGTCAATGAAAGCAAAATTTAGGTAGATTTACATTTTTCCCGTCTTTTCATATGGTGTACAAAACACAAGTTTTTTTAGCACTGTAAGGGAAAAGTTAAACCCGCCGTGGGTACAGATTCTTCACCGTTTACTTACTTCGCGTTATGCAAGAGTTTATACCAAATTTATTCATAGCCAGGTTCCCATTTTTAAAATGATAATGAAACAAGTCGTGAAGTAAGCGACCATTCTTCCGAGAGCCAATCTGGCGTATATAATCCACCGTTAAAAAGCGGTGGAGTTGATTTGTTCTCCCGCTCGGTAACCGCGTACCTTTCTACACACGGAGATATAACGTACTACGGGGTGGCGCAAAATTAATCACCCCATCAGAAGATGTCATTATTTTTGCAAATGGCGCCGTACGTCAATCATATTCGACATTTCACTCACTCCTTTCAAGAACGTCATAAATCAAAAATTGACAATTTTCAGTTGTGCATGTTTTCGGAATGCCCAGAAAATGTACTATATCCCAGCAAAAGCGGCATATTTTTAACTTAATATTTACCCGCTACGGGGCAGAATGTGTTGTTTTTCATTTTGAAGAAAAGGTATTGTTTAATTATTTTTTTAATATAAAACTAAATATTTTTCAAATGTATAAAAAACCTTCAGGTTTACCCTAAAAAGATCTGTTGCACAGTAAAAAGTTCAATAAGTGGCTTGATATTTATTTTTAATACATTGTATTATATTTTCAAACTTTAAAAACGTTCTCCTGAAAAATCAAGTTTTTTTAATTTATGACGTTCTTGAAAGGAGTGAGCTATTTGTGAACTAAACAGCTGCTGTATATAAACAGATTCAGGGTGGCGCAAAATTGATCATCCAATTTTGTCTATAAATAACTTTATTACTAAATAATAATAAAAAAAATATTTTAAATGATAGAAATCTTTATTCGGACCTTTAATTTTTTCTGTAAAGTGGAAAAGATAATATCCGCAAGTGGCGGCCGCCAGTGTTGAATTGATACACATTTGTGTCCATTTTATCAATCTGTTTGTATACTGCAGGTGTCTTCTACACAAATTTCAAATATGATTAACGTACGACAACATTTGCAGAAATTATAGCATCTTCCGATGGGGTGGTTCATTTTGCGCCACCCTGTATATAATAATACCAAACCTACCGGAGACGCGGCCCAAACTAGACTGGAGCGTGTAATGGCCGCCTAGAACCGAACCCGTACTCACATTATCCATAATGACTGTTTGCATTTAGATTAGACACAGAATCAAATATGTATAATGTGTATACAAGTACATACGTGGTTTGTTCTGACCCGAAATTGAATAGGACTATGGAAACGTGATCTAGGAGGATTACCATCATACACGGAACGGTTAAGAGTTCGAAACGATATGCTCCAAGATCGGGTTGAGAAGATATGGCTCTACCTGCAGGGAAAGAATTTCCGACGCGAGCATAATCAGTATTAATGTCTTGTTTGTCGCCGCATCTTACCTGTTTATCTACCGAGAGAAATTCTCGTTTTGGAGATAAGAAAACGGAAAGGTTTAGGTGGATTGTTAATCTTCACAGTCAAACATTGCTGAACATGATAAATTGCCCAGGGTTAAATGAATCGAAGCCGAGTTTTTTTATATACATATTTGTTAGTTGCCTTTGAAAATTTTCCTTGCCTACTGTGTACAAGGATTTATAGCAAATTTAGTTTATATCTCTTAAAAATGAAAGTAGATGTGTATAGTTTACAATACATAAATGAATTAAGTTTAACCCTAAAACAAAACAAAAGATATAACAATACAATAGACACGATGGAATTAATATCTTACATCAATCAAGATCCGTCACATAGCTCATATATTTGTCTTATTCGTCTAGTCACATTTTCCAAATAAGACGCTACTAAATCCGATAGATCCTTATGTCTCATTGCCTCATCAATTTTTGTCAACTGAATACCTTCTTTGCACATTCTGTTTCCAATTTGAATCTCTCCCTTTCAAAAATTGGACATACATACACCCGGTCAGCCGAGGTTACAGCCAAAAAACGGAAAGGCTTAGATGTATTAACATTTTGAAGCCGGGTAAATATTTCTAAACATAATAAATTGATGAAGGATTTGATGGATCAAACCTAGAGGTCAGCCGAGGTTACAGCCTAGAAAACAGAAAGGATTATGTGTATTGTTAGTCTTCACGGGTAAACATTGCTAAACATGATAAATTGACGAGGATTTGGTGAATCAAAGCTAGAGGTCAGCCGAGGTTACAGGCTAGAAAAGGAAATGGTTTAGGTGTATTGTTAATCTTCACGGGTCAACATGACTAAACATGATAAATTGATAAATTTTCGAAGATTTGATGCATCAAAGCTAGAACTACAGCCGGCACCTGGGACGCCGGCCGGCATTTTGGATGATCAGCTCATCTTACCTGTTTATCTACCGAGAGAAATTCTCGTTTTAGAGATAAGAAAATGTAAATGTTTAGTTGTATTGTTAATCTTCACGGGTAAACATTGCTGGACATGATAAATCGTAAAGGATTTCATGAATCAAAGCTAGAGGTCAGTAGAGGTTACGGCCCGAGCTAGGCCGAGCCGGCACGCCGGCCGGCATTTTGAATGGACATAAAAACTTGCATAAAATATCGTTTTCCAAGTGTGCTAGGAATTCCTGCATTACATGCTAGTGTGACGTAGCACTGGCGCATGTAATTCGGTACCGGGAATATAGGGTAAGCCGGTTGCAGCGCTATCTAGGGCAGAGCGCATAGATAGAGCCAGTATATGCGCGCCGGCCGGCCGGCTTTTCTATGCCGCAAAGTGGAGCGCCAGTTGCATCGGCCGGGCCTTCATTGTGCAATCTGCCGGGCGGACTGCGCAGGCGCGGTGACCTGACCCAATTGTCGCCCCTCGTGCTTTCGTACATCTCCTCATCCCGTCTCTCCTCCGGGGAGGCGATAGCACTCCCGCCGGGTGAGGCGCGACTACCGAAGTACTACCGCCGGATGAACGAGAGAAAAGTTCAATCCTTCCATTTTTTCTCTTTTCATTTTAAATTCTCTCGCACAATATAATATAAATACAAGTACAAAAAAAATTCGTACATAAAAAGATCCCACAAAGGCATGGCCTGTGTGTGGGTATACGTTATATTTTAGGTTGAAGTAAAGGCCATTGCCAAGAATACAATAGATATTATCAGAAATAAAATTAGATAAAAAGTGCTAATACAAACTATTACTAAACTACTGATTTGATTATTTACTTCTCAACTCTCAACATAGGTATATCACAGTAAAATCGGGATACAATTGGGTCTTACATTTTCCATAAATATCGCAACTTAGTTCATAAAACTTCTTCTTCCAACCCTTATCCGCACCCCAATGGTGCATAGGGCACTGCATCATATAAACGCAGTGTTATTTCGATCGCTAACACACGAAGGAAAGGTGATCAGCCCTCCGCTTCAGGTACCAGTCCAGAGAATAAATTGAATGAATATGGTATTAGAATGAAAAAATCAATAATATTTATTTGACCCCCCCTGGGAATCAAACCCGGGACCTCCAGAACGGTAGCCGAGCGTGCAGACCATTACATTACGAAGATGGGTGTGGATTTTTACATAACATAAAATAAAATATTGCTACCGATTTTTTTCTCTTATTTGTTGAGTCAAGGTAAGTCGTATACTAAGTTAAAGCCATGAGCAACGTCATCTGATATCGTATTTAAAATAAAAATAAAATTAATTTAATTCGGATTTTATAATAAAAATTAAATAATTCTTGTATTTTTATAACAATATACTGAGTGCGTCACGCGTCGAAACTAGATACGAATATAAGGTGGGTCAAGCAAGATATTCCCAAAAATAAGTTGTTTACGTTATGCCAGATACAGTCATCTGTCTTACTATAAATTTAAAATAGGTCAACTCAATTTAGCGTCCACTACACAACAATATACTCAAATAATTGTTCGTTCATCTGGAAATGTATTTTTGTTATCTGTTCGATAATTTACAGGTTCGTTTGGGATACAGGTCGACAGATATTTCTGACAAAGAGGTTGGAGTAAAACGTTTCATATTCTAAGCATAAACATACGAGTACGTGGCATTGTTTACTGAGATTGAATCTAAATGAGTAATTTAGTTCCATGTAGTACGTCTTGATGTGATGTTAAGCTTGTCGGATGAAGTTTTGACTTGGGTTCAAAGATACTTGTTACCCAACATCGTACACGTAGCGTTGTTCTTTGACGATGATTTATGATGGTTTATAATCCATTAAACAGAGTCTAGACTACACCCTTGATATTAACTATTGACTTATGTAATATGCTGGAGTTCAGCATTTAATTTAGACTAAGGACTTAAGCGTAGGGCTGATCGATCACCTTGCTTTAATTAAGTAATAAACTTTATAAAATTAAACAACTTTGTTTTAACCACTTTTTATTGGTACACTTTATCCAACCGGTTTCGACAAGAACCTTGGTGATTCCATTCGTAGCTCACAAGTTGTCATCCGGAGTTCACGTATTCGCTGCGCAATGCACAATAAAAACAACATTTAGGAGTTTTTTCTCGGTTTTTAAATTTTCATATGGTGATCATATGGTGTACGGAGTGCGTGGAAGTTTTTGGCATCGTAAGGGAAGGGTAATTAACTATAACCTTACTATGAGTATTTCAATGTTTTAGAATTTAGTACACAAACCCTGATGATGACAAGGTTCTTGTCGAAACTGGTTGGATAAAGTTTACCAATAAAAAGTGGTTAAAACAAAGTTTTTTTTTATTATAAAGTTTATACAATGTGCCACAAAGTATCTGCGAAAAACATTCAAGAAATAAGTAATAAATGGGCCCTACGCACCATTGGAACTTCAGAAATTCAATCTATAATTTTCAATATCGCTTAAGAATTTTGTTCGCGAGCATTTTTCTTGAACGAAATTGAATCAGTTAATCCAAATCTCCCATAGGATTTTATCAGTTGGTGTGATTGATAACCTGCATGTACCCGGGTAGCAGGAGTTAGAAGAGGTAAAACGCTACCGTTCCCGCCAGACTTTCGATTTCCCGCCTGTGCGTGTCTGGCATCGATTGTGGCGGGAAGAAAGGAGGCGGAGTATCTCTCATCTCCTTCTGCTCTCCCGGTAGTGGCTCGGCCGGCCACCCCGTTCGGTACCCAAAGTACAAAGTCTGTATATATTAGGTACTAACTAGGGTAGGCCAGGGGGGCCCGTGGCCTAGTTTCTGGGTTAGGTCACCGGGCGAGGTCCCCGCAGCGCCGCCCGTAACAAAATGGCGGCCTGGTTACAAGGGCAGGTCGAAGTGCAGTGTCAATATTAAGGCTGAATTTTCTCTCTGCCCGTACTCATTGTGTGAACTAAGAACCCATAATTAAATTAATCGCTAATTTATAGACCGGCTAAAACTAGTTATTATACATAATGTTAATAACGCATATTATAAGACCGTTAGAGATGATAAACTGATGATTATCAACACACATGTGGACGTAAGTGAAAATGTATACAAAGGGAACATAAATTAATATGTGAAACAAAAATAATTTAAACAGGTACAGATCGCCTTTTTTAAATTATAAAACGGAAGAAAATAAAACAATAGCTAAAATCCGACGATCAAAACGGCAGACGCCATGGATTCTATTCAAATATTTAGAGAATTGTAATCAGCAAACAATACTTGCCTGTTTAAACAGAAACGATAATACTCTGACATAACTCATTGTAATGCTTACGTCACTGGGTTGTCATGAAAATGTTGACAGTGTATCTTGAAATTATTAATTGATTTATGCACCAGCGGTACCAAGCTGAGAAGATGCTATTAACCAAATTACAGCCTAGAATGCAAGCACATCACCTGTGTCCTTGGGCAGCGGTTGCAATGACGTACACGCGTTTTAAGGCTATTGAAATGTCCAATGTCAAATCTCCAGCATAGTTTAAGTTCATTCAAATCATTGTTTACACGCAATAAATTAATCTTTTGTAAACGGACGCCAATGCAAACACGCCGTGAGTGTGTTTATACTAGAAGGTATATACGATTTTATTGATACAGATGTCGTCGACAGCGTTAATTGAGTGTAGGGTAAATAAAATACGCAAACCAGGTCGCATAGTACTGTGCTACACTATGCAGTGTATACAACCTCAGAATAATAAAAAATGCGTAGAAGATGCAATTCATATTTACACTGCGGTTACAGCCACAAGCAACTAAAAAACAACCAAGCTAGGACACAAAATGCCAAACCCTCTTCTAGAGGAACGGAAGGTCTGTTGATGGCAGTCAACAGTCCGGCTTCTCCTGAGGAGTTTTACGTGGTTTCCTCCCAGCAATGAGCAAATGCCGAAAAGTTCCTGATTGACCCACACTATATTATCCTTCCTGTTCCCAACACATATTTAAATGAAAACATATTTATTTAGTTAGAAGAAACAAAAATCCACTTAATGATCTATAAACTTTGTAAATAATAAGCAAGGCATATAATAAATACAATTCCCATCTAAAAAAAGCCACAAACAACTGGGCTTGCAACGATAGCAGAGTGTTCTATCGTCAAACTAGGCACCATTTCCTTTGTTATAGATTCTAGATAAAATAACCAGATAATTGAATAATTGTTTTATTCGTGTAGTCACTACAATGTAGTGCTATCGTCCTTCGAAGGAAATTCCACCTTATTCTGCGGTGTGCCACTGTCTATTTCCGTATATCAGGTCGGATGGGCAATGGGCAGTTGGTAGCGTCGCATCGTTCGGCCGCATACATCTGAGGAGTTGTCAGGGTGCCAATGTTGTAACCTTCCCACACCATTTTGCTCGTTTAAATTTAACAATTCCCAAACGGCTTGTACACAGTTCTTACCTCATGAATATTGCACAGTAACCTAACTAGAGTGAATACTGGGTTAATACTGTTCTAGAGTGATCGCTGTAGAAGATTTAAGGTTTTTATCGTCATTTCTTAGTGGAATTGCATTTAATATAATAATAAAACAATAACAAAAAGTGTAAATACTTGTAGCTAATTAGTTGCGTTCAATTCTTAAACACTGCACAATATTATGTTGTAATATTAAACTCTGTTTACCTGCAAATAGTGCCTGCTGAAAGTGTGTCGAGTGGGTATTACGCAGAAGAAAACAATGTACGATAAGAATTCGCTATTTTGTACCTTCTATTAAAATATAAAAAAAGGTAAAATGTTTGTTCTTCACAAACGGTAACATAAATAAACAGAAAAAAAGTATATAAGGCATAATGAATTAGTTAAGAAGGGTGGCGACATCATGTTTTAATTGTGGATACAATGTTTACAAAGTATCAATAAAGCTAAAATGTGAGCCAAAGCTGAATGCTTCATGCTGTATATTTTTTTCAAGCGAAGTAGACTAACAGTACGGTGTTTTATAGTAAAGGATATGTTTTAAATGATCAAATAGTTATCTAAAGATAAAATATGATAAGTTTTAGCTTGCTCCGCGGTCCCAAGGTGAGGATGCAAGCGCTGACTAACCGCGGTACATAAATATGTTCCAAAATAAACCCGGCCGGCGTCGTCGACTTAGCATCGATTTGATCATGCAAACGCTTCTGTAGCCGGGTCCGCCGGCTTTATATTGTATTACCGCATCACCGCAATTTACATACAATGTTATAATCGCAAAATGACGAGTCCGCGCCGGCACGGTGACGCGAGAAGCGAAGACAAAATGGCGGGTGCTAGTGGCACGCGATATTTTTGTTTTCGGCATTGCGTCACGGGTTAGCCGATGCGATGCTCGGCCACTTGGCTGCTATCACCTATTATAGGCCAATGGGACTCGCGCGCTGCCAAAATAGCGGCATATAACGCGACCGCGGGTCAACGAGGCTCGCGAAAAGATTCGGGCCATCAATCAAAAGAAAGTAACGCTTATCAAACCGTTTCAGACATCGTGGAGCCGTTTGAGATGATAACAATAACGCTTTTAGTATAAATTACACGTATCTGTACTTAGCAATACAGCAGTGGTATTGATACGAAAGAACTCGACAAATTTCTTCCTTACTCCATCCCAAAATATCATTCATATGTTAGGGTCAGCTCTCCTCATCCTCAGGTTGTAGGTCCTTCTATCATATACAACGTCACTTAGGTCATGCCTTCGAATCTTGTCATCTTTCTGTAGCGTCCATGATTTTTTTGGTCTTTCTCTTGATGTATTTCGAGGAAGATCCATGGCTATCGCCTGGTTTACAATATGTTCATGTTCTCTAAGTCCTCTGTGCCCATACCTTATCAATTGCTTTTCCTCTACCTTACAATTGATATCAGAGATACGATAGAGCTCGTATTTAAAATTAAATTAAAGATAATAACTGTTCGTCAAAGTAAATAAAGCTGCGATTGATGGTAACGATAAGATATCGAAAACGTCATAAACGAAAGGAGCGGGGTTTTATTGATATAGAAATAAAGATTGCGTCCAAATCATAAGACAAATACATACTCAAATTGGACGACAAAGCGGTTCTCCGTGTGCTTGATATCAAACCGTAAATTAAAATAAGGTCGTTTCGGCAGCACTGCGCAACAAGTGATAAGATTGACTTAACGTCAATATGGGCTAACTAAGAACGGGCACAAACTGGGCATATAAATTAGCACACTTTCACTATTGCGAATGACGCTAATTGAGTCAAATAGATTGCGAATTTCGCCGTAAACAAACTCGGCGCACAAAAGTCAAGGCTTGGTTGTGTTATTCTATTGATTTGAGAGATGTTACGAAAGTTACACCGATCGTTTGTTTGACAAAAACGGGTTTTTTCGCCCCAAACAAATAATTGGACAAAATGGCGCAAATACCGCCATTTCTCTTAAGTAATACGAAAAGCGTGCAAAGAATAATATCAGCAACAAGAAAACACGATAAACGCCAACGTAAATATTTTAAGACACCGAAAGAAGGTAGAAGTAAGTGGAATGTCCCGAATCAACACAACGGAGCTATAATATGTACTTTGACCATTAGGAATTACAAACAATGTAGGAAGTACATGATAATAACTGCGAATGGCGACCTCGTGTGATAACACATTCAAGATGGCCTTCGGATAATGACAGACCCACAAAATGTTTTTCTTTCAAACTTCCTTATTGCAAGTAAATATTTTACATGCAGCCCTGCCGAATAAGCAAGAAATTGAAGAAATTAATAACAAACAATTACGTGTTTTCATAATAATAATAATAAATCCCTTACCGCACCCCAATGGTGCATAGGGCACTGCTTCATATAAACGCAGTGTTATCTCGATCGATTACACATGAAGGAAAGGTGATCAGCCCTCCACTTCAGGTACTAGTCCAGTGTAATATTGAATAAATATTAGAGTGAAAAAATCACTTATATTTATTAAACCCCCCTGGGAATCGAACCCGGGACATCCAGAACGGAAGCCGAGCATGCTGACCATTACACTACGGAGGCGGACAAAGCGTAGGGCTTATAAAATATAAATTAAATATAAATTAAAATATCAAATGGACAAACGGAAATACGAATGACACGCTTCTTACGAGTGATCGCATAGCATACATACACATGGTACCTTTTTGCAGCATGCGTGGGTTAGAATATCGCATTCGTATTAATGTTTTATGGCTATATTAAACTATTGTGTAAGAACTAAGGAGATAAGCCTTCAGATCGTAAGTAACAAAGTACTTCATTTTGGTCACGGACATATTCAAGGATCATAGCTTTTTCTTACCTTCAAACTACTCCGGCAAAAAAACAAGATGGAAAAAACCACACCCCAAGGTTTGGAAATTTAATTTTTAATATAAACTTTACTTGGTAACCACTATTTCTGAAAATCTATTGTGACAATTGTTTGAATGCATTATTTACGCATCATTTTCGAATACAAAATGATGCGGAATGCACCGAAACAGGTGGTACAATAGATTTATAGGTTTATTAAATGTTAAAATCAAAAACTGATATTTTTGAGTGTACCAAATTGTATTTTATTGTTAAAAAACATATAAAAATAAATTTTGTCACAAATCGCTCACTTCTTTCAAGGACTTCATAAATCAAAAACTTGATTTTTCAGGGTAACGTTTTTAAAGATAAAAAATATAATACAATGTATTAAAAATAAATATTAAGCCACTTATTGAACTTTTTACTGTGCAACAGATCTTTTTAGGTAAAACCTGAAGGTTTTTTCTCCATTTGAGAAATATTTATTATTTTTAAAAAAAATATTAAACAATACCTTTTCTTCAAAATGCAAAAACAACACTTTCTGCCCTGTAGCGGGTAAATATAAAGTTTAAAATATGCCTCTTTTGCTGGGATATAGTACATTTTATGGGCATTCCGAAAATATGCACAACTGAAAATTGTCGATTTTTGATTTATGACGTTCTTGAAAGGAGTGAGCGAATTGTTCCGCCTTGTTGAGGCATTTTCAAACGAATGTGAAGATTAATAGAACTGATGGTTCTTATATAGCTAATACAATTCTGGGTACTAAAGTAATAGTTTTAACATGCGCAGTAATGATTTTGAAGAAATAGTCGTATTCACCGAGTAAAAGTTAAATTAAACACAGATGCATTGACTACAAACTGATCATTAAAATCAATTAATGAAATTGAATAATTTATTATTAGATTAAAACCAATATTTTAATGAAATTGAGAAATGCCTCCTGTATTTTCCATAGCTTGAGCTATTACAATTACATAATGACAGAGATTGATACGAGATCCCGCAGATTTAGTTTTGTGGCTGCAATAAGCTGTGTCATTCAATCCAAGTTATTTTGACTGGTGATGTTTTAAGTGGTCCAGCGGAAGATCGGGTTTAAATTCCAGAGCACTGTTCACAAATTAGGGAAGTATTTCGGGAAACGGCTCGCGTCCGTTATAAAACTGTGCGATTTCTGTCAAAACATTTTCTCTCGCCCACCCAATAAAGAGGTCTTCTTTTTTTTTTGACATCTCAACATGGATGAAGAAGAATATGGAAGTCTGGGCATTTACGGGGCTGACGACCGTCATAGGCTAGTTTAAGTGATCATCTCACCGATAGATGTCTCTAGTGAAGTTCTAGTGATTCAAGAATAATGTTTCAAAATTGGTTCATACATAAATAGAACTTCCAAGAATTTGAGTAGTGTGGTTGTCAATAATGGGTGGAATTGGTGAATATTACACGTGTGTAAAAGGATCGCTTAAACCAGCTTATGACGGTCGTCAGCCCCGTAAATGCCCAGAATTCCATATTCTTCTTCATCTTTGATGAGATGTCAAAAAATAATATGAAAATAACTCAAGTAATTCGAGATAATCCAGATTTTGTGAACAAGTATTTGGACGCTTTCAAAATGTTGTAAAATAAAATATTTACAGTGATTTTAAAACAAAGTTACCTTATAATTAACTAACCTTCACGCTGCTTCAGCCTTTTAATTATAAAATTAAAAAACACATAGTGCTTGAAATATAAATTAAATTGAATTGAATTGAAATTGAATTGAATAAGAGATGACTTACATAGTAAGAGGACTTCACAATATAACCCGATCCACACTATGTGGGTTACCTTTAGCTAGAGCTGCCAAGGAAAGTAAAGGCCGTGACCCGTTTAGCGGTAAGTGAGCGAAATATGTATTTTATCTAACGCGGAGTTTAAATAACCTCAATGTTGGTCGTATTTCTATGCACACGCCATCTTGTCTATCAGTAAAAGTTATTTAAGATAACGCTAATTAGGTTACGCTACGATATGAGGGTTTGTGTCTAGTATTTTGTCAAAAATGAACGAAAAATTATGTAATTCTTGTTCTAGTTTCTGATGGTTCCTAATTTATTGTCAACGGCCATTGATAGTAACTAAAATATGTCAACATTTTGAGTGTGTTCAAATACTTGTTCACAAAATCTGGATTATCTCCAATTACAGGAGTTATTTTCTTTTTTTTGACATCTCATCTCGACATCCATATTCTACTTTATCTTTGATGAGATGTCAAAAAATAATATAAAATATGCCACATTTTGCGGTTGTATTTTTTTTAAGGCGGAGTTATTAACAGCCCGCCACTTAAATTAAATTTAAGAGATAATGGTATTTACTTATTAAACTTAAAAAAATAAATAAAAAAAATGGCTACATTTAACCACAAAATGACTGCCGGATCAATTGATGAATTTTTTTTAAACCTAGGAAAAATTTAATGTAATTGAATTTTTTGCTTATCATATGATATGAAAACTTCCATATTCTTCTTCTATTATGTTGAGATGAAAAAAATATAAATTACTCTTAAGTAGAGAGAACTCAGATTTGTAAACATGTATTTGGACACACTCAAAATGTTATGAATAAAAAAACTGGTCAAATAATACGCTGCATAAAAAATTGAAAATCACGTTTTCAAGCGTTTCCCAGTAGGTACGTAAAAATAATCCGGGGTTTGAATATTGCATACATCCAAATAAAAGGGTCTCTGCTAAATAAAAGCTTTCTCAATCTAAAAAAGATGGCTGTTGTGAACTCATATGTACTGTGTCATGAGATTTGTCATATATCTAGAAGTTTTGTAGTAAAAATTTGAGTGGTGTGGTTGTCAATCATGGGTAGAATGGTGAATGTTGGACGTGTTAGAGGTGATTAATTACCCAGCCAATGACAGATCATAAGCCTTGTAAATACCCAGACTTTCATTTTCTTCTATGTTGAGATGTGAGTATCAACCCTTATATCTTAATAATAATAAATCCCTTACCGCACCCCAATGGTGCATAGGGCACTGCTTCATATAAACGCAGTGTTATCTCGATCGATTACACATGAAGGAAAGATGATCAGCCCTCCACTTCAGGTACCAGTCCAGTGTAATATTGAATAAATATTAGAGTGAAAAAATCACTCACATATTTATTAAACCCCCCTGGGAATCGAACCCGGGACCTCCAGAACGGTAGCCGAACATGCTGACCATTACACTACGGAGGCGGACAAAAAAACCCTTAAATCTTAGGTTTGTTTATGTTTGGACTCACTCGTACTGATTTCTGTATTATCTTTCTTAAACCTTATTTTTTTATTTCATTAGCAAATATTATAATACGAGAACAATTATTGAAATATGCTAAAACCTGTATAATATATATTTTAAAACGAACTGTAATAAAATATAATTTATTCGGAATTTCAACTGCATCGAGCTTAACTATTTTAAGCGCTTCCTGTTTTAGTAAAGAGATACATAACATTAATTTACATTCCTCCTTCATATTCATATTACATTATACTTAACCTCCAAATTTCAATATAATTAATACTGTAGCGTTGTGTGTATGATAATATTATAAACAGAACTTGACTTGTTATAAAAATATAACTTTGTTGTCTGATACGATTGTTATACGGAGAAAAATATACACTTATTTAACGTCATCATATTGCAATATACGATATCTCAAGAGCAGCTAATTGATGCAATGTAAATGCAATGAAATTGATTTGATATCATGCATTAACACTATATATATATATAGTGTTAATGCAAGTGGGTGTATGATAATAAAATAAACAATGTGTTGCTTTGTAATTAAAGAAACGACAATAAAAGTTTATCCTTAATTAATCTTTACAATAATTTTCTATAATATATCTGATTCTGACAGTTAAAAATATTATATTTTTTCTATCTGATGTCTTTTGTTTTATTCAGTGCGACGCATGCAACATCTGGTGGTAGATCTGTTTTATGTAGGTACTCTATATATAAGTACTTAATAAAATGTATAGGTAGGTACCTAGGTATTTTATTACACATATATATATATATATATATATATATATATATATATATATATATATATATATATATATATATATATATATATATATATATATATATACCGCCACATCAATCTGTTTTCCCAAATAATATTCACCTCTTCCACACTCATGCATCTTCTCATACATACCCGTCGAATATTCCGACTACTGACCTGATCACTTTTACACCAATCCGTCTTTGCAAGCAATCTTCGCCTCTTCCACAGTCATGCATCTCCTCATACATACCTGCCGATTACTCAAGACTCCCGGCCTGACCACCTTTTAAGTTTTCCTCTGCTTCTATTTCCAAATACATTTGCCTCATAAATTTGTTTTAAAATTAATTTGTTTTATAAAATTGTATTGTGATGGTTCATATTAAATTGTAGCACTGTTATCATGGTTCATATTAATTTGTTACATTCACAAATTATACAAAACATTTCAAAGTGCTTATTTTTGCGTGGTAACGTATCTAGGAGTTTTGTAGTAAAAATTTGAGTGGTGTGGTTGTCAATCATGGGTAGAATGGTGAATGTTGGACGTGTTAGAGGTGATTAATTAACCAGCGAATGACAGATCATAAGCCTTGTAAATACCCAGACTTTAATTTTCATGTTGAGATGTGAGTATCAACCCTTATATCTTAATAATAATAAATCCCTTACCGCACCCCAATGGTGCATAGGGCACTGCATCATATAAACGCAGTGTTATCTTGATCGTTAACACATGAAGGAAAGGTGATCAGCCCTCCGCTTCAGGTACTAGTCCAGGGTAATATGGAATAAATATTAGAGTGAAAAAATCACTTATATTTATTTGACCCCCCTGGGAATCGAACCCGAGACCTCCAGAACGGTAGACGAGTGTGCTGACCATTACATTACGGAGGCAGACAAAAAATAAATGTACCTTCCGCAATATACAAAATACAATTATATTCGGCGAGAACTGCCAATAAAGAACGATGAATGATAAGAAGAGTGTTACTATTGTCATGGTTCATATTCAATTGTTACATTATCGTTACGTTTTAAAATTAAATTATAACATTACTGTGACGCTTAAAATTAAATTGAGCACTGAAATGTAACGTTAGCGCTGTTTCACAAATTACACAAAACATTCAGAGTGCTTGCTCTCGCGTGGTTACATTTTACACACGTCCTCCGAAACAGTAATAAATGTACCTGCCATGGTGTTCAAAGCAACAAAAGTTCCAGGGCGATGTATCAGTCACGCGGGATAATGAAAAAAGTTTTTATTGTTATAACGGGGAAAGTTGGAGTATCTCAATTCGGGTTCAACAATACTGGTGGCAATTGCTTATTTGGGAAATATCGATTGTGGAGTATCATTCTCCGTGTATTCATTGCAGGTATATTGTGTACTATATTATTCACATTTTAAGTGAACAATTAAATGTTATCTATATTTAAAATACTTATTCACACATCGCTCACTCCTTTCAAGAATGTCATAAATCAAAAATCGTCAATTTTCAGTTGTGCATGTTTTCGGAATGCCCAGAAAATGTACTATATCCCAGCAAAAGAGCCATATTTTTAACTTAATATTAACCCCCTTTAGGGCAGAAAGTGTTTTTTTTTAATTTTGAAGGAAAGGTACTATTTAATTATTTTTTAAAATATACTTATTATTTTTCAAATGAAGAAAAAACATTCAGGTTTTGCCTAAAAAGATCTGTTGCATAGTAAAAAGTTCAATAAGTGGCTTGATATTTATTTTCAATACATTGTATTATATTTTTGAACTTTAAAAACATTCTCCTGAAAAATCAAGTTTTTTGATTTATGACGTTCTTGAAAGGAGTGAGCGATATATCAAAAAACTTGATTTTTCAGGAGATCGTTTTTAAACTTTAAGAATATAATAAAATGCATTAAAAATGCATCAAGCCACTTATTGAGCTTTTCACTGTGCAACTGATCTCTTTAGGTAAAACCTAAAGGTTTTTTCTCCATTAGAAAAATATTTAGTATATTTAAAAAAATATTAAAGAATACATTTTCTTCAAAATGCAAAAACAACACTTTTTGCCCTGTAGCGGGTAAATATTAAGTTAAAAATATGCCGCTTTTGCTGGGATATAGTACATTTTCTGAGCATTCCGAAAACATGCACAACTGAAAATTGACGATTTTTGAAATATGACCTTGTTGAAAGGAGTGAGCGATATGTTAAAATAACTCTGTATTCAAACCTGAGTTAACCCTTTTGCATTAAAAAGGGAATATATTTGAGACCGCTCAGTTTCACTCAAATCACGCTTTTCTCACATTTTAATATAAAGTAATGAAAGCTTAAATGAAAAGTTTAGAAATAAGCGGACTTATTCGCTAATTGCAATAATCGGAGAGCAACGCTTCAAGTATAGAACTGACCCTTGAAATGAGTAAGTATAGTCGGCTGTCCAAACTTAAAACACAGTAAGGGACATTTTTTGTAGTACGTTTTTTTTTGCATTTTTGGACTAAGTAGATTCTACTTAGTCCAAAAATGCAAAAAAAACGTACTACAAAAAAATGTCCCTTACTGTGTTTTGAATTTGGACAGCCGTAGTGTTTTGACATAAACCACGGATACAAAAAATTGTTTCTTAGATTTATGTTTTATACAGACATTTCTTAGTGGAACTGCATTTTATAGAATAAAATAACAAATATTTAGTTTTTTTGGTTGCTGGTCAAATAAAATTCACGAGGAAAAACTACATGGTTGTCATTTTATTCTAGAATTGTTTCTGTCTGAAATTTTGCAAAATGCTAGATACGACAGTTATACAGGAAAGAGACGATACTTTTAAGGAAACGCTGCCTATCAATATAAGTCGATATGACCCAAACGACTCATAAAATGTTGCACAATTCGGAAGAAAAAAGAGGTCGCGAAATATGGCCGATGCTTCGCTTCTGTTGCAATAGAATTGCGTACCTACCGTGGACTATTCACAACACAGCTTAGGTCATAATACCCACTATACATGCAAGGTCGACATACGAAAACAAGAGCCTGAAGGCCGGGAGAGGGGGTACAAGCATAACAGCTATATCTAACGGAGGAGGAAGTGATGACGACGTCATGGAAACAAAGAAATGCGGGCTGATGCAAAAAAAAGAAAAAAAGTAAACTTAACTAACTAACCATCACGAGGATTTCTTGCAGGCGTAGTATAAGAGAAACTTAAGCCACATCACGCTGTCTTTACAACCAATCTTCGTCTCTTCCACATTCACGCATCTCCTCATACATACCCGCCGATTACTCTGAGAGCTCCAACTACATTTGCCTCATAAATTTGTTTTATGATCAATTTGTTTTATTACATTATAGCATTATCGTGATTGTTCATATTAATTGTAACACTATTGTAATACACGTCAACACCTCATACATACCCCCTGGGTATGCCAACCCCTGTCCTGACCCCTTTCGACGGTTTGAAATACTTGATCATGCCAAGTTTTCCTCGGTCTTTCTATGCTTATACTTCCAACTAAATTCGCCCCATAAATAATACAAATATAAATTTACCTTTTTCACGAAATTAAGTGAACGGTCACCGGATAGATCTCTTACCTGAAACAAACAAAAAAATACAATCAATACATTGAAAAAATATATATTCGCAATTTATTTAATGATTTTAATATGATTGCGGTGTGTACAGTTTCATCTCTTAGTTGCATAAAATATAATATCTGTAAAATCATCGTCGAAAACTTAAATAAAATGAATACTTGATAGTAAGTCCAAAGGATCTCCGATGTATGGAAGTGAAACATGGAGTTGGCAAAAGAAGGATGAAAGTAGAAATGCAGTCGAAATGCGATCTCTCCGAATGTGCGACAAAACGATGTATGATACATGTTCGAATAGTAAAATTAGAAAGGAATGCAAAGCTGAAATAAGCATTATCGATAAAATTAAGAAAGGTGTCTTGAGATGGTTTGGACATGTAGAACAAATTTAGGAAAAAACGGTAAAACAAATTGATGAGGCGAATGTGATTGGAAAAAGGAGCAGAGGAAGATCGAGAAAAACTTGGCGCGATCAGGTATGCCAAATACTTGAAAGCGGTCAGGTTAGGTAATAATCGGCGGGTATGTATGAGGAGGTGCATGCACGTGGAAGAGGCGAAGAAGTGTTTGTAAATGATGCGGAATGCATCGAAACACGTGTCATAATAGATTTTAAGAAATAGCGATATTTACCAAGTAAAACATAAATTAAAAACCGAATATTTTCATTCGATTAATTTCAACACTAGTTTTCTAAAGAAACCTTTAGTTATACATTTTCAATGCGTTATACTTCTCCGTATCAGTCCTCATCACTGAGGGTTGTGACCCTTAATACGTCATGAGTTATGTTTAATGGTGTGCGTAAATGTAAACACAACGTCACAGGTTCATATGTCAAGAAGAAACAGCCGGTAGAATGTTGACAGCGGAATACCCGTTTATTATATGGTATATAGTACAGGGTGGCGCAAAATGAATCACCCTCTCGGGAGATGTTATAATTTTTGCAAATGGCGGCGCACGTCAATCGTGTTTGACATCTGCGAATTAAACAGCTGCAGTATACAAGCAGATATTGATAAAATGAGCATAAATGTGTATCAAGACTGGCGGCAGCCACTTGACGGATATGATATTTTCTAACTAACAGTAAAAAAATGTTTATATTATTTTTTGACATCTCAACATAGATGAAGAAGAATATGTAAGTCTGGGTGAGATCTCTTAGTTGCATAAAATGTAATATCTGTAAAATCATCGTCGAAAACTAACATACTCGTATATTTCTTCTCCGTATTAGTCCTCATTACTGAGGGTTGTGACCCTTAATACGTCATGAGTTATGTTTAATGTTTTACGTAAATGTAAACACACCGTCACAGGTTCATATGTCAAGAATAAACAGCCAGTAGAATATAGACAGCGGAATACCCGGTGATTATATGGTATATACTACAGGGTGGCGCAAAATGAATCACCCTATCGGAAGATGTTATAATTTTTGCAAATGGCGGCGTACGTCAATCATATTTGATATTTGTGAATAAAACAGCTGCTAATCATCTAATTTTGTTTTTTAGTAAATAAAAAAAAATGAGTAATGAAATCTTACTTGGATCTTCACATTTTTTTAACATTTTGAATGTCTCCAAATACTTGTTCACAAAGCTGGAATGTCAACAATTATAAGAGTTATTTTTCATATTATTTTTTGACATCTCAACAAAGATGAAAAAACAGATGCGACAAGTGTGTAAAGTGATCACTTAAACCAGACTATGACGGTCATAAGCCCTGTAAATTCCCAGACTTACATATTCTTCTTCATCTATGTTGAGATGCCAAAAAATAATATGGTAAATTTTTTACTGTTAGTTAGAAAATATCATATCCGTCAAGTGGCTGCCGCCAGTCTTGATACACATTTATGCTCATTTTATCAATATCTGCTTGCATACTGCAGCTGTTTGATTCGCAGATGTCAAACACGATTGACGTACGACGTCATTTGTGAAAATTATAACATCTTCCGATGGGGTGATTCTTTTTGCGCCAACCCATACATTGTACCACCGTTGACCTCAATGTAGTGTTTAGAATGCGGCCCGCTAGAAACCAAGCAACACGTGTTTCGTTTTTACTATCAAATCATGACGGGCATTTTTACCGAAAGATTTTGAAAGAAAAAAATTACAGCGAGTCGTGGCTCAGATGGTGATGTAACTGACTACGTATCTCGGGTACTCAGGTTCCATTGAAACTTGATTTCTATTTTCTAACGCAAGACGAAAACGTGAAAACAGTACTTGTGTAATTGAAATATTCGGGTATCTATGTACCATACAAATGCAAATATTATATACGTGAATAAATATTGCCTATATTATTTACGTGACTAACGTAACAAACATACTCGTGGATATAATTTTCTACAAGATATTTGCCTCCGCTAGTGCATACAAGTCTCGCTTGTATATAAAATAATATAAAATAAAAGCACAAAATTATTATTAATATTTTTAATACATATTATATATGAAGCATTTTGTTGTTTAGTCATTTTTACACACGTTTTTTGCAAAAACAATATTTACACGAATGTATGATGTAGTGATTGTCCTGACGAAGAGACGGGTACGTCTCGAAACCGTTAGACAAAATCTCGGTGAGTGGTTACATACTAAGATTTTTAACATTTTTTAAAATTATAAAAAAGGACAAAATTATTATTTGTTTTGGCATGAATAAAGTACTACCAATACTATCATTACGTTTTACTGCAGGGGTAGGCAGAGAGGATGGAGCTCCACACTTGTCTGACCTGATAAACATACACTCCTGGTTTTCCCGTACATATCGGTGATAATATATATTGATGATAAAAATAATGATGGCTTAGATCATTATGGTAGAATATCTCTTTTAAAAAAACTGGAAATGCATAATCTTCACCAATATTATCAAAACATATTCTAGGTTATAAAACGCGTAGAGTGTTTTAGGCAAGAGATAAAAGTGGAATAAAAATCATACAAAACTATAATTTTATAAATACATACGTGACACGCATTTAAAAAAAATATTTGTGTTTTTATTATTTACACAAATATTTCAATGTCATACTATTTCTGTGAGCCTAAGCGGCTCATTATTAGAAATAGGTATCAAATTGTGGTAGAGTGAGTTCAAACCGAGAAACTCTGACTTAAGAGCCACGGGACCACAACCCGACACAATATACTTTTAAATTAGAATCCGAAACATACTAACCATCGACAACATAAAAAGAGTTTACTATGCTATCGTACACTCACTACTACAGTATGGCATTATTGCATGGGGAGGCTCATACAACAACATACTGAACTCAGTGAAAATAGTAAAGAAAACCATAATTAAAGTTATTTTGAAAAAAAAACATATATCCAACAAAATTATTATTTAAAAAATTTCAAGTCCCAAATATAGAATCTATTTATAAAAAATACGCAATTTCTCAAATACTAAAGGGTGACAAGTATTTAAATTTAACAAAAAAATTATCATCGAGATTCTCAAACGATTTTTCTACCCCAAAATGCAACACCAAGCAATTTCAGCAAAACTTCAAATATTTGGCAATCAAACATTTCGATAAACTCCCTGAAGAAATAAAAAAAATAGATGATATAAAAATACTTGAGAAAAAAATTAAAGCTCTATACATTTAAATCTTGAAAAAATATACAAAAAAAAACTATTATATCTTTTATTATATTTCGTCCGCCTCCGTAGTGTAATGGTCAGCACGCTCGGCTACCGTTCTGGAGGTCCCGGGTTCGATTCCCAAGGGGGGTAAATATAATTATAAGTGATTTTTTCACTGTAATATTTATTCAATATTACCATGGACTGGTACCTGAAGCGGAGGGCTGATCACCTTTCCTTCATAAGTAAAACGATCATGATAACACTGCGTTTATAAGACACAGTGCCCTATGCACCATTGGGGTGCGGATAAGGGTTTTATTATTATTATTATATAACATTAAACCACGAGTGTAAGTCCCTCTCCAAGCACAAGAGCACAGTCTCTTTTATGGAGAGGCACAGCGAATCGAAATAGAAAAGTTCTCCATATGTATAAATGATTCAAATGTATTATGTTATAAATAAAAATGTAAACATATTAAATGAATAAAAAAAATAAAAAATCTTCCGTCGAAAAAAAAACAAATGAGCATAATGTATGCGTTGAAAATGAGCAATAACAATATAGCAAACGATAAACAAAATTCGTGTTTTGTTTTTGTAAGTTATCGAGTTTGAATGTAGGTTATCTATCGTACGTTTTGTCAATTCGCCCGAATTACACAAGCAGCTTACTATAGCGTGATTATTTTTCAATTCCTCTTCCGCAATGAGCAGTACATACTTAGTCTTCCGAGCACGAAGCACGACCGCGTTATAATTGTTAACCCTTACAAACCGTTTAAATAAAACAGTAAAAAAAGGGAAAATGAAGTAAAATAAAATAATAAATAACTATGTATAAAGTGTTTCCCATTTTATTTTATTTTACCAGGTTTTCGTCGCTACAGACATAATTAGACTAGAGGAGAGACTAGATAAAATTCTATGATATGTATACAAGAAGGCAGGTATTGTAAACCATGTAGTTCTGGAAAAAAATATAAAATTGTTTTTTTTTCTTCAATGTTTTTCGCAGATACTTTGTGGCACATTTTATAAACTTTATAAAAAAAAACATTTTTTTTAAACCAATTTTGTATTGGTACATTTTTCTCCAACCGGCTTCGACAAGGACCTTGTCACCATCAAGGTTAAGTTAGTACATGTTTAACCCTGACGATGATGAGATTCTTGTCGAAACTGGTTGGAGAAAAAATGAACCAATATAAAAATGGTTGTTTTATTTTATAAAGTTTATAAAGTTCTTGTTTTAAAGTTGTTTATTTTAAAATACAAGAAGTAAAAAACTAAATCATTCGTGGTTTAAAATACAACTTTCGAATTTTGAGTAGTATGGTTGTTAATCATGGCTAGAGTTGTGAATGTTAGGTACACGTGTATAACGTGATCACTTAAACCAGTCTGTGACGGATCGTTAACCCTGTAAATACTCAGACTTTCTATTCTTTTTCATCTATATATATAATATGAATATATTTTATTAAATTCAAACTTTTTTTTTTATAAAATACAATATAACGTCCTTTTGAAGTAAAAAAAACCTGTATTATATCACATAAGTACTAAAATAACAAAGTTATTTGATGTTGACATAATAATGTTGTTTAACGTGGGCGTTAGAGGGTTAAATGTGTTATTTTTTAACGTGTTACGACACAGGCCATTTTGCAAGAAGCAACGTCCTTGCAATTCTATTAAATGTGAAACAATGTTAGTATTCTACCGTTTGTTTTGAAACGATGTTTTTGTATAACGCAGGCTTTATATACGATTTCTCAAGTATCGGATTGTTGATACAACGGAAACTGGTTCAAGTTATATTTTGAAAAAATAATGCATGAAATTAAAAAATCAATAAAATATTTGCTTCTTTTTTTGACATCTTTTTATGACACCTTTAACTACAAATTAGGCAAAT
The DNA here is from genome assembly GCF_059751285.1 of Brachycentrus maculatus. NCBI lineage: Eukaryota > Metazoa > Arthropoda > Insecta > Trichoptera > Brachycentridae > Brachycentrus > Brachycentrus maculatus. Next base: position 1,278,315 of record NW_028280947.1, read on the forward strand.
TCAAGTCATTTTTTTTTCATGAACATATGTATTTAACATCTCTACCTTCGGGTTATTTTCTGAGTTAATTCTGTGGAAAAAATAAATTCTGCTGGCGCAATGGTGCGGAAAAAAAAGACTCGTATCACGTACGTTCGTATGTGTGGGGCGGTTAAGTCTCTTAATTGAAATTAAGAAAAATAACGCTACAATACCGAGTAAATCAAAAGAGTGAAGAAAAACAAATTTAATTTCGCATTTGCAAAAATCTCAATGAGTTGAATGCGATTGAAAAGGGGCCAGAAATCAAGGAAAGAGGAATACGAAAATGAATTCTTCCCATGGCAATATTTAAGATTTCATGCTTTCGGCTAACGTATTATTCATTTCGCAAGTAAAATCCTATCGCCCACGGATCGGAGTGACATTTATATCAGCTGCATATTTCCGTCCCGGCAATGACAGCTCGTTTCACAAGATGGCCGCCGCGGGTGTTTTTGCCGCCTTTTCGTACTTCGTGCAGCACGCTCCGCAGGGAAAAGCGCCAGCGTCATGAATAACAACAATGTTGCCGTTGTAAAGAAAAACTAAGGAATTCTAAAAGTACCTGACATAGAAGCTGGAACGAACACTCAATAACCAAAGGCCGAAATTGCACTAAAAATCCAACGCTAAACGCTTCATTTATACTTTTAAGGAAAATTATATAGGGTTGATGGAAAACGGACTATAGCTTGAGGTGATTTCGCTTGATTATTGTAATAGGTGTAGCATAAAGGGGGAAATAATAGGTAGCTATATTATAGCATGCCTTCCGAGAGCCTTAATCAAGCTTGCCTCTTTTACAAGGCATCAGGTTCGCGCCCCCAGGACGACCACTGCTAACAATTCGCCGTTTGAACTTCGGGACGCTTATCTGACTTGGGAGGATGCAAGCGAGCTCGCAGCCTACAGAAAAGCCTGGAGACAGTTTTTGTGGACTTCATATGCTCCACATTGGGAGCGGATATGGTTTAACTAACTTTAAAGCAATGTGAATATAACAATAAAAATGATATAATATCCGAATTCTGATATTTTTGTTACTTACGAGTGTAAATACTCTACAAGTAACAAATTGTTTTGATTATAGAAAGAGATTATGTATATTTTTTATTAATCAGATAAAAAAATGGCGTCTATTTGTAGTAAAAAGGAAATTCATATGGAATCTGTTTAGTACTTCTAATAAATACTCTATGTATGCCATTATATGTATAAGAACGAATTGTTTTTATTATACAATAGTATGAATTAAGAACCAAAAATTAAAACAATATTAGATTTTTTTATTTATTAATCAGATGACAAAAATGGCGTCCATTTGTAGTTAAAAAAAATTCATATAGAATCTGTTTAGTAGCTACCCGGATATACATATGAGCGGGAATTTTGTATTAAAGCGTTTATTAGACGATTGTTTGCTCATACTAATGACGGTGAAAGTGAAGATATTAAAAATGGCCGACGACAATCCTAACCTAAAAACACCAAATGAAACGATGCCATTACAATCCTTGGAGCGGAGAGAAATGCCCAAAATTGCGCAACACGCATCACACTTTCAGTCGAAGAGGTTGACATCTCAACGGTGATAATGAAAAATGAAAACGGGGTCAGTTGATGAAATTTATCTATGGTAATATATTGATCATGATCATACGAGAAAAATACATGATAATAAAGATTTGCACTCGAATGTTTTTTGTTATGTACATACTGCCAACTCAATGAAATTCCAAGATTAATTACTATTTAATTGCACTGAAATGATTCTGGTTTCATTATATTAAAAAGTAATAACAAAAAACAATATGCAATACTAAAAATATCTAGTAGTATGACTTATTTTCTTGGCGCCATAACGGCGGCACTCGAGTAGTATACGGCAAACCTTGCATGTCGCCACTATGGCGGCACTCCAGTGCTAAGGGTTAAAGATACTTTTTAACATTTAAAATTTACACAGCGATACCAACAACACTGCACATATATAGTTTTTTTTTAAAAACAACATTTTCTATAAATTTCGCAACTTAATTTATAAAAAATTGCTTTGCAAGAGAAGGTCTGTCAGCAAGCCTAGATGCTTGTGTATCAGATCTGGGAATGCGGTGGGATAGCTTTCAATATATGCTTCAAAGAAAAAAAATCTGAAAATAATGGGAATATTTTTTTTTAAATCTTAACATAGATAAAGAAGAATATGGAAGTCTGGGTATTAACAGGGCTTATGACCTGTCGAAGGCTGGCTAAGTGTTCACTTTACACCCGTGCAACATTCAGCATTTTACCCATGATTGATAACCACACTACTCAATTTTTTGAAAGTCTATAAATACTTAGATAAGCCTCATAAAAACCTAGCCTTCCATATTCTTCTTAATCTGTTGACATGTCAAATTTAAGGGAATTCACTTTACTGTTAAAAACTTTAATTTTCTTTAAAACGATGTGTTTGACGTCACACGGTATTTGTCAAGACTACAGTTATACATATGTGTAAAACTACAAGATTTTAGCATACATGCTCACCACTACCATACAGAGGTGACACAAACGTGTATGTGTGTTGGAAATAAAGTAAAACCTCGATATAACGGACTATTTGGGGGGAGGGGGTGTCTATTTATGTCGAAAGTCCGTTATATAAATTTTTTTATCAAAAAACTTGATTTTTCAGGAGAACGTTTTTATAGTTTAAAAAAATAATACAATATATTAAAAATAAATATCAAGCCACCTATTGAACTTTTTACTGTGTAACTGATCTTTTTAGGTAAAACCTGAAGGTTTTTTCTCCATTTGAAAAATATTTAGTTTATTTAAAAAAATAATTAAACAATACCTTTTCTTCAAAATGCAAAAACAACACTTTCTGCCCAGTAGCGGGTAAATATTAAGTTAGAAATATGCCTCCTTTTCTGGGATAGAGTATATTTTCTGGGCATTCCGAAAACATGCTTAACTGAAAATTGACGATTTTTGATTTATGACGTTCTTGAAAGGAGTGAGCTATATGTAACAGGAAGTTAAATTTTTTTTACATTTGACAGGATTTTTATATTGATCCGTTATATCGACGTTTTGCTGTATTGGTATAATAAACTAAGACAAAAAAGATAATTCAAGGCGAGTCTTAAAAAAAACACATTCGTTAAGAAAAGGAACCTTGGGAAGAATTACAAATTGACTAGTATTTGATCATTGGACTTGCATAATTTCATAACAGCGTGTCTTTTTATTTCACTTTCATTTCCTTGACAGATTAGGTCGGTCGTAAAGAAAACACAACATGGGTCTATTGTCAAAGCCTTTCATTAATGTCAAAAGTACAGTGAAACCTCGATATAACGGATTGATTGGGGGGAGGGGGTGTCCATTAATGCCAAAAGTCTGTTTTATAAAAATAGATTAGTGCATAGGTCAGAAGAGTTGAAATAAAATAAATAAATAAAACAAAATATAAACAGCTTAAGGGGATATTCGCAAAAACAGAACTCATTCGCCGGACAACCGCCGAAGACGTAAACACGTCTTTCCGCGCCCGATTTTTTTAAGTAATGCATATTAGATAAAATCACATGTGTTAAACATTTTGTGTATTTTAAGAGTGTAAATGGTGCTATGGTGGTGAAGGGTGGTATTGTTTGCATGCTGTGGTAGTGATCGTCCTGACGAAGAGACGGGTACGTCTCGAAACCGGTTGACATAAAAATCTCGGTAATTGGTTAAATACTAATACTATTAACATTTTTGTAAAAAATAAATAAGTAAAACTCTTTTCTTTTATTTACCATACAATAATTTCAAAGAAAAACTTATTTTTTCAATACAAAAACGGTGTTTTAAGAGAAAAATCAATTAAGTTCAATATTACCTGGGTTTAGAGAAAAATTAAGTTGCGACTGAACGTATGCTGGGCCTTGAGAAAAATATCAGGTACCGTTTTAAAAAGTAAATACGTTGCGTCGGAAATTCGTTGATTATTATTCAAATTTTCGCTTATCCACGCAACGAAGCAAGAAATACAGCTATGGGTGGCTCCAAATAATATCGGACAAACCTGTTTATTAGCCATATAGAAAAAAAAGTATGTAAGCGTTATAAAATAAATTTGAAAGAACAGTTACGCGCAGTGTTGCGAGAGCGAGGAAGTGTGCGTTATAAAACTTGAGTTGTACGTACGTAAAGTGGCAACTCCGATCTTTTCCATTTACAAAGGGGTACCTACATCTCCGAGCTCCGTTAATACGTGTACCGTTAAGTTAGTTGGTAACTCCACACTGTCCGGTGGATTTTATATCACAGTGTACAGTGGTGGGTTAGCAACACAAGGTCCAGAACTTTTTATTTAATTTTTTTTATTTATTTATTTATTGGAAAACAAACAGAATATTTCGACAAAAGTAACATAATATGATAAAATACAAAACAAATAACAATTCCAATTATAGGTTTCCACCTAAGTAATAAAAAATAAATAAACTGTCATAAAAATGAAACTACATAGAAAATTTCTTTATCAACTGGTCAAATAGACATCAATAATATTTCTTTTAAACGTATTAAAAGAAACATTATTGATGTCTTTTTGATTGCATTGATTGTATTTTTTTATTGGAAGACCAACAGAATATTTCGGCAAAAATAACATAATATGATAAAATACAAAAAAATAACAATTCCAATTATAGGTTTAAGTAATAAAAAAATAATAAACTGTCATAAAAGTATAACTATATAGAAAATTTCTTTATCAACTGGTCAAATAGACATCAACAATATTTCTTTTAAACGTATTAAAAGAAACATGATTAATGTCTATTTCATTAAGCATTTCATTGCACATATCGCAGGCTCGATTTAAAAATGAATTTTGGTAGGACTTGGTGTGCATTTTAGGTATTTTAAATAAGTTTTTGTTTCTGATCTGTGCTCCCGGGACTCTGAAATTGATGAGTGATAAAAGTTTTGGGCAGTCTACATAATTATTAAAAAAATTATACAGGAAAATAAGGTCAGCATTGTTCCTGCGTGTTACGAGCTTGGGTAAATTCATAAAATCATCGCTTGGAGCCATCCTTCTAAAATTATTTCTTCTTATTATCATTGTAGATCCTCAGGATATGTTTGTGCCTCCGCCTGTCGCTCTTGGGATGTTGACTCTATAAGCGAGTGTTTTTGCCTAGAATTTTCACTCATGAATTACGTGAAACTTTAAACATAAAGAGTAAATCCACTCACGAGTAGGCATAGGCTATGAAACTTAAAAAGTTGAAGCCTGAGTAGGGTCATAATAAGCGGTGTTGCATAAGCCGTAGCTAGATTTCAGAGTCACTTGGACGTTAGGTAATATAAAAAAAGACTCACAGCTATCTCTCCACCTTTTTGGAGGTCCGCCTGGGGGTCTGCGTCCTTCAGGGTTTCCTTGAAGGGCGATACGTGTAAGTCTGTCTTCTGACATTCTGTTTACAAGCTCGTCCCAGTATCGCCTTAGTTATTGTCCCCAACTCACGACACAGCAACACAAGGACCATTCCAGGTTACCCTCATTGCTTTGCGCGTGTCCAAAGAACTGATGAATCCGTCTTGCACAGACATTGGCCAGAGTCAAGCCATCCAAGTGTAGTTCCTGACGAATTAATCATCTAACATAACAAAATACCACTTTGGATTACAATGTTATGACCACCGCCTGTACTCTATGCAGGTAGGTGTCTTCCACACACAATGATAGGTTCTAGGCTGTTCATGGTTAGTTTCTTGATGTGCCACTTACGTTATTTTTTATAACACGCGAAATTAGGCGTCTGAACCTGTTCCCAATAACTTCAGGTGTTCTCTGCATTCGGTTTACATCACTGCCTGATATAGCGCTCTTTTTTGCCGAACGTAACTGTTCCTAGATATAATAACATAGTGACAATAGCGTCGCCCACTTTCAAAATCCGCCAGATCCAATTTTATAAGATTTAAAAATAAATACTCTATCGGAATGCCAATTGCGGGTTTTATTATTTTAAATATTTTTATACTTGAAAAAGCACGCTAAAAAATACTTAAAAACGCGTTATATTTCAAATTCCGCCATATTCATGGAACTTGCTTTCTGACCAATATTGGCCAATCAGAGAGCGGGGATAGGTAAAAAATTAAGATGACGTCATTATCGGTTTGTGTCTTGTATGTGTTTTTTTTAATACTGAATAATTTTATTAACAAATGGGAAAATTCTCTATTTCATAATATTTTATCTAAAGATAATTAAATCTTTGAAACACAAATCTTACCAGGGGAATTTTGCATTTTTTTTGTAAAATTGACTTACGTGGATCTGGCGGATTTTGAAAGTAGGCGACACAATACTATTATACGTTTATTATTGATCGCGATGCGATGGGTTCAAATTAAAGAACTCCATATTAATCTCGGGGTACTGTTCTTATTCCCCGAAGTAATGTCGTCTGTGGGCGGTATCTGGTCGGCAACTTTCAAGTTCAAAAAAATCATATGAATAAATCAAAATAGAAAAAAATATAGGAGAGTACAAAAAATAATGCATGCATGCGAGTGAAACACTTGTATAAGACTATTTCTTTCATTTATTAATGTAAACGCGACTAGTTTCGAGAGCTTCAGATGTTCTCATATTCGTCTTCTTCGTGTGCCCTGTAAGGTCTTCCCGACGTTGGCGGTCACTCTGGCAAGCTCCTCAGTATTCTTCTATATTTCCCATTATGATGATGATGTTGATGTTGATATTGATGATGATGATGTTGATGATGATGATGATGTTGATGATGATGATGATGTTGATGTTGATGATGATGATGATGATGATGATGATGATGATGATGATGATGATGATGATGATGATGATGATGATGATGATGATGATGATGATGATGATGATGATGATGGCGACGACGATGATGATGATGATGTTGATGTTGAAAATGATTATGATGATGATGACGATGATGTTTTCATCAACAGGTGAAAATACTAACTGTTATTTCACACAGAATGGTTAGGAGTTATGTTTGGTCAGTTCTTCTATACGGAGTTAAATCGTGGAACCTCAAAATCAGAACTACATATGAACCAATAACAGGCATTTGAAATGTGGCTACTAATTCCATGGACCGATATGGTCAGCATCGCAAATGTGCTCCAAAAAGCAAGAGCAGGGAGACAGTTGCTGACTGATATCATGGTCCGGAAGGTGTCCTATCTGGGGCTAGTGCTGAGAGGAGACAAGTACGAGCAATGGCACTTAACCCTTCACTGCATGACTTTTTTTGCATGACTGCATGACTGCATTGACAGTTCGTCTTCGAGAGGCAAGTGAAGTTATTATTTTGGCGTTCATAGCGCGTCTTTTGGCTAAATTATGAACTATATACGTGAGTTATGAATATATCTAATCAGTAACAACAAAGAATGGTGGCTAATATTTTTAAAGAGCGTTTTAACACTAACTTTTGGGTATGTAACAAATTTGATACACTATGCAGTGAAGGGTTAATCATTAAAGATTAAACAGAGGGTCGACGAGTTATGGGCAGAAGGCAGATCTACTGGCTCCGGATTATACGAGATTGGACGAAGATCAGGACTGTCGAGGTGATGTTTAGAGCTGACGAAGACAAGAACAATTAACTGTCGTTATGTGAATTACACGTTATGAGAGGTTCCACTGTCAATTAATATTTGAATGCCTAAATTTCTGGGTAATATATCCAAAATTATATAAAGTTATTGGATTGAATTATACTTTTAAACATTTGTGAAGTGTATGGAGCAGATGTCATCAAAGTTCGACAGGTACGAAGATGGTTTACAAAATTCCGACGTCCGCCTCCGCTCGGCTACCGTTCTGGAGGTCCCGGGTTCGATTCCCAGGGGGGGTCAAATAAATAAACAAAGTGATTTTTTACTCTAATATTTATTCAATATTACCCTGGTCTGGTACCTGAAGCGGAGGGCTGATCACCTTTCCTTCAAGTGTAAACGATCAAGATAACACTGCGTTTATATGAAGCAGTGCCCTATGCACCATTGGAGTGCGGATAAGGGTTTTATTATTATTATATTATTAATGAAAACATGTGATGCGTTTCGTTTTATTAAGACACTATCAAACTTTTATTACTTTTGTTTAATTTTTGATATATTACCCAAAAATTTGAAATGGAATTCTACCGTCTGCAGTTACAATAAATAATATTATAATACCTTGTAAATTCTTGTAGCGTGTATTCCAGTAATTGGTATGTTTGGTATAAGCCATTCAGTACGTATAAATCACACTTTCGCTCAAAGTACATAATATTTCAAGTCTCAAAATCTCGCTACCACATCTCAGTTACCTGGATTTATGACAAATGTGCCTCAGCATGTCAATTTGTTTAATTTGATTATCGAAAACATTTATCGAAAGCAACTTTCTAAGCTTTACAAAATTTAATATTGAATACGATTTTTACGGTATAAAAATTGAATTAATCTTCACCGTCATACTAACAATTGTGTCGCCTACTTTCAAAATCCGCCAGATCCATGTGAGTCGATTTTACAAAAAAATGCTAATTTCTCCGGGTAACATTTATGTCTAAAACATTTGTCTATCTTTAGATAAAATATTATGAAATAGGGAATTTTCCTTGAGAAATATATGAGTCGAACGTAATTGAAAAAAGGAGCAGAGGAAGACCGAGAAAAAATTGGCACGATCAGGTATGCCAAATACTTGAAAGCGGTCAGGTTAGGAGTCGAAACAACCGGCGGGTATGTATGAGGAGATGCATGAACGTGGAAGAGGCGAATAATGTTTGCAAAGACAGAGTGGTGTGGCGTTCTATTCTCTCTGCCTACCCCTGAGGGGAAGCGGCGTGATGGTTAGTTAGTTAGTTTTTACATATGTATATATAATTAATTTTTTCCTATGTGTGTGGTGGCTGTGTGTATCAAAAGCAATAGAGGGAGAAGAGTATGAAAGTACGATTCCTCGTCTCATTCTCTCTTGCTAACGTTTTTCGGAATTCACTAAATAATTATTTGACTATAATATCATTATATGATAGATTATGTATTTACATTTTTTATTAAGCCAGGAACCTATCGTCAAAATATTCTAAAAGCAATTATTTTTGCTGACAGTTTTTAGTAGGAGGCGATGGATTGGATTGGGGACAATTTTTGGAGCAAGATTTAAAAAAAAATACCTTGTAAAATAATAGAAAAGTCAGTCTTCCGTAAAGGGAAAATCATTTGAATGAGAGCGGACTACTGTGCATTGGCAGGGGTGTCACCACCTTATAAATTTATGATGGAAAAATATTGTCTTCATACAACAACAAAAAAGTCGAATCAACTTTTAACTAACAACATGTAACTAACTAACTAACTAACCATCACGCCGCTTCCCCGCAGGGGTAGGCAGAGAGAATAGAACGCCACACCACTCTGTTTTTGCAAACATTCTTCGCCTCTCCCACTCCTAACTGACTGGTATTTGGCATACCTGATCGTGCCAAGTTTTTCTCGGTCTTCCTCTGCTCCTTTTTTCAATTACGTTCGACTCATAAATTTGTTTTACCGTTCTTCCTCACTCATTCGTTCTACATATCTAAACCATCTCAACACACCTTAACACACAACACAACACACCTTTCTTAATTTCATCGATTATGCCGAATCACTGTAAAAATCAAATTACAAATTGTAATACTGATATCAATTATTTTCAAACACCGTAATGCGGAATACATCGAAATGTGTTTCACAATAAATTTTAAGGCCCAGTATTCGTTAAGTCGCAACTGAATTTTCTCTAAATTCTGGTAACATTTTACGTAAAATTTTTTTATATAAAACACCGTTTTTGCATTGAAAAAATAATTGTATGGTGTCATTGAAATAATTAAATGGTGTTGAAAAGAAAAGAGTTTCAAAAAAATTATAAATATTCTAAAAACAAAAAAATAAACTTTCGATATACATTTTTTTAAAAAAACGGGGGTGAACAAACATGTGACCCCTCCGGTGTTCTCCGGTGGAATGAATTCTGTGTTAGCAAATATTGAATTCTGTGAATACCCCCTTCAGAAAGAGTGGTATTTACCAAGTAAAATTTAAAATAATAGATAGATATTACCACAAAGTTACTGCTGAATCAAGGAATGAATTTTTTTTATCAATATTGTAAAATGTGTTCTGTGCACAAAAAACTCAGTGAGGGCGCATTATTGTAATTTTTTATTATGGGTATGATGAAATGATACCGGTTTTTATTAAATGACACTCGAAAAAATGGCAAAAAATGTGAAAAAGTCAAAATAAAGTAAAAATAAAGGCTAAATAATAGGCTCGGCTACCGTTCGATTCCCAAGGGGGGTAAAATAAATATAAGTGATTTTTTCACTGTAATATTTATTCAATATTACCATGGACCTGAAGCGGAGGGCTGATCACCTTTCCTTCATGTGTAAACGATCAAGATAACACTGCGTTAATATGACACAGTACCCTATGCACCATTGGGTTGCGGATAAGGGTTTTATTATTAAATAATAGAGGGTTGACAAGGTGTGGCCAGAAGATATATCTCCTGGCTCTAGAATATACGAGATTGTACGGGGATCAAGACAGTCCAGGCGCTGTTAAGAGCTTCCTAAGACAAGGACAATTACTCTCAAGAGATAGTCGACGTCAGGGGTAACCTAACCTAACCTAACATGATACGAACAGAAGAAGAGAAGTATGATGAAATATAGATAAATAAATATTCATAATAAGGGACAGCCCTGATTATGAATACAAATTTTTCAACCAAAATTCAAACACCGGTAGGTACGTGGAACAAGCGGAGAGAGAAAGTCCCAAACGGAAAGTTCGCCGAATCTCGTTTGGTTTCGTCACTTTTTATCGTTGCAATCGATAATGGGCATTAGCATAACACAGCGATAATTTTGAAAGTTCCCGATATCGTAAATTCAACACTTTATTATACAACATTGTGAGTGTGTCCGAATACTTGTCCACAAATGTGGATTATCTTCAATTGGGAGTTATTTTTTACATTATTTCTTGACATTTAAACATAACTAACTAACTAACTAACCATCACGCCGCTTCCCCGCAGGGATAGGCAGAGAGAATAGAGCGCCACACCACTCTGTCCTTGCAAACATTCTTCGGCTCTTCCACGTTCATGCATCTCCTCATACATACCCGCCGATTGTTACGACTCCTAACCTGACCGCTTTCAAGTATTTGGCATACCTGATCGTGCCATGTTTTTCTTTTCTTTTCCCACTAACATTCGCCTCGTAAATTTGTTTTACCGTTCTTTCCTCACTCATTCGTTCTACATGTCCAAACCATCTCAACACACCTTTCTTAATTCTATCGATAATGCTTATCTCAGCCTTGCATTCCTTCCTTATTTCACTATTCGCACATCTATCATACATCGTTTTGTCGCACATTCTTCTGAGAGATCGCATTTCGACATTTAAACATAGATGGAGTAATTGAAACATAGATGGGTTACATAAAAATACCGATATTTATTTTTATTTTTTCGTATTCTGTAATATCCTTAATTGATTCCTGATAAATATTCGATAGCCATATGATTATTACAAGACAATTGCTCGTATTCTTGAATTTACTTTAATTTTTAACATAATTATTGAGAGAATAAAATCATATTGTTTTTTATTTAAACCCTTATCCGCACCCCAATGATGTATAGGGCACTGCATCATACAAACGCAGTGTTATCTTGATCGTTAACACACGAAGTAAAGGTGATCAGCCCTCCGCTTCAGTCCAGGGTAATATGGAATAAATATTGGAGTGAATAAATTAATTTTATTTATTTGACCCCCCTGGGAATCGAACCCGGGATCTCCAGAACGGTAGCCGAGCGTGCTGACCATTACACTACGGAGGCGGACGAGGACAAGGGTATTACAGAATAAGAAGAAAAAAAAAACGGTATTTTTAAGTTACCATAAATGAATCTTGTCCGCCTCCGTGGTGTAATGGTCAGCATGTTTAGCTACCGTGCTGGAGGTACCGGGTTCGATTCCCAGGGGGGGAGGTGAAAATAAATATTAGTGATTTAACACTGTAATATTTATTTTATATTACCCTGGACTGGTTCCTGAAGCGCAAGAGTGATCACCTTGCCTTCATGTAAGTAATGATCAATATAACATTGCGTCCATTTGATGCAGTGCCCTATGCACCATTAGGTGCGGATAAGGGTTATAAATAAAAAAAAATGAAGAAAACCGTAAATGCCCAGATTTCCATATGCTCTAAATAATAATATATTTTTTTTGAAGTGTCAAAACTTGTGGTTTTTATGTATTAAATAAATACTTTGAACGTAGGTACTTCATTAAAAATACTGCCAAAAGGATTTAACCTACATACGCCAGATTCTAGTCCACAAGGAAAATCCTGTCGAAAAATCACTTTCACATTGAAGACATTTTGTTGCATGATCATCGAAAAATCCTGTTTTTGTTTTACATAATAACATTATAACGGTACTAAAATATAAATTATTTAGTTTTTACCAGTTTTTTTTATTATTTTAAATAAGCATTTTTATATCTATAATAAAACAAAAACCAAATTGTTTTTTTCCATTTTTATTTTATTTAACCTCTGACTGCGTTTCGTCCTTACCGACATCACCAGACTTGTGAGAGGCTAGATAAAATTGTATTTTAAATAAACGATAAGGCAGGGGTTGAATTCCATGATTTTTTAAATAATTTTTCATACAAAATGAATTTAAATTGAATGAATTTGAGTAGTGTATTATAAAAGATACATTTTGTCTAGCCTCCCATGAGTCTGATGATGTCGGCCACTGATCAAATAAAGGAAACTGGTTAAATAAATAAAAGAGAATAAAATATTTATTTGACGTTTCATTAATTTAGTTTAGTAAAATTTGTTTTTGGCTTGAGCTTAGATCTTTCAATTTTCCCCTTTTCCTCCTTCCAGGTATTTTCACAAATGTGGAATTTTGTCATTGGAACAGTATACGTACGTATGTAATTCATGTAATTTAATTATAGCGTTTGTTTTTGCCTAGAATTTTCACTCATGAATTACATGAAATTATAGTAACTTCAAACATAAAGAGTAAATCCACTCACGAGTAGGCATAGGCTATGAAACTTAAAAGGTTGAAGCCTGAGCAGGGTCATGATAAGCGGTGTTGCATAAGCCGTAGCTAGATTTCAGTCACTTGGACGTTAGGTGATTTAAAAAAACTCAATTATGTGAATGATTTGATTGATGTAACTATTCTGTAAAATTCGCAAATAAGAAAAAAATATCAAGTGTTTATAATTGCAGTTCCACCAAGAAATGTCGGTACAAAGTTTAAAACTTTATAATTAAATGAAAATTGCAATACCAAAAATTCCACTTATTACGTCTGTATTCTTCGGATAGAATGCAAGTAATACCAACATTAAAATATGCAACGGTCCGCCTTTTTCACGAGGATGAGTTTGACCCAGAAACAGCTACATTCCGCTATGACACATCATATTTTAAGCTGTATATGCATATAGGATATAAAATATTACATAGTATGGTAACAGGTAGGTAACCGGAAGTCCCACTTGGTTATCTTGTGACTTTTACTGTAAAGGTCTCGTCCTAAATAACAAACCAAACGCCGATATCCGGAAGACGATTAAAAAAATAGGGCAACATTTTGAATATGTCCAAATACTTTTTCACAAATTTATTTTTATTTTTTTTAAGGAAGAATATGGAAGTCTGCGTATATACAACATTTTGAATAAGTATGTCCAAATACTTTTTCACAAATTATTTTTTTTTTTTTTCAAGGAAGAATTTTTTTTTTCAGGGCTTATGACCTGTGATTAGCTGGGTAAGTGATCACTTTATACACGTGCAGCATTCACCATTTCTACCCGTGATTGACAAACACACTACTTAAATTTTTGGAAATATTGATGTTACGAGATTGAATTAATCTAGTGTGGTTGTCATTCATGGGTAGAAAAAATTATGTTTATTTTTAATTTGACTTTTTTTAGGAATACATATTGAAAACATATTTTTATCATAACATTTTGAGTGTGTTCAAATACTTGTTCACAAAATCTGGATTATCTCCAATTACAGGAGTTATTTTCATATTATTTTTTGACATCTCATCAAAGATGAAGAAGAATATGGAAGTCTGGGCATTTACGGGGCTGACGACCGTCATAAACAATCGACGACGTCATAAACGACCGTCATTTACATCTCACCAATAGATGTCTCCAGCGAAGTTCTAGTGATTTAAGAACAAGGTTTCTAAAATGGTTCATATATACAGAACTTCCAAGAATTTGAGTAGTGTGGTTGTCAATAATGGGTAGAATTGGTGAATGTTACACGTGTGTAAAGTGATCACTTAAACCAGCCTATGACGGTCGTCAACCCCGTAAATGCCCAGACTTCCAAATTCTTCTTCATCTTTGATGAGATGTCAAAAAATAATATTTCTATCATTATTTTTTAAACTCTTTAGTTTCCAATAACTTTTTTAATGAAAACCATATATTTATTTCAAAGAACACTTGTTTTTTCAATACAAATCGGTATTTTAAACAAAATATTAAGCTACGTCAAATGTTACCTGTGTTTAAGGCAAATTTAGTGCAATTTACAGTACGTTAATAATAATAATAATAATTTGGATAATTTGTATAGCGCCATTTTCGTAAAATACTACCTCAAGGGCGCTTATAAAGACATGGATAATAATAATAATAATAAGATGATGATGATTATGATATAAAAAAAATAGATTAAAACGTCGTCAATCGATCTCGGGCTGTCGAGTCTGGAGCGGGGAAAAGATGAGCCGACAAATTAAAACGCCTTCCTCTTGATCCCATGGGCTGGAGAATGACCAAGGTGTTGAGCAGGACGACTTCCCGAGCGATGGTCGTCACGCTGGAGGGCAGCTTGTTGATCTCCTCGTCATTGTGGATGGCCAACTTCCAACTTCCAAACTAGCAGTTCAAACGGGACTTCACATTTATCCTCTTTTGCCGCCTTTCCGTGATCCGACATGATGGTTTTGTCTTTGAGGTTTTCCGCTTTCGCTTTCATACTAATGGGAGCTGGCGCAATTAAGGTATTTAAGTTTGTATTTCGATTTCATAAAATTTAACCGTTTAAGCACATGTTCTCAGATTGGTATTATCTTTGCACATTTTTATTGCAGTCATTTATCCCCGAGAAGTTAGGAGTTTCGGATGAATACACTATGGTCGTAAAGTACCCTTAAGGGACGAACACAAAGCACTTTTTAACGCCAACTTGCCACATGTGTTCATTCGGCACAGATTCTTAGAAATACACTACACCGTTTAGACCAGCATTGCTATATTGAACGACGCAATGATATTATTGATGCACTTTCATCAGTTAACAGCTAACCTTTATAAAATTATAACTTTTAACCATTTCAAGTTAACACCAATCACAATATTTATAGATGAGCAAAAAATTGTAGACTTGAGATGTAAATGTCCGGAGAAAATTAAATAAATGATGGAGCGTGGTTCTCTCAGCAGCCGCGTCGGGCGCTCGAGGAACCACGTTGGGCCTTAAGAACTTCCCGAATTCGTTAGATGTTTCAAGTGTGCACGAAAAATACGAGGTCGAAATTGATTTTTAAGGTCTCCATATTGTATAACGAAAGATAAATGTATAAATGTCGCGTTTGAAGGTCAAGGAAATTGAAATCGACTCAACATTCGCTCGGCCTCGTTCGATTATCTCGGTAATTAAATGTGAACTTGCTTCAAGTCATTAATAATGTAATAGTTCTTTTGTGTGAAACAGTAACAGAATACGCATGTGATTAATTAACGGATTAATTTACACAAAAATAATCTCAACAACCTTTTAAGTGTGTCCAAATCCATGTTTATAACTCAGGGTTTACCGCGTAGCACAGTGTGTAATATGACTGATCTGGTTTTACTTTCATACTATTAAGATTTATTTAATAATAAGTAAAAATAAGAAACAACTACTACCGCCTTTTCAACCTTCAACGTCCCAAGGACCCAACTCTAAAATTTAGAATTGGCTTCACATACGGTGTTTGAAAATGATGCGGATTGTATCGAAACACGTGTCACAGTAGATTTTAAGACATAGTGGTATTAGCTGAGTAAAACATTAGTTAAAAATGGATAGATTTTACCACAAAGTGACTGCCGAATCAATTAATGAAACTATTAAGATTATTATTGGCATAAAACTTTAATTTAATGGACAATTGAAATTATATTTGGTGATAAAGTAGTCCATATAGTAGGTGTGAGTTTCGTGTACTGAAAAAAAAGAAAATGTGCCAAAATTATATGAAAAACACCTGTGAATTTGTTGCAATAAAATAAAACACATTTCGCCCACTCCTTTCAAGAACGTCATAAATCAAAAAACTTGATTTTTCAGGAGAACGTTTTTAAAGTTTCAAAATATAATACAATGTATTAAAAATAAATATCAAGTCACTTATTGAACTTTTTACTGTGCGACCGATTTTTTTAGGTAAAACCTGAAGGTTTTTTCTCCATTTGAAAAATATTCAGTATGTTCAAAAAAATAATTAAACAATGCATTTTCTTCAAAATGCAAAAACAACACTTTCTGCCCTGTAGCGGGTAAATATTAAAAATATGCCTCTTTTGCTGGGATAAAGTACATTTTCTGGGCATTCCGAAAACATGCACAACTGAAAATTGACGTTTTTTGATTTATGACGTTCTAGAAAGGAGTGAGCGATTTGTAAAAAAATTATAAAATGCATATTGGCAAAACCAAACATAACATATTGCCATAATATTATTATTGATGTAATGCCTAAAAATAAAATAGATATGCAGAAGATTGCACCGGTTATTTATTAAGAAGTTTTCATATTCAAATATTTTTAATTAAAATATGAAAAAAAAACGATTAAAGTAAAGCAAGATTGGTCATATTGCACACTGTGCGTAGGAGTAATTTTCAGTAATTTGAATATGGAAGTAACCCTTTTTAATAAAAACGTATGCAAGATCCTTACTGAATCATTAATCGGTTATTTTATTCATAACTTTGTCGGTGTGTACTAATCCATGTTCACAAATCTGGAATTCTTTACTTAGGAGTTATTTTGCATTTTCAAATCTCAATATAGATGAAGAAGAATATGGAAATGACCTTTTTTAATGTATGGAAGATCCTTAAGGAATTATTTTACACACGTCTAAAAACGTCTAACTTCAATTTTTATGAAAATCTTGTTTTCCCGATAGTCCACGTCTCGCTTCCATAAAACAGTAACAGTAAGCGTTTTCATAATTCCTTAATAATTAAATTCAAGTACGTGATAATACTTAATAAAAGTACATTCCACAAATCCTTACTTCCGTTAATTATTCCGTATTCCGCAACATTCCCTGAATATTCAAGCGATTCATTCACGTAACCAGACCGGACTCCGTAGTGGTGAAGAACAGTTAGTTGCGTTGGGAAATGCGTGCAAACAACGCAAACGCAAGGACTGAATTCAAAATGTTAGATATCCCGTTATCTGACGAAGACCAAGTGCCGGGTTGTGGTCCCGTGGTTAGTGTCGCGGACTCTCGAGTCAGAGGTTCTCAGTTCGAACCCACTCTGCCACAATTTGGTACCTATTTCCAGGGCTTTTTTCCATGTGAGACAGTGGAAAGGCGTTCCGGCACGTTCCGGATCAATAAAAAAAAACAAAATCAATTAATGTTTGCGCTTACGTAATTACAGTATGTATTTGTGAAGGTCTTCACCAAAAATTTATATTTCCAATATTGCACAATCAAATCATTTAAATGCAAATCTGCGGTTCTGTTTACTGTATTCTATCGAAATCGTAATTAAAGTTGCGACAAAACGTGACCAATCCCGTGTTAAACCAATATGAAATCATTACATCGCACCAAAACGTAATAATTTTACAAGCTAGATTTCCTAATTATTTCAAATCATTTATAATGGAAATGTAACGTTTTGGTGAGGACCTCCACATTTATAAAATTCGTCAAAATTATATTAAAATGATATTTGAACATATATATATATAAACATATATATATATATATATATATATATATATATATATATATATATATATATATATATATATATATATATATATATATATATATATATATATATATATATATATATATATATATATATATATATATTTATATATATATATATATATATATATATATATATATATATATATATATATATATATATATATATATATATATATTTATATATTTATATTTATATATATATATATATATATATATATATATATATATATATATATATATATATATATATATATATATATATATATATATATATATATATATATATATATATATATATATATATATATATATATATATATATATATATATATATATATATATATATTTTAGTAAAAAGCTTGACATTAACTGAGTTCCTGCCTGAGTTCGGCACCTGTTTTGTTAATAAAAAAAGCCCTGCCTATTTCTAATAATGAGCCGCCCAGGCTCACAGAAATAGTATGAAGTATTTTTGTAAATAATAAAATCACAAATATTTCTCTCTCTTTAAAAAAACAAAGTTTACTGCTAATTCTAAGAATTACTAGAATATTGAGCTATTCTCATGTTAGATTGACTTGAAAAAAATCTTGACAGTTAAGTAGTTTTTGTTTATCTTTTGTTGGTTCTAAATTGAATCTGAGATGAGATGGCTGAGATGATCACTCGACTATAATTACTTTCCCATGTATAGCTAGTTGAAAATTAGATCCTATTATAGCTTGATATATCTGAACATGATTTGTTTCGAGATAATATTCACTCACAACTTATATTACCAGAATTTTAGGAGCTATTTTCTCCAAGCAAAAACTCAATATGAATTTTTATTACCAGAATTTTAGAAGTTTTTTTTCCAAGCAAAAACTCAACATAAATTGTCATCACCAGAATTTTAGAAGCTATTTTCTCCAAGCAAAAACTGAACATCAATTGCCTCAACATTTTGAGTGTGTCCAAATACTTGTTCACAAAATCTGGATTATCTCCAATTACAGGAGTAAACTCCACACACTCAAAATGTTGTAAATAAATTATCTGGTCAAATTATAAGCTTAAATAATAAAAATGAAAATGGTATTTTCTGGCGTTTCTCATGTGTTTGATTATAATCCAGGATTCGGACCTCACATACTAATATAAGAGTTTCTGCTTAGTAAAAAGATTCTTTACATCTCACCAATAGATGCCTCTAGTTAAGTTCTAGTGATTCAAGAACAAGGTTTCTAAATTGGTTTATATAACTTCCAAGAATTTGAGTAGTGTGGTTGTCAATAATGGGTAGAATTGGTGAATGTTACACGTGTGTTAAGTGATCACTTAAACCAGCCTTTGACGGTCGTCAGCCCCGTAAATGCCCAGACTTCCATATTCTTCTCATCTTTGATGAGATGTAAAAAAATAATATAAATTGCTTCCTTGTTGATTTATTTACTTACTGCACAATTTTGGTCAGTTTAACTTCATATTATAACGTTATCCTGCTTATTATTATTCTTATTATTATTATTATTATTATTCTTCTTCTTCGTCAGCCTTCTGTCATCCACTTCTACATATAGGCCTCATCCGCATCTTTCCATTTCTTTCGGTCGGTTGCTGCTTGTAGCCAATTTTTACCCCCACAGCGGCTGTCGTCAGATCATATTTTTTGAGGTCTTCCGACGCCTCTCTTATTCTCAAAAGGATCTTAAAATATTAGGAGCCCATCTTTTGGTGTCTTGTCTTGCAACATGTCCTGCCTATTGCAGCTTCAATCTTGCTACGCGATTCATGCTATCTGTCATTCTGGTTTTGCTCCTAATTTTCTAATTTCTTATTTTGTCTTAGGCTTATACATCTTTCCATGGATCTTTCCATGGTTTACTGTGTGCATTTGAGCTTTTCTACATCTCTTCAACCAAAGCTATTTACGTTATCCATTACTGTTATATAAATGTATGTTAAAATAGTACGAAGATTGCGATCGTTTCCAATCAAGTCCAAAAGGAATTGCCCTAGGCTTTGTGCGTGTGGCAGATATAGGAGATATTATGATAATTAATCATTTAGAAGCAGTTATTATAATGTTATTATCAACCATCTATACTCTCGCTCCCTTTAGCTATACCGCTTCCTGTTAGAACCTGGGAGTTCAACGTATTCCCGTTTTTAGCTAGACCCCTCAGCCGTGCGATGGGGAATGCTGGATACTGCAATTCACTCACATAAAAACAACTTGTTAAATAGTTTATAATCTCGTTTTTGATACATAAACATATTTTTATCGAGGTGTGTTCGATAAAGAATGTGTGATTTGCTAAAATTGTTGATCTTGATGAAGTTCGTGATACCTAAAGAGATATATTTTCATTTTTAATTTAAGTTTTATAATTTATATATAAAACCCTTATCTGCACCCCAATGGTGCATAGGGCACTGCCTCATATAAACGCAGTGTTATCTTGATCGTTTACACATGAAGGAAAGGTGATCAGCCCTCCGCTTCAGGTACCAGTCCAGGGTAATATTGAATAAATATGACAGTGAAAAAATCACTTATATTTATTTTACCCCCCTTGGTAATCGAACCCGGGACCTCCAGAACGGTAGCCGAGCGTGCTGACCATTACACTACGGAGGCGGACAAAAGTTTTATTTAAGTTTTACTTAGTAGAAACCACTATTTCTTTAAATCTGCACGTGTTTCGATATATTTTCGTCGAATACATCTGTATCGTAACAAGTTATGCAATAATTCCCAATGTTCTCTGTCCAAAGTCAGGTTGTCCACTGTATCTTTAGTTTTCTTCCTCCTTGGTATTTATGATATGTTCCACACTTTCATATCAGTAAAAAAAGATCGCCGTGTCGTAGAGAATATCCTGTCATCTTCCTGTTCCAGTTTTCACAGTCCCCAATAAGATTGGATTTGATATTTTTATATTATTTAGTTAGTTATCTGGATACATCTTTCTTTATATCCCAATATTATATAGCAGTTTCTTTGCTCGTATCGGATTTTACCAGATGGTCGCTTACTGAAGCAATAGCTTCTTAGTGCATGCTATTTCTGGGCTTCTATTTATAAAGAATTTTTTTTTTTTATTAAAAAGAAATATTTGTGTTTTTAATATTTACATACTTAATTTTAAAATACTTTAATTTCATACTATTTTTGTGAGCCTAAGCGGCTCATTATTAGAAATAGGTATCAAATTGCGGTAGAGTGGGTTCGAATCGAGAATCTCTGAGTCCGCGACACTAACCAAGGGACCACAACCCGGTACAAATTTATTGGTACCGTAACCCGGTTGCTGATCAGTATTGTTAAGTCAGAAGTTAAAAATAACGATTTTTTTAACTGAAAAGAACTTATGTTTATCTTTGCACTGCATCGTTAAAACGTTGCATTCCATTCAGAATTGATGCCCTGAACTTGGATGATACGAATTTGATTTACTCGAGCAGAGGCTAACGAATCAAAGAATTGATTCGCTATCCGTGTCAACAAAGACGAAACCGTATTAACTTTCACACTCCTCCTGTTTCTTACACGGTACTAGACTTGTACTAGTACAAAAGGTACGTACATTGCGCGCTATTCGTCTGTCTTTTTATACGTAACGGTACATCAGATAGCCGTGTTTAGCTTTAGCAGAAGTAGAAGCAATTGAAGACATAACTGGTTTGGCTCAGGTGCCATTTAAGCAGATTGAGCGTCTCTCTCGCATGGGAAAAGCCATGAGTGGAAACGAACGCTTAGGACGATATTTCTATAATGGGACACCATTGTGATTAATAAAAAAGTGCATGTACTTGTTTTTTTTTTTAGATGAGAGATGCATTTATTATTTACCTTGTTTATGTACAAGGTTTATAGATCATTAAGTGTATTTTTGTTTCATCTAGTTAAGAACATGTTTTATTTTAATCTGGGAACAGGAGTGATAAACTATTGTGTGCCAATCAGGAACTTTTGCTCATTGCTGGGAGAAAACCACGTTAAACTCCTCAAGAGAAGCCGGACTGTTGACTGTCGTCAGGAGACCTTCCGTTCCACTAGAAGAGAGTTCAGCATTTTGTGTCCTAGCTTGGTTTGCGAAACAAAAGTTTTTCACTAACGTCATAAATCAAAAAACTTGATTTTTCAGGAGAATGTTTTTAAAGTTTAAAAATATTATACAAAGTATTAAAAATAAATAAATAGCCACTTATTAAACTTTTTACTGTGCCACAGATCTTTTTAGGTAAAACCTTCTCCATTTGAAAAATATTTAGTATATTTAAAAAAATAATTAAACAAGACCTTTTCTTCACAATGCAAAAACAACACTTTCTGCCCTGTAGCGGGTAAATATTAAGTTAAAAACATGCCGCTTTTGCTGGGATATAGTACATTTTCTGGGCATTCCGAAAACATGCACAACTGAAATTTGACGATTTTTGATTTATGACGTTCTTGAAAGGAGTGAGCGATATGATTCCACCTCTCGTGAGAGTTCCTGTTCCGATGTTCCGATGTCGATGGGTCTTAACCCAGGCTCCTGCAACGCGCTGTTATTGTTTTTGTATTCTCTTCCACAATTAACTGTTAATATAAATGAACACTATTTATGCTAAACCCACAAAAAAGACAGAACAATTAAGAGGTCCCTTTTCAGTTTAATTTTTCGATTTTATGTGCGATTGTAGTAAAAATATAATTTTTAATGATTTATATTTGACGGTGTACTTTTTTCTTTTCAAAACCGTATATTTATTTCGAAGAAAAAACTTATTTTTTCAATACATAAACGGTGTTTTAAGAAAAAGATGCAATTTTGTTAAATGTTACCTGGATAAAAAGAAAATTAAGTTGCGGGCTGTAGATTATCCCGCCTTAAGGCATTGAGGAGTGAAAAGAAAAAAATGAAATATAATTGAAAAACATTAAATTGTAACAATAAAAATGATAAGTTAGATGCCTATTTGAAGATTAAATGAATATTTACTGCAATTGGAGCGTACTGTTTTAACCGTATTTTTAACTAGAAAAACCTATTAATTTGTAATTTCATTGTAGGTAGCACATTTGGATACCATGCATATTACATATCGTCGGCTCAATCTCCGAAGTGGCTAACTCCATCCGGACTTACTTTAGAGAAGAGAGTAAAAAGGCAATTTAACCGTCATACAGAATTTCTCGATTCCAAAAAAGTACTGTATTTATTCCTACATATACATGGAATACAAAGATTTTTTTAATCATTAATTTGACTTCATTATTATAATGTTAGTATAAATTTAATTTTTTTTTTAACTTTGATTTTAACCACTTTTATTTCGGTATAAAAGTAGTACAAAAAAATAAAAGTGGTTTTAAAATATTGTTTACGTTTTTTTTAAATACATCAAAGTATCAAAAACATTTCAAAAATACAATTCTTTCACTCTCCAGTAAACTCAGATTGAGTTAGACAGTTACGGATTATGCTAAACATAATATGTTCATTATACTTGATTATTACAATGTAAATATTCATAAAATACAAACTTTGTTTTTAATCATTTTTATTTGTCCTTCCCCGAAGAAGGTTATGTATTTGTTGAAACCAGTTAGTAAAAAGAAACAAAAATAAAAGTGGTATAGTTTTATTACTTCTTTTTAAAGTGACACGAAGTACCAAAAACATTGAAAAAAAATGCTTTCACTCTCCTGTAAGCGAAAATGGAGTTAGACGGTTTGCAGATTGTGCTGAAGATATGCTACCGAATTTAATACCCAAGTGGGTCAAACGCTATCAAATACAAGAAATGAGCGAACGCGTATTTTGACTAGTCAAGAAAATAGATTAACTTCTGTGAAAGTTTTGATTGAGACGGTATTTACTTTGTGTAATGAGGAAATTCAGAGCTGCTTATGTTGAATCCAAAAATGGATAGCGAATAATGAATAAGGCACCAGAAACAAACAAGATTACTAAACGAAATATGAAAGTTCGACATCAAACAGCGCTATGGAAATAATAATAAGGGGTTAGAGAAAGGGTGAAACAAATGAAACATTTCCGAACTTGGATTATGACGGAATTATGATCAAACGGATAGCGATCAACAATGGGTCGACCCAACAACCGCGGCTTTGTGACCAAGACCGACTTTACAAACGCATTTATATGGCTATTCTGCAACACCTTTTAATATAACGTTCACTCCTTTCAAGAACGTCATAAATCAAAAAACTTGATTTTTCAGGAGAACATTTTTAAAGTTTAAAAATACAATACAATGTATTAAAAATAAATATCAAGCCACTTATTGAACTTTTAACTGTGCAACAGATCTTTTTAGGTGAAACCTGAAGGTTTTTTCTCCATTTGAAAAATACATATTTAGTATATTTAAAAAAAATAATCAAACAATACCTTTTCTTGAAAATGCAAAAACAACACTTTCTGCCCTGTAGCGGGTAAATATTATGTTAAAAATATGCCGCTTTTGCTGGAATAAAGTACATTTTCTCGGCATTCCGAAAACATGCACAAGTGAAAATTTGGCACAACAATTTTTGATTTATGACGTTCTTGAAAGGAGTGAGCTTTATACGAGGGCTGTTCGATTAATACTTAGACTGACGTCATAAAACAAAATGTACTTTATTTAGAAGTTACATGTCCCCTTCAACGACTTTAATACTTATATCTTCTTCTTCTAATCCTTATATGCACAATACGCAAAGCATAGGCCACTGCATCGTATTAGAGCAGTGTTATCTTGATCGTTTTTAAGGCATAAAAACAAATTTTAGTAGTCACGATCAAGTCCAGATTTATTAATACACATAGTTACTAAATATTAGATGAAATAAGTTGTGTGTTCGATCAAATGATGTATATTGGGCACGGAACAAAAGCTTCAAAGAAATAACATTTGGACCCCAAAGGAGGAATACCAAACAACCTAAGTTACAAAAGCGGCGCTATCAAGCATTTCCTAAACCTAAAGGCGCTGTAGGATATGCCGTTCTGGTAGCTTGGTCTAAAAATTCCCTAGAAAATAGTTTGACAAACTATGTAACTAACTATGTCCGCCTCTGTAGTGTAATGGTCAGCACGCTCGGCTACCGTTCTGGAGGTCCCGGGTTCGATTCCCAGGGGGGTCAAATAAATATAAGTGATTTTTTCACTGTAATATTTATTCAACATTACCCTGGACTGGTATCTGAAGCGGAGGGCTGGTCACCTTTCCTTCGTGTGTAAACGATCAAGATAACACTGTGTTCATATGAAGCAGTGCCCTATGCACCATTGGGGTGCGGATAAGGGTTTTATTAAATTATGTAACTAACCGGCACGCCGCTCCCCGCAGAGGTAAGCAGAGATAATAAAACGCCACACCAACCTGTATTTACAAACATTTTTCACCTCTTTCACATTGTTGCACCTCCTTGTGTTTACATTTTTTAGATAACATCTGCGGAAATTCATTTATCAAGAGAATGGCTCCATCTGTTTTTTTTTCTTCTGTTAACAAAAACAGAGTATTAGGATAACAGAAAAGTACAAGTGTAGAAATGTGTTAAGTTCAGGTCTGGCAAAATAGTCAGTCCATACAAGGAATTGAAAAATGGACTGTTTGAACGGCGCAATGGAGCGCAACACTCGCTTGTCCATTTTAGATGTTATTGTACCAATGTATTACAATTTACAGTTCTCTATTGCATTTCACAACAAGGGAAAAGCACTATTTCTTACTTTAAAACACTATGTCCAAACATGTTTAACATACAACAAACGCACTAATGTGAAACCAAGAAATGTTCCATACGAACAGTATTTATGTAGGTACATGCGAGTATTTTTGCCTACAATTTTCACTCATTCATCACAAGAAATTATAGTAACCATATATTTTAATAATCATTATTTAATATGATTAAAAAGTTAAAAAAAATAATAATAATTACTTAGTAGTAGTAGTTACTGAGTAGCTTTGTTAACCCGACTTTGAATCTGACAAACATGAGTCTTGCGTTGACGAACACATACTCTTTCATACATACATTCTACCATCCTGGGTGATAGAAACGCGGCGACGCCCCGACAAGCTCTATCTGACTCCGGGAGTCCAGACCAGAGAATCAAAGTGCCGTCGCGTGCACAACGGCAGTGCACAACGGCAGTGGCAGTGCACAACGGAGTCCTGGTTCCAACTCTAATGTATGGAAGTGAAACATGGAGTTGGCAAAAGAAGGATGAAAGTAGACTGAATGCAGTCGAAATGCGATCTCTCAGAAGAATGTGCGACAAAACGATGTATGATAGATGTGCGAATAGTGAAATAAGGAAGGAATGCAAAGCTTAGATAAGCATTATCGATAAAATTAAGAAAGGTGTGTTGAGATGGTTTGGACATGTAGAACGAATGAGTGAGGAAAGAACGGTAAAACAAATTTATGAGGCGAAGGTTAGTGGGAAAAGAAGCAGAGGAAGACCGAGAAAAACATGCCACGATCTGGTATGCCAAATACTTGAAAGTGGTCAGGTTAGGAGTCGTAACAATCGGCGGGTATGTATGAGGAGATGCATGAACGTGGAAGAGGCGAAGAATGTTTGCAAGGACAGAGTGGTGTGGCGCTCTATTCTCTCTGCCTACCTCTGCGGGGAAGCGACGTGATGGTTAGTTAGTTTTCTTTTATAAATTAAAATGTAACATTGTTTTAAAAGTCACTGTAAATATTTTATTATAACTTAATTATAATGTCTACCGGTTTCGAAGCTAACCGCTTCTTTATCGAGACCGGTAGACATAATTAAGTTATAATAAAATATTTATACTGATTTTAAAACAAAGTTACATTTTAATTATAATCTTAAAATTATCAATAACGCAGTTCTCTCCAATAAAGAGATTAACTTCATGTGCTTGGAAAGGGACTTAAGCTTATTATTTATTTTTTGTGATTGTCGGTAATATAATTTATTGTTATTTTTTTCTTGGATTAACATGTAAATAATTCCTTTAATCTTATTTTTTAGCATTTTAATGTTTTAATTTTTTTATATCTGTAGGAATGTTATAAAAGTACTTGGTTCGCAAATGCTTCAAGTTGGAATTGTTTGGTATTGCATTTTGGTATTAAAAAGTCATGTTTTCTATACATTTAAGTAATTTTCACCCTTAAATGCTTGGAGAAATATAAATAGTAAATCCACTCACGAGTAGGCATAGCCTATAATACTTAATAAAGTTGAAGCCTAAGTAGGGTCGTGATAAGCGGTGTTGCACAAGCCGTAGCTAGATTTCAGAGTCAATTGGACGTTAGGTAATTCAAAAATACGTCTGTACTTACTGAAAACGCTCTTCTGCGTTATAAAGATTTAAGCATATGAACATCAACTCACCTGTAACAAAAGAAAATAAAATGTAATTAGTAAAGTAAATATTAAAACTCAATACCACATGGAAAAACTAAACCATCACTCTGATTCCTCGCAGGGTTATGTAGAGAGAAAATAACGCCACACCAACTTGTATTCGCATGTGCAGAACTTGCAAATATTTTTATAAATAAAACTCCTTTACTTTCATTATATTTACTATACTGTTTTCAAAAACATAAATTTATTTCTAAGAAAAACTTATTTTTCACTACAAAAATGGTGTTTTTAGAAAAAAACAATTAATTACGTCAAAAGTTACCTGGGCTTAAAGAAAATTAATTTATGATTTATAGAATACTGTGCCTTAAATCAATTACTATGAAATGTCTATGTCAACCCGATACAGTGTCCTATGCTCCATCTGGTTGCAGATATGAATCAAATAAGAAAAAAAATGAAATTTCATACTTTTTCTGGCACCAATTTTGATTTTCTTTAAAAATCTTAAGATGCATACCTACATATCTTAAAATATCCAAGAAGCAGGAAGTGATGACCCTCGAAAAAAATGTTAGTACGGTAAAACCACGATATAACAGACTAAATGAGGGGGGGGGGGGTGTCCGTTGAAGCCAAAAGTCCGTTGTATAAAAATAGGTTTGAAATAAATAAAAAACATTAGTTTTTGAGTATAAACGCGATAATTAGATATAAATAAACAATAGAAAACACAATGGAGATTGCGATAGAAATATATATAGGCCAAACCGCGAGAAATTTAAAGATTAGAATTAAAGAACATCGTAGCGGTCTTGTTAGTAATTATTTTTCGGAATTTCAAAACACATAATAGATACTAATCCTCAATAATAGATACTAATTCCACTCTCATTAAATAAAATTATTACACCTAGTACAAAAGACAAATTATAAATTATTTAGAAAATAAAAAAATCCAAATAAACTTCTAATAATAATTTAATAAACAATATATTGTTTCAAAAGAACAGATAATTATTTATTATTATTTAGTTTACATTTAGACTTGAAGCTAAGCTACCGAAACTAGTTATAAAATAATCTCAAGTGGTAAAAAAAAACAAGTGTTTTCTTTAATAATAGAAAAAAAAACAAGCTAAATTTTATTTATTGTCTTCAAACATTCGTCGTAAAGTGACGTTGTTGTTTGATATCGACGCGCTTGCTTTCGGTAATCCTGCTTTAAGAAAGGAATCAAGTTTTATTTGCACTTTTGAAGTTTTCTGTTTTTTTTTTCATAATGAACTGATAATATTACGAAAATGTATGTAATATTTATTGACCGGATTTTTGTCCCTTATATACAAAGTTCATTAAATAGAGGTCCGTTATATCGAGGTTTTACTGTATTCCATTGGAACGATTAGCATTGAAAGATTATGATCACAATGTAGAAATAAAAAATAAAAATAATTTTAAAAAAACGTCAGAGGTGCGACTTGACATTGATCGTACAATAATGATTAACTTGTAATTTGTATGGTCTCACACGGTAAAGAATGCCGCGTTAATTTGCTTTAAAGCACGTTTTATATCTTACATTAAATATGAATTTCTTTCTTTATTCCTCGATCGTTTGAACTGGAAAAACAGCCGTAATCGACGTAGGCACGCCTACAAAAGGTCCCTTAATTGGTAGATTTATGAAGTACGAACCCTTTGTGTACTCAACGAAATCTACATATCGCTCACTCCTTTCAAGAACGTCATAAATCAAAAATCGTCAATTTTTAGTTGTGCATGTTTTCGGAATGCCCAGAAAATATACTATATCCCAGCAAAAGAGGCATATTTTTAACTTAATATTTACCCGATACAGGGCAGAAAGTGTTGTTATTGCATTTTGAAGAAAATGTATTGTTTTATTTTTTTTTAAATATACTAAATATTTTTTGAATGTACAAAAAACCTTCAGGTTTTACCTAAAAAGATCTGTTGCACAGTAAAAAGTTCAATAAATGGCTTGATATTTATTTTTAACACATTGTATTCTATTTTTAAACTTTAAAAACGTTCTCCTGAAAAAACAAGTTTTTTGATTTATGACGTTCTTGAAAGGAGTGAGCGATGTTACAGTTGATGATAAAAATTACGATAGTTGTTATTTTTTTAAGACCGGACGTTTTCAATTAAGTCCGTACATTATTTCTGGTAATTTTTTCATCCAATTTCCGTATTGAACTTAAGAATTCAGTAATAATCATTTTAAATTACCTAAACAATATTGTACATATAAAAATGGGCCACGGGCACTATTCTGCCGTTAGAAACATTATTAAAAATCTCTAAAATGCATACCAAGTCCTTCCAAAATTAATTTTTAAATAGAGCCTGCTATATGTGCAATGAAATGCTTAATCAAATAGACATCAATAATAGTTATTTATTGTTTCGGCATTAACTTTGTGGTAAGACATGTTACAATGATAAAAAAAAAACACTTCGTTTTTTACCACTTGAGTTTTATTATAGACTACATGTTTCAGAAGTTAAACTTCCATCATTCAGGTCTGTATAA
Source organism: Brachycentrus maculatus (assembly GCF_059751285.1). NCBI lineage: Eukaryota > Metazoa > Arthropoda > Insecta > Trichoptera > Brachycentridae > Brachycentrus > Brachycentrus maculatus. The sequence goes on from NW_028280947.1 coordinate 1,308,446, forward strand.
TAACTAAAATATAAAGATATAAAATATAAAATATATAATATTTTATATTTTAGTTACTATACAGACCTGAATGATGGAAGTTTAACTTCTGAAACATGTAGTCTATAATAAAACTCAAGTGGTAAAAAACGAAGTGTTTTCTTTAATCATGAATAATAGTTATTTTTTAAGAGAACACTATACCATAACACTTTTAAGAGAAAAACTGTTGATGTGTATTTAACTATTTGATTAAGAAACATAAGTTTTAATATTATATATGTAGCTATACTTTTTTTTATCACAGTTTTTTTCGTTTACATTACTTAAAAGTGAAAACTTGCAATTGGAATTTTAATTTAATTTTTTTTATTATACATGTTATGTATTTTGTTATTTTTTGTTAATATTCTGTTGGTCGGTTGATTGTTTTGTAAATATTCTGTTTTCGGAAAATAGTGTTTTTAGTGGTAATGGCAGCGCCATCTGTTGAACGTAACTTCTCTCAAAACAAAATTTCTCTCAAAACTTTTAAGAGAAATACTGTTGATGACTATTTGACTATTTGATTAAGAACTATAAGTTTTAAAATTATATATGTAGCTATACTTATGTTTATCACAGTTTTTTTCGTTTATATAACTTAAAAGTGAAAACTTGCAATTGGAATTTTAATTTAAAAAAAAATATTATACATGTTATGTATTTTGTTATTTTTTGTTAATATTCTGTTGGTTGGTTGTTTGTTTTGTAAATATTCTGTTTTTGGAAAATAGGGTTTTTAGTGGTAATGGCAGCGCCATCTGTTGAACGTAACATCAACATACGCAATACTGAATATTGCTAATGGCGGATATCGTGTTTCTTGACGGTTTCTTAAATACTGTATGCCCGCTGGAAATTAAACATATTTAAGTGTGTGCTATTTCATTCCTGTCTTTTCCATTCAACCATACTGGGCCACAGTAACGCGCTGTGGCAGGGTACAAATAGTCTATTATATAAAGTCATACTTTTTATTTATTATTTAAAAAATAAATTAATAATAATAATAATAAAACCCTTATCCGCACCCCAATGGTGCATAGGGCACTGTGTCTTATAAACGCAGTGTTATCATGATCGTTTTACTTATGAAGGAAAGGTGATCAGCCCTCCGCTTCAGGTACCAGTCCATGGTAATATTGAATAAATATTACAGTGAAAAAATCACTTATATTTATTTTTACCCCCCTTGGGAATCGAACCCGGGACCTCCAGAACAGTAGCCGAGCGTACTGACCATTACACTACGGAGGCGGACGAAAAAAAAAAAAAAAAAAAAAAAAAAAAAAATTAAAAATTAAAAATTAAAAATTTAAATAAGTGTTAAAATTTTATAATCGTGCTAGGAGAAATAAATATTTAGATATTTAACTGAAATTGTTTACGCAAGAAATAACGTGTGGTTAGCTTAGTTACTAAAGAGCGATAGTGTAATCAAAAACCACCAATCTTTAAAAAAATATATGCCACACATTGCGCGAGCAAACATCGATAATAATCAGAAACTAATGTAGAATAAATTAAATCGGTAAAAAATATTATTAACACACTAAAATATGAGATGTATGATTGAAAAATCGAGTAGCGTGGTTGTCAAACATATGTAGAATGCAGTGGCGGTACTTCCCTAGAAGTCCAAAAGCCCGACTTGCCTAACAACTCCAAATAAAAATGACTGAATCTAGACCAAATGATTAAAAATACATAATTAATGTATGACTATTTTTAAATTATCGCGCCCTTACATGATTATTAAACACTATGCATGCCATTATATGGTGATGGTACTTATTGGTTATGGTTAATATCTGAAGATATTTTATTATAGTGAATATTTTCTTTATTTCAAGGTGATGGCTATACCTTACAAAAGTTACATGTTTTTACAATGATTACAATAGATTGTTTATATTTATAATACTTTCTGGGTGCTTACTATACTGGGAATGATATGAGGTGAAGAAATTACAGGTACATTATGTATTCACGAATGTGAAAAATAACGGGCTTACTTTACTGGTAAACCCTTGGCACGCCACTGGTAGAATGGTGAATGTTACACGTGTATAAAGTGATTACTTAATGCACGATTATAATCCAGGATTCGGACCTCACATACTAATATAAGAGTTTCTGCTTACTAAAAAGCTTCTTTACATCTCACCAATATGTCTCTAGTGAAGTTCTAGTGATTCAAGAACAAGGTTTTTAAATTGGTTCATATGCATAGAACTTCCAAGAATTTGAGTAGGGTGGTTGTCAATAATGGGTAGAATTGGTGAATGTTACACGTGTGTAAGGTGATCACTTAAACCAGCCTATGACGGTCGTCAGCCCCGTAAATGTCCAAACCTCCATATTGTTCTTCATCTTTGATGAGATGCCAAGAAATTAATACAAGCTTATAATTTTATTTGCGCTGAGCTCTTGTGCTTGGAGAGGGACTTTTCCTTATTTTTTTTGTTTTAAATCAAGTATTCACGTATCATCATATATACAACCCCACCTCACACTGAGCTAAGCTGATTTGAGGCAATCGTAATAAGAAAAGAGATACAAAATAAATCTATCGAGATGCTGAACAATAAAAAATGGCGTAACGTACTCTGGAAGTCGGCAGAGTTGAAAATAACATCCCATATTATAAAATACCCAGACTTTCATATTCTTCTTCATCTATGTTGAGATGCTGAAATGTAAAAATAACTCCCAGTGGAAAAACTCAGATTTGTGAACAAGAATTTGGACACACCAAAAATGTCGTAAATACTACTCATTTGTAATACGCTCAATAAACTACTCATAAACTTCTTATTAAAAAAATCAGAAACCGTGAATAAATTTCTTTGAACACTCTCAAATGCGCCTTCAAATCCTTGAAATTCAATAAAGCACTGGTTCATTGAGAATAATGTTATACAAATGATTTATTTTCGGTCTTAATTCATTGTGAATCTTTTTATTATGATCTATAATGCATTCAATAAACTACTTATTAAAAAAAAATCAAAATACAGTGAATAAATTTCTTTGCATACTCTCAAATACGCCTTTAAAACCTTGACATTCAAAAAGCACTTGTTCATAGAGAAAAATGTTATTCAAATGATTTATTTTCGGCCTTAATTCATTGTGAATCTTTTTATTATGATCTATAATGCATTCAATAAACTACTTATTTAAAAAAATCAGAACAGTGATTAAATTTCTTTGCATACTCTCAAATACGCCTTTAAAACCTTGAAATTCAATAAAGCACTTGTTCATAGAGAATAATATTATTCAAATCATTCTTTTTCAGTCTTAATTTATTGCGAATCTTTTTATTATGATCTTTAATGCATTCAACAAACTACTTATTTTAAAAAAATCAGAAAACAGTGAATAAATTTCTTTGCATACTCTCAAATACGCCTTCAAAACCTTGACATTCAAAAAGCACTTGTTCATAGAGAATAATGTTATTCAAATCATTCTTTTTCGGTCTTAATTTATTGCGAATCTCGCATTATGATCTATAATGCATTCAATAAACAATTTTTTTTAAAAAATCAGAAAACAGTGAATAAATTTCTTTGCATACTCTCAAATACGCCTTTAAAACCTTGAAATTCAATAAAGCACTTGTTCATAGAGAATAATGTCATTCAAATCATTATTTTTCGGTCTTAATTTATTGCGAATCTTTTTATTATGATCTATAATGCATTCAATAAACTATTTATTTAAAAAAAAATCAGAAAACAGTGAATAAATTTCTTTGCATACTCTCAAATACGCCTTCAAAACCTTGACATTCAAAAAAGCACTTGTTCATAGTGAATAATGTTATTCAAATTGTTCTTTTTCGGTCTTAATTTATTGCGAATCTCGCATTATGACCCGAAGCCTTAATACGTTACGTTCGGAATCGGTCCGGTCTGTCATAGACGAGAGCTCGTGTGCCGGCAGCTAATAGCTGAGCATTTCACTTATCCTAAAATGTTCACCTACAAAACAATTGCGTCAGAATGCGCATTGAAAAAATGGGCACACACACACGAGCTCAGCTCAGGCATTCGCGACATTGGCCTGGTTATTTTAAGTTTTACATATATTTAGAATGTACTGTGTTTCAACCCGTTAATCTCATATAAAAAATGTAAACAAAATAAAAAAATAAAATCTTAGTGTATTCGAAGATCCTAATCAATAAATAATATTGATGGTCGAGTCAAAGATGACGTCACAATAAATTGGAGAATATTTTTTGTATCCATTTTTTTTAGTTCATTAGAACCCTTATCAACACTCCAATGGTGCACAGGGCACTGCATCATATAAACGCAGTGTTATCTTGATCATTAACACACGAAGGAAAGGTGATCAGCCCTCCGCTTATTTTTTTTTAGTAAATACCACTATTTCTTAAAATCTATTGTGACACGTGTTTCGATGCATTCCGCATCATTTTCAAACACCGTATGTGAAGCTAATTCAAAATTTTAGAGATGGGTTCTTGGGACGTTAAAGGTTGAAGAGGGGGTAGGATCTATTTCTTATTTTTTTATTTTATTATTATTACTTTTTACTTATTATCAGTGGGAATATAGACAAAAGGGGGGATGCTCTGTTATTTTTAGTAAATTTATTTATTATTTTTAACTGTTAATTACAATTTTTTCGTATTACGTACATGTATTAAAATATTGTGAATTATTAGGGAATTTAAGTCGCTACGTTTTTGGATGAAAAAATATATTTTTCTAAAATGTTTTACATGAATAATCAAATTAACTTCTGGTAATTTTTTAACGTACTAAAATTACACCCTTACGGGTTGTAAAAAAGGTTATGGAGCACATTTTAAGAGGGTTGTAAAGGTATATCAAACAAAATAAATACAAAAGTATATTTTTATTTTTGGACCCATCAAAAAACTCATGTAGAATTAATAAAATGCTCAATGTTACTAATGTCGAGGCTAATCGCTCTTAAAAGCAGGCCACAAGGTCTAAATCAATAAGAAGAAAAAACTAACTAACCATCACGCCGCTTCCCCGCAGGGGTAGGCAGAGAGAATAGAGCGCCACACCACTCTGTCCTTGCAAACATTCTTCGCCTCTTCCACGTTCATGCATCTCCTCATACATACCCGCCGATTGTTACGACTCCTAACCTGACCACTTTCAAGTATTTGGCATACCTGATCGTGCCATGTTTTTCTCGGTCTTCCTCTGCTTCTTTTCCCGCTAACGTTCGCCTCATAAATTTGTTTTACCGTTCTTTCCTCACTCATTCGTTCCACATGTCCAAACCATCTCAACACACCTTTCTTAATTTTATCGATAATGCTCATCTCAGCCCTGCATTCCTTCCTTATTTCACCATTCGTACATCTATCATACATCGTTTTGTCGCACATTCTTCTGAGAGATCGCATTTCGACTGCATTCAGTCTACTTTCATCCTTCTTTTCCCAACTCCATGTTTCACTTCCATACACTTCCATGTTGGATCCAGGACTCCGTTGTGCACTGCCAGTTTAGCTTCCGCTAATAAGAAGAAGAAGAAGACTAATGTCGTCACTAATAAGCTTCTGTTATTTCTAAGCTAGCCTTCTTTCCACACCCATTCGTTCCACATGTCCAAACTAACTACTCACCTTATTTTATATTTTGTAAATTAAAAGCATTATTATCTTAGTTGTGTGGTAATAGAACAATCTGAGAGAGTGATACATCTTTTTTTTATTTTTTTTATTAAAATTGCTTATCAACCTTGCATTCAGTCCGCCTCCGTAGTGTAATGGTCAGCACGCTCGGCTACCGTTCTGGAGGTCCCGGGTTCGATTCCCAAGGGGGGTAAAATAAATATTAGTAATTTTTTCACTGTAATATTTATTCAATATTACCATGGACTGGTACCTGAAGCGGAGGGCTGATCACCCTTCCTTCATGTGTAAACGATCAAGATAACACTGCGTTTATATGACACAGTGCCCTATGCACCATTGGAGTGCGGATAAGGGTTTTATTATTTATTAACAAACATCGTTTTAATTTTTTTTTAATATTCGATTATATTGTTTCGGCATTCACTTTGTGGTAAGACATGATTATATTATAAATAAAACACTTGTTATTCACCACACGAGTATAATATTGCTACAATTAGTTTCGGAAGCCACTGATCCTTCCACCTACGGGTTTGAATATAAACTGTTTATATTCAAACCCGTAGATGGAAGCATCTGCAGCTTCCGAACTAATCGTAACAATAAAAAACTTATGTCGTAAAAAAAAAATGTGTTTTATTGAATAAAATAACAACTACATAGTTTTTTCCTAGAAATGTATTTTCCAAGAAATGTCAGTACAAAACTTGAATCTAATAAAGAGTATTTTATTTATAATTTTAAATATTCAATTTGGACTTGTCCTTTACTGGCAATCGAAACTTAGTGAATTTACTTTTTTTGGGAGAGCAAAAGAGGTGTCGGAAGACCCCAAAAGAGATGGTCTGACGACATAGTCGCTGTGGGGGGTAGAAACTGGCTGCAAGCAGCAACCGACCGGAGAAAATAGAAAGACGGGGAAGAGGCCTATATCCAGCAGTGGAGGTCAGAGGACTCATAACGTAGAAGAAGAAGAAGTTCTTTACTGCCCTCTTAAGTAATAACACGTCTTGGCTTCTGAAATATTCACGAATTCCCGTAAAGTAGTTAGTTTTATTGCCAGTGCAATGAACTCGGCGTTTTAAAAATAGTTATCGATCAACCTTCAAAATGTGCTTAGCCATGGAATACCCCAATATCGGTCGCCAACCGCACGCTATTATTATTTTGTTTTCGCCGAACGTTGAATATTTAATTATTAAAGAAAACACTTGTTTTTTACCACTTGTTTCGGTAGCTACGCTTCCATCTTCAGGTCTAAATGTAAACTAAAACTTAATAAATGATTAACTGTTCTATAAATAAGGAGCGGGGTAAGTTTGGGGGACGGGGGTTGGTTAGTTTATTTTAAACTAGTCATCATAAAATAAACTCAAGCGGTAAAAAAACTAGTGTTTTCTTTAATAATTTCATCATGTCTTACCACAAAGTAAAAGCCGAATCAATAAATTCAATATTTTAAATAAACCTTATCACAACGATATTATTCATGAAATATGAATAATATCGTTGTGATAAGTGTTTATTAGGTTTCTTCTTCTAATCCTTATCCGCACCCGTTGGTGCATAGGGCACTGCATCATATAAACACAGAGTTATCTTGACCGTTTTACACATGAAGGAAAGGTGATCAGCCCTCCGCATCAGGTACCAGTCCAGGGCAATAATGAATAAATATCACTTATATATATTTTACACCCCCCCCTGGGTATCCGGAACCCGGGACCTCCAGAAAGGTAGCCGAGAGTGCTGAACGTTACACTATGTAGGCGGACAAATTGTCGATATATAAAGATACGAAATGCCTACAATTTGTGAACAGAATTTTGATTGTATGAAATTTCAGACAAGTTTTTTAACATTTTGAGTGTGTCCAAATACTTGTTCACAAAATCTGGATTATCTCCAATTACAGGACAAAACCAAATCAAATCAAATCAAACCAGCCTATGACGGTCGTAAGCCCCGTAAATGCCCAGACTTCCATATTCTTCTTCATCTTTGACGAGATGTCAAAAAAAAAAAAAAAAAGTTTTTTAACATTATCTTGTTACTAAAAAATATTAAAATCGATGTTTTCGTTTGAACGATTCGTTGAACAACTTGTATTATGTAAAAAGGGCTTTGTGGCTCATGGCAACAGATTTGTAAACATAATTCTACCACAAAAAAAAATATGTTGGTGTTCATTATTGTTTTCCGATTATTTTTATATTTTTAATGTGGTTATTTTTTTCTGAAATGCCTATTTGTTTTTCGTACGTGGTAGCATAAATAAAATTATAATAAATATCAATCAAATAATAATATATTTGTCCCCATCAGAAGTGTAATTAGTGGTAAGCTCGTTTAACTACCGTGCTGGAGGCCCCGGGTTCGATTCCCAGGGGGGGTCAAAATAAATATTGTTATTTACATAAATAAATAAACAAATAAAGTTATTTTTCACTGTAATATTTATTCAATATTACCGTGGATGGTGGTACCTAAAGCGGAGGACTAATCACATTTCCTTCATGTGTTAACGATCAAGATAACACTGCGTTTATATGATGCAGTGCCCTATGCACCATCGGGTGCGGATAAGGGTTAGAAGATATTATTGATATAAAAAAACATTATTTAGGATATATAATAATCGGCGGGTGTGTATGAGGAGTTGAAAATTGGATAGACAGATTGGTGTGGCGTTCTGTTCTCTCTGCCTACCCCTGAGGGAAAGATGAAAAAACTACAAGCTACTGCAACTGTCGGAAGAAGGCTGGTCACATAGCTCCATAATATACACGAGTGGACGAAATAAAGATAAATAAATTCAAATGACAGCTTAATCAATTTATAATGAAAGCTGGATCAATATACGTTTCTTTTTTCCCCTCTTTTCCATAAACTTGACTGTCATATTAATTCATTCGATTAGTATTCTTTCAGATTAATCTACATTTTCTTGCCATTTTGAACCTGTCCGGGAGCATGGCCGTACATGTACGGCCTATACAAAACATGAAATATGACATGATTTATATCAAAACATGTTTAACTTACTAACTAACCATCACGCCGCTTCCCTGCAGAGGGGTAGGCAGAGAGAATAGAACGCCACACCACTCTGTCTTTGCAAACATTCTTCGCCTCTTCCACGTTCATGCATCTCGTCATATTATACATACCTGCCGATTATTACGACTCCTAACCTGACCACTTTCAAGTATTTGGCATACCTGATCGCGCCATGTTTTTCTCGGTCTTCCTCTGCTCCTTTTCCCAATAAAACATGTTTAATATATTATTTATATTAAAATTATCGAAATATCGGTAATTTTGATAAAATGGTGTTTACTGTAAAAATCGTGTGAATATTTTTTTATTCAAGACAATTTTTGCTTAAAGCATCGACTAGGATATAAAAATATTAAAAAATAATTAAAAAATGCAAAAAAATCTCATTCCCCAGATACAGTTTTGTCCGTAGAAACTCACTCCCGTACAGGTTTATGCAAACGTACGGAGCGTCAAGGAGCTGTTTTAAGTGATAGACAACGATATGTAAAAAAGAGAAGCAACTATTACACAACAACACACACTACAATCGTTTAAAATCTCAAGTAACCATACCGTAAGGCCACCTTGAAGAGGTTATCTGAAAAAAACGCGAAAAAAGAACAGATAATAACACTATCTGGTACGTGGCCAACAATTTTACAGTGACCATTCATTACTGGGGATTTATATTACGATAATTTCTCGCTAAAATGTTTATGTCCCGAGGCCATTGACCCGGGTGGAAATATAAACGAAAAATGAACGAAAAAAACAAGTGGAGATCACGCTAAGGATGTAAATTATACCGTAATATATCGCTCACTCCTTTCAAGAACGTCATAAATCAAAATACTTGATTTTTCAGCAGAACGTTTTTAAAGTATGAAAATATAACACAATGTATTGAAAATAAATATTAAGCCACTTATTGAACGTTTTACTGTGCAACAGATTTTTTAGGTAATTCTAAAGGTTTTTTCTCCATTCGAAAAGTATTTAGTTTATTTAAAAAATTATTAAACAATACATTTTCTTAAAAATGCAGAAACAACATTTTTTGCCCTGAAGCGGGTAAATATTAAGTTAAAAATATGCCTCTTTTGCTGGGATATAGTACATTTTCTGGGCATTCCGAAAACATGCACAACTGAAAATTAACGAATTTTGATTTATGACGTTCTTGAAAGGACTGAGCGATGTATGTAAGATTTTATATAGTGTACGAACGATACAGGGAATTATAATATTTTCACCACGCAAAAATTGAGCGAACGTGCGTGTCTGGATACATTTACGATGTAAAAATTATTTTTTATAACGTAACTAACTAATCGACCATCACTCCGCTTCCCTGCAGGGGTTAAAGAGAGAATAGAACGCCACGGCACTCTATCTTAGTAACCAATCTTTGCCTCTTTCATATTCATGCATCTCATCATACATACCGCCCGATTATTCCGATAAAATTAAGAAATGTGTGTTGAGATGAAAACATTTATGAGGCGATTGTGGTTGGTAGTAGAAGCAGAGATAGACCGAGGAAAACTTGGAATGATCAAGTATTTAAACTATTTGGGCGTGGTCAGGTCAGGAGTCGAAATTGTCTTATTTTTCTTTCTGGCTCCATCCCAACTTGTAGACTGTTAGGGTCAACTCGTTTTTGTAGACTGTTAGGGTCAGCTCTCCTCGTCCTCAGGTTGTAGGTCCTTCTATCATATACAACGTCACCTAGGCTATGCCTTCGGATCATTATTTCTTTCTGCAGCATCCACGAATCCTTTGGTCTTCCGCTAGATGTTATTCGAGGAAGACCCATGGCGATTGCATAGTTCACAGAATTACGTGTCCAGGTTCTCAAAGACAGATTGGTCTGGCATTCTATTCACTCTGCTTACCCCTGCGGGGAAGCGGCTTTGACTCATTACTGAATTAACAACATTTTGAGTGTGCAAATACTTGTTCACAAATCTGGATTATCTCCAATTATAGGTGTTATTTTTCGTGTATTTTTTAACATTTACGGGGTTTACAACCGTCAAATGCTGGTTTAAGCGATCACTTTACACACCTATGTAAAGTGCAATGTCAGATCACTTAAACCAGCCTATGACCGTCGTAAGCCCCAGACTTCCATATCCTTCTTTATCTATGTTGAGAAGCCAAAAAAATAATATGAAATATTATTTATTTATTTTTTTTGTTTTGAATATTGAAAGCATTAACTTTGTGGATCATATTGATATATTATTTCGAGAAATAAAAATACTTTGTGTTCTGATCTACTCACATTTTTATTAACCAACTAGTTTCGGCAACAACCTGTTGCCTTCTTCAGGGTTACATTTATTACTATTAGTAATAAATGTAACCCTGAAGAGGGCAACAGGTTGTTGCCGAAACTAGTTGGTTAATAAAAATGTGAGTGGATCAGAACACAAAGTATTTTTATTTCTCGAAATAATATATTATTTTATTATTTACTTTAATTAAATTATAATAATTTACTTTCAAATCAGCCGATTTCAGCCAGCCTTTTCAAACTATAGCCGTACTAATGATATAATTCAAGTCATAATAAAGTGGTTCATTTAAAAATTTACGAGTTAAAAACTCGTCTCGAAGCCAAAAGAAAAAAACCGCAATGAAACCCAATACTAGAATTATGTCCCATTATAAATTTAAGCGGTGACTCATGCTACGATATTGACAGCAAGAAAATTATATATAAACTTAATTTAAAGCCATTAAACTATAGGTCCGTAAATTAAATATTACCGTTAATACTCGAGCAGAAAAGAAATTAACATATAATTTTTTTGACATCTCATCAAAGATGAAGAAGAATATGGAAGTCTGGGCATTTACGGGGCTGACGACCGTCATAGGCTGGTTTAAGTGATCACTTTACACACGTGTAACATTCACCAATTCTACCCATTATTGACAACCACACTGCTCAAATTCTTGGAAGTTCTATATATATGAAAAATACTTCCAAGAATATGAGAAATATGAGAAATACTTCCTTTAATATGAGAAATACTTCCAATAATTTGAGTAGTGTGGTTGTCAATAATGGGTAGAATTGGTGAATGTTACACGTCTGTAAAGTGATCACTTAAACCAGCCTATGACGGTCGTCAGCCCCGTAAATGCCCAAACTTCCATATTCTTCTTCATCTTTGATGAGATGTCAAAAAAATTATATGAAAATAACTCCTGTAATTGGAGATAATCCAGATTTTGTGAACAAGTATTTGGACACACTCAAAATGTTGTAAAGAAATTAACAATTTCGATCTTAAGATTTTTTTGCAAAACTTTTGCAAATACTGTGGTGTTTCGCATAACGTACGTAATTTGTTACAGGAGCCAATTCGTTACATGAAACACGTTTTCCTATAACAATACCTATATGCTAAAAAAATAGTTAGTTATGTAGCAAAATATTGATAATATAAGATAGTTTATGGTATATTTTATTCATGTGAATCGGACAAAATACACATAAAGCAAAGGAAAAAAAACTATTGTGTCATTCCTGAGTATAAACTATGAGTGTAAGTCCCTCTACAAGCAGAATAGCTTAGCCTCTTTATTGGAGAGAACAGAATAACTAGTATTAAGATATGTTTAAACTAGAAATGTCTAGAAAAATAATGAAATTTTAATATTTTTTTGTAAATTAATGAAATTATGATATAAAAAAATGGTACTGTAACAATAAAAATATAAGTACTCAGGTTTTTTTAATTAAATTTTTCGTGGTTATTTCCGTGATTTTTTCTCCCTTATTTAACCCTTGTTCCCATTCAATGGTGCATAGGGCACTGTATCGTATATAAACAAAGTTGTCATGATTTCATACAGAAAGGAAGGGTAATTAGCCCAGCCTTCCATGTAGCAGCACAGGATAATTAAATAAAATAAATTAATATTTATTTTGCAAATTAAAAGCATTGTTACTTTTTGGTATGGTAATATAACACTCTCCTTATCATTCATTGTTTGTGTAATACCACCTAAAAACACTACTTCACGACGCTGAAAGCTTTATTCACGGTTCCTTTTAGAAGAATATGTTAAAAATTACAACTCGTCATATCAAGTTCACGAGGATGATAAAAAAACGTGTGAACGTGAAAAAAATTATGGATTATATATGCATTATGCCTGCGGCGCTGGATTTTCGGGATGAATCATATGAATATATAAAGCACCGTTAGCATAGCTGACGTTTGAATCGAAGAAACTTCAAAGCGCAATGCTTAAAAACAGTGATTTGGTACTGAGCGTATAAATCAACCAAAAAAATGGTTTTAAAAAATATAAAATTTGAAATTAACAGTTTAAAAAACCGTTAGTTTTTTAAGCTTTGAAATCAGGCGTCCGAAAACTGCCCTCTTAATGCAGTGTTGCCAGGTGGAAGTCATAGAACAAGATTTAGTAATTATAGCATCCGGATGAATGAATATTTTATTTATATCAGAAAGGTAAGTACGTGCAAAAAAGTATTACTCATCGAGAGCGTAGTTTGCATTGGAAAAACTTTCTACCACGTTATTATCGAGCGTTTAATGTTAAAATTATACACGTTAAATTAATTGCTCACATCAGAATAAGATTACGCTTTTTGGTTTATAAATTACATATTTATCGGATAAAATGTAGTTCTTGTTAAAATGTAGGTCTATGGCAGTGCTTCTCAACCTTAATCAAAAATCTCAACGCCCTCCTATCAATTTATTAATTCTTCTTCTTCACACCCTTATCTGCACCCGATGGTGCATAGGGCACTGCATCATATAAACGCACTGTTATCTTGATCATTAACACATGAAGGTGATCATTAACACGTGAAGTGATCAGCCCTCCGCTACAGTGTGTATTGAATAAATATTATAGTAAAAAAATCACTTATATCTATTTGACCGCCCCCCCCTCGGAATCAAACCTGGGACCTTCAGTACACCTCCAGTACAGACAAGGAGGCATTTTTTATTTACCAAACAAATTCTGAAAAAAGTTAATTACTTCAAATACACACACGATTTTCAACTCCTGCCTTGTTGTGTATATAACATAGAATTTTGTCTTGCCTCACACCAGTATGATGATGTCAGTTACGACGAAAGCCGGTTGCTGGTCAAATAAAAACTTTTCAAAATGTTAACGAACGACTCGAAGATAATCTCAAAAATTTTACGTTGGGCTAGTATTTCCATCTATCACTTAAAATAATATGGAAAAGTGCAAATATTAATATTCTCCAAAAGTCAGAGTTGTAATTTTTTTTCTTCGAAAATGCATATTTCGACAACAATGTAACAAATATGAAAGATTTGCGCATTGCCTCCCAAGACATTCAAATTGCCCCACGTTGGGAAACATTGGTCTATGCGGAGTCTAAATATAATTTTCCGTGATAAAAAATAATGTCTAAAACTAAAAACTAGTCGAAGCGTTAAAAACAACCGTATCTACTGAAAATGTTACACTTAGTATTTTAATAGTAATAATATTTCTAAGCGGAAATCGAATTTAACATACTCCACATATAAATCTGTAATTTCATCATAATTTTGATTTGTTAAATTGGAAAAACGTAATTTTACGTTAATATTAAAAATAACAATTTATTTAGTTACATTTACCTCATTCGAAAAATATCTATCACGCAGAACAAAATTACAATCTGTTTTGTACTGACATTTCTTGGTGGAACTGCATTTTACATAAAAAAAATAACTATGTAGTTATTTTACACATGAATTTTGAACCACATGAATGAAATCAAAGCTGGCCAAATAAAATTCATGTGGAAAATAACTGCATAGTTAATATTTTATTCTATAAAATCACAATAGTCAATGTGGACCTAAAAGTACTTGTATAAATTACTCGTAGTAATGGTCAACTTATAAAAATACGAGTACGAGAATGTATCCCCGAATGCCCATTTCTGCTATTCGCCTTTTCCTACCTACTATTTCCTCCTTCATTTCATTTCCCTTGACATTAGTTATGTCCTTCACATCATCATCTGTTTAGTTTATAGTAAAAAGCAAATTTGACCTGGATGAGACAATATTATACAATAATTAAAAAATCGATATCTAAAATGAGCATTTTGAAAATTATGAGACAATATGTTGTGAAGTTAATATAAATAACTCTTAATGAACAAACCCGGATTTGTGAACAAAGATTTTGACACACTAAAAAGGGTAAAATTACATGAAACAAATTTCATTCGCGTTTTATAATTAAAATGTAACTTTGTTTTAAAATCACTATAAATATTTTATTTTAATCTAATTATAATGTCTACCGGTTTCGAAGCTAACTGCTTCTTTATCAATCAGTCTTGATAAAGAAGCGGTTAGCTTCGAAACCGGTAGACATTATAATTAAGTTATAATAAAATATTTATACTGAGTTCAAAACAAAGTTACATTTTAATTATAAAATGGAAAATCACAAAGTTGGTGCTTCAAATATATACTATAAAATAAGATTAAAACATTTTGCCATGGGACTACCATGTTCTCCTTGATAATACGGTAGTTTAGTGTTAGTACATTTTACAACCATGAATGAGGCCAAGGATTCAATTCCCGGTCGAATCAAAACAATAACCGCACATTCTCTTAAATGCGTTACCTTAAACTAATGTTTAAAAAAAATAGAATCATGGTCACTTTTCTTTCAAGCAGGCATGATATTTAGCGAACAAGATAATATTTTAATGTAGTGCCCTATGTACCAGCAGGTGTAAACAAGGAAAAGAGAAGATGATGTATATTACATTAGGTAAAAAATAACAGCTTATGTAGCATTTGCAGTAAAAAGTACGGAGTTGAATTGAGAACGCGGTTGTAACATTGAATTCAAATGCGGGGTTAATTTGGATAGGATACAACACCAAAAAGTTTAGGTTGAAAAAAAAAATCAAAATATATATAAATATGCCAGGATATATCTGTTGACTTTGTTTTATAATTAAAATATTGCTCTATGGAAGTTTTGAAAATATTTATTGTTCTAAATAATAATAAATAATTATGTTATTTCTTATAAAAGAATAAAGTCCGATAAAAACACTTAATTATGTTTGTATTAAATGCATAAATATAATTAAAGTTGATTAAAATTGATTTTTATATTTGAAAAAAAAAAACTTTTTAAACGAAATCGTAAAAAAAAAAATTTACAAACCATCAATAATTGATCAAAGACATTTGATTCCTGAAAACTCAAAGTTTTTACGATAATGTAAATTGTTGTATTTGTATATATCATTCATACTGTTTAAATACATACATAATTTCGGACAAATCGCCCTAGCGAATCGAAATACCCAATTCGTCCCTGGGTAGTATTTTGTACAGGCAGGTACGTACTCGGGTTAAGCGATAATAATTTCAAATAATTGGAACTGTGTTAAGTTAAGATTGAAAGTATAGTAATTGTGTCGGGTTTTAAGATGGTAATGGTAAGATGGAGAAGGTTAGATGGAGAGGGGAAGATGGAGGGGGTAAGGTGGAGAGGGTAAGATGGAGAGGGTAAGATGGAGAGAGTAAGGTGGAAAAGGTATTATGGAGAAGGTAAGGTGGAGAACGTAAGATGGAGAAGGTAAGTTGGAGAAGGTAAGATAGAGAGGGTTAGTTGGTGAAAGTAAGATGGAGAAGGTAAGATGGAAAAGGTAAGATGGAAAAGGTAAGATGGAAAATGTAAGATGGAAAATGTAAGATGGAAAATGTAAGATGGAAAATGTAAGATGGAAAATGTAAGATGGAAGAGGTAAGGTGGAGAAGGTAAGATGGAAACGGTAAGATAAATAATGTGATATGTATAAGGAAAGGTGGAGAAGGTAAGATGGAGAAGATAATAAGCAGACGGTAAGATGGGGATGGTGAGATGGAGGTATTAGACCTCACCACGGTACAATAAAATGAAAGGAATCAGAGGATGCCTCAAAGGTGAGAATCGAAGGTTCGGAGACTCACCTCTGCGCCCTGCGGATTGATGAGCACGAGCAGCTCGTCCACGTCGGGGTGGTGCACGCGCACCTCCCCGCCGACCTCGCGCCCGTTGAAGGTAAGGAAGACCCGCTGGCCGGCGGCCAGGCGCAGGCCGGCCGTGCCGCGGAAGCCCGGCCCGACCAGCTCGTGCGCGCCGTACTCGCGCCCGGCGCGCTTCCGGTCGAAGCGCACCGAGTAGCGCGTCTTGGGCGTCAGGTTGATGCAGTTGTTGTTCTCGGGGAACGTGGCGGGCGTCTTCACCGCGTGGATCACCCCGCTGTAGTACATGCCGTCCTCCCCGGGAGCCACCACCCTCGTGCCGATAATGGACCTCTTGGCCAAACGCTTGCCGGTCGACATGATCACCTCGAAAACACAACAGTTACAAGTACAAAAAACGACACCTTCAGAGAGCTAGAGAACACAACAATGTCATCTTCATACAACAGTCTCAAGAAAACAATAAGTTCATCCAACAAAACACACTTGGTTAAAACAGATTGGTCAAAAATTGATCACTTTAACAAGGGTATTTTCACAAAACGACGTCTTTGTAATTCAACTGGCGCACTGAAAGTTTCTGCCTGAAAAGTCGTGCGAAATCAGCCAGGGGATGGTTCACTCCAATGTCGCGATCGCGGACGACGCAAGGACACGCATGATTAGACTCCTGGGTGCACAGACTACCGCTCAACATAATAATATTTGTATATCGATTCACGACGATGTCCAAAACCGCGCACGAACAAAGAAAAGCGAAATTTTCTGAACGGCTGCGGCGCGACCTCTCCGACAGCGAGACAAAAGATAACTGATTTGAAAACAGGAACTGCAGCCAGGCCGGCCGGCGTATGCGAAACCGCTTGGGTATTACGTTACGCGACACGAGGTACGTGCATCTTCTATTTCAACAATTTCTAACTACTTTTATCCTCTTTCTCCCTCTCGCTCGGCGCGTGTCGGTTATCTCTATTCGCGTTTGTTTTGGTACTCAGCTGTTCGGGGTTTGAACAAAGCGGCTACACCGTAGAAAGAGACGAACTGCATTTGATTTTTTCGTAATACACGTACGTTCCTGCCTAGCTGTAGAGTGTCGACTCTTTCCACTATCAATATGACAGCCGGTTTGGGTTCTTTGTCTGGAAGCCCAGCTGTTATTGAGATGAAAAATGATACATGTATATGATGCGATAATAAACCGGCAAGTAGAAAAATAAAACACAAGCGGAAATTTTGTCAAAATATTATTCATAAACATTTAATAGCTCTTAATCATTAAAAACTTCTTTTTTTTATAAACACATAAGTACATACATTCTCTTCTGTTATTTTTTGACATCTCATCAAAGATGAAGAAGAATATGGAAGTTTGGGCATTTACGGGGCTTACGACCGTCATAGGCTGGTTTAAGTGATCACTTTACACACGTGTAACATTCACCAATTCTACCCATTATTGACAACCACACTACTCAAATTCTTGGAAGTTCTATATATATGAACCAATTTAGAAACTTTGTTCTTGAATCACTAGAACTTCACTAGAGACATCTATTGGTGAGATGTGAAGAAGCTTTTTTATTAAGCAGAAACTCTTATATTAGTATGTGAGATCCGAATCCTGGATTATAATCCTGGATTATTCTCTTCTGTTGTTCACTTTACTTATTTTTCAATTAATCAACTTATTTACAATGAAATAATATCGTATATTTATTTTAATATTTTTTTCCAGCAAATCATAACTAAAATAGAACATCTGAAAACTCAGATATAAAAAATATTATTGTAACAATTCATGTTTTATGTACATTTTAGAAAATATTATTTATGATGAAATGGGTATTGTTGCTTGTATGTTTTATTGTTGTTTTTTTGGTAAAGCGCCCATAGATGATACATAAGTGTTCTGTAGTTCTTATTTAAACACTATACCATTTTGGACACCGAATTACACAATGTCTTTACCTATGATGCAACAAAGACAAAAACCGACTCTGTAGGGAAGATTGATAAAAATAAAGATTATTATCATATATTACGAAAATGGTTGAATTTCACATCATTTTCTAATGTATATATATATTATTATTATCATGTTATATATATATATATATATATATATATATATATATATATATATATATATATACACACACACACACAAACACACACACACACACACACACACACACACACACACACACACACACACACACACACACACACACACACACACACACACACACATAAAATTGATGAACATTTTTATTAATTTGTGAAAGATTTTAAAACGTAAAATAAAGGTACAATACCTGTATTCACGTATTTAAAAAATAATAATACTCATTTTTTTAAACTAACTAACCATCACGCCGATTACCGCAGGGGTAGGCAGAGAGAATAGAACGCCACACCACTCAATCTTTGTAAACATTCTTCGCCTCTTCCACGTTCATGCATCTCCTCATACATACCCGCCGATTGTAACGATTCCTAACCTGACCACTTTCAAGTATTTGGCATACCTGATCGTGCCATGTTTCTCTTTTTTTTCGTTGATTACATTTTTATTTCCTTTCAATGATTGCCGCTAGGTGGCTGATTTTCTGTTTATAATTTAATATCCAATAATTCTTAGAATTTCCTGATTTAATTCACCCATGTATATCCTATATTATTTATACCTTATGCCTCATTGTTCTCCATGTATATTTTAGTACTCCCTGTTTCGTAATACGACATAATACTATACGACACACCTACCTATAAAGCGTTGGAGCAGTGCGTCGATACGGGACGCACGTCGCTTCCGCGCCGGCCGGCCCAGCTGATGATAACAACAATACCACGTGACCAGAATTTCGGCTCCTGATTGGTCGATGCGGAACTGACCCAGATTCTACCAAAATATTGGCCGAATTGACGCCTAAACGTCAAACGAGAAGCAAATTTGATCAGATCTATCAAAAGGACCGTTTCATATGCCTGTATGTGTTCATCGAATCATACCGCATAGAGATTTCTTTTATAATAATATCATTTTTGAAGCTTGGATATTGACGTTAAAAGTTTTTTCTTCTGACTTTTTTCGAAGATGTACATAATATTCGGAATCAATTTATGAAAATAAACATTTAATAAAACAAAATACTATAAGTAAAAGTATTATCACCGAGTAAAAACGTCACAAAAATACTTGCATGATTGAAAAAATAACCTCAAATTTTAAATGCATATTTTTTTCCATACATTTGAATTTTATGAATAAACTTGTAGCTTACGTTATGTTTTTATAATGGGAACTGAGCAAATTTTGTACAAATATTTTTAAATGTCTCAATTTTTGTTTTTAAAAGAAAAATCGATTAAAACACAGACAAAAGGAAATAATAAAAAAATCCATAACTTTGATTTTTTTTCGATTACTGGTTTTACAAATCGTATGATTTTTTTCCTTATAAAACTAGAAGTACCTATATTAAATTTATTAATTGAATTATTTTTATAAAATCAAGGTATTACAAGTAACGAAAAGAAGTTTTAAAAACGAGAAGTATTTTACGCAACTGCTGCGCCATCTGTGTTTCACATTTGTATCTTTCAGTTGGTTATCGAAGTTCAGAACCATTTTTGGTTGGATTTTTCACCGCTAGGCGTCTCAACGTACTTCCTGTTTTCCCTTTTACTAGTTCATCAAATATGTAATACACAAACCTTATAAATGATTTTTCAAGAGATGTCATTATTTATTAAATATTAATGAATTTAAATTTGACGCCTTTATTTTCTTGTTGAGTTTAATTAATATATTATTAAATTTTGACATCTCACATATAATAATAATAAAATCCTATTCAGCACCCCAATGGTGCATAGGGCACTGCGTCATATAAACGCAGTGTTATCTTGATCGTTTACACATGAAGGAAAGGTGATCAGCCCTCCGCTTCAGGTACCAGTCCAGGGTAATATTGAATAAATATAACAGTGAAAAAATCACTTATATTTATTTTACCCCCCTTGGGAATCAAACCCGGGACCTCCAGAACGGTAGCCGAGCGTGCTGACCATTACACTACGGAGGCGGACAAAGTTAAGTATGCACTCTCAAATAAGCTAACCATGTTAAGTATGCACTCTCAAATAAGCTAACCATGTTAAGTATGCACTCTCAAATAAGCTAACCATGTTAAGTATGCACTCTCAAATAAGCTAACCATGTTAAGTATGCACTCTCAAATAAGCTAACCATGCTAAGTATGCACTCTCAAATAAGCTAACCATGTTAAGTATGCACTCTCAAATAAGCTAACCATGTAAAGTATGTAATATCAGTACGCGACCGGCCGCGCGAGTAGCCACGTGTTTTCCGCGCACATTAAAAAAATGTTGGAATTTGCCGAATGTTTTTTATTATCTTTTTAACTTTTCTTACCTTTTAATAACTCTTTTCTTTTCAAACCAAATATTTATTTCGTAGAAAAACTAATTTTTTCAATACAAAAACGGCGTTTTAAGCAAAAAATGAAATTACGTTTGATGTTACCTAGGTTTAAAGATAATTTAGTTATTGTATATTGGGTCAGTTAGGCCCCAATAGAAGATAAAATAAAATAAAACTAATTCCAATTTTATAATCTTTTAAAACTTTCTGGATTAAATGTTTGTGAGTTCAACCTTAACTGGCACCCTTAGCTTGGCATACTATCTGCGTAGCCGTCCTCGTTCTTTGAATGACCTCCACTCATCCCCCAAAGACCAAAGCTAGCAGCAGCGATCGATTAGATTTTTTTTTTTTTTATTCATTTAATATATTCATTTAAATTTGTATGGAGAAACAAATACATGATGAAAGAGAGTAAGGTGAGGATCTATGAAACCTGCGTAAGACCGATCCTGACATATGGCACGGAAACAAGAGCCGACACCGCGAGAACAAAAAGTCTTCTTAGGACATCCGAAATGAAGACTCTACGACCCATTGCAGGCCTAACACTTCGCGACAGAGTAAGAAACTCAGATATAAGAAAAAACTACGATGTTGAAGACGTTGTGCGATGGGAAAGAGAAAGAAGACGTTTGTGGAGAGATCATGTGAGAAGAGCGAGTTCGGATCGAGTTGTGAGGGTGGCAGCGGACAGCAGCATAGGCGGGATCAGACCCCCAGGAAGACCACCTAAACGATGGAAGGATAGCTGGTTTTCCACCTCCCAGGACCAACCCGAGAATGACAGGACCTAGTCCTAAAAGAAGAAGAAGAAAAAAAAGAGAAATAATAGTTTTTTTTTTGTATATTTTTTCAAGATTATAGATATTTGACAAAAAATATTTGTGCAAAAATTCATATCGACTTTAGAAATTAATCGCCATAATAAGATGTTTTGGGATCACACACGCTCTACTAAGTATAAAGTAGGTACCATTACCAAATGCACAATCCATGTAGATAGTGCATCGCGTGCTATATATTAAAACAGTTAATTACCTAATGAAATATTATAGTATTCGTTCTGTATACGTAGCACCGTGGTATGGCCAGATTCGTGTAGCCAAATGGACACGACTCGCACAAGAGTATATGTGGTTTAGTAAGTTTAAACGATCTGTTTTTAGATAAAAGTTTTAATTAGTTAAAATACTTCATAATGTATCAGATAACGTAAAGTTTACTCGGGAAATCATTTAGTAACCGACATGCACAATTTTCCATTAGTTAATCCAATTTTACGAGAAAATATTTAACTTAAGTTATTAATTATTACTTGATTATTTCAATTTCAGTAAAATAATTAGTAACTTAATTATTTCAGTTTGGAAGTAAGATAAATTGCTGCCTATTGCTATAAAGAAATATCTTTTATTTATTGTTTCGGCATTAACTTTGTGGTAAGACATGTTACAATGATTAAAGAAAACGCTTGTTTTTTACCACTTGAGTTTTATTATAGACTACATGTTTCAGAAGTTAAACTTCCATCATACAGGTCTGTATAAAAACTAAAATATAAAATAACAAGAATTTATAGAACAATTTTATATTTTAGTTATTATACAGACCTGAATGATGGAAGTTTGACTTCTGAAACATGTAGTCTTTAATAAAACTCAAGCGGTAAAAAACAAGTGTTTTCTTTAATCATTGTAAGAAATATCTTGCAACTAAATTTAACATCACATTATTTTTTGACATCTCATCCAAAGATGAAGAAGAATATGGAAGTCTGGGCATTTACGGGGCTGACGACCGTGTAACATTCACCAATTCTACCCATTATTGACAACCACACTACTCAAATTCTTGGAAGTTATATATATATGAACCAATTTAGAAACATTGTTCTTGAATCACTAGAACTTCACTAGATACATCTATTAGTGAGATGAAAATAAGCTTTTTACTAAGCAGAAACTCTTATATATTGTAAATACCACTATTTCTTAAAATCTTTTGTGACACGTGTTTCGATGCACACATGAGAAACGCCAAAAAACATCATTTTCAATTTTATTATTTAACTTATAATTTGACCAGTTAATTTATTTACACACTCAAAATATTTTATTTTTGTTAATGTAACTATTATTTATTTTATTTTATTTTAATGTAAAGCTGCACAATTCCCGAACAAATAAAAAAAATAAAAAATGACAATGACTAAACCCTTCCATCTTTTGTTCATGTTACCTCTAAAAAAATACACATCTCTAAAATTAAGACTTAGCTTCACATACGGTATTTGAAAATGATGCGGAACGCATCGAAACGCGTGTGTCAATAGATTTTAAGAAATAATCGACGTTTTTTTTAGTTATATTTTACTTTACAGTTTGACTATCGCTGAATTGGGTGCCATATTGCATCGGTCATGCAATTGGATGAGAATAGTGTAGTTACATCACTAAATCAGTATGTATCGTTAAATCACCGCTCGATGGCAGTTTCCTCGTCGGAGAGTTATTTCCAAACAGCTAAAATGATTGGTTTAAATGTTAGGGTTGTAGAAATGCTCTGAGAAGTATGTTAGACAAGAAGATTGAGAGGATTAAGAAGACAGTATCCAACGCGTTGTGGAAGTCATCTAGGAGGTTGTTGTATTTTGGTGACAACAGCAGTCTTCACGGTCTGAGGTTTGTCAGCGAAGAACGCAGAAGCTGGTTTTGCAGGTAAGATATATGGAAAACGCAGTAAGAGAATATAGGATAAATACTACTAAAGTTTTTGTATCGAAAAAATAAGTTAAATAAGTTAAAATAAACTTTATAAAATTAAATAACTTAGTTTAAACCACTTTTTTATTAATACAATTTAACCTTCCGGTTTCAACAAGAACCTTGTCATCATCAGGGTTTATTTTAATAAAAAAACATTAAAAACATTATGATGATATAAAAATACTTATGAAAAAATTAAAGCTCTATACATTTAAATCTTGATATAATATTCAAAAAAAGACTATTACATCTTTTATCATATAACATTAAACCAAGAGTGTAAGTCCCTCTCCAAGCACAAGAGCACAGTCTCTTTTATGGAGAGGCACAGCGAATCGAAATATAAAAGTTCTCCATATGTATAAATTATTCAAATGTATTATGTTATAAATAAAAATGCTAATATATTGAATGAATAAAAATAAAAAATAAAAATACTCTCACCAAAAACTACACTCCGTAGGTTAAATTGCATGAATAAAAAGTGGTTAAAACTAAGTTATTTAATTTTATAAAGTTTATAAAATGTGCCACAAAGTATCTGCGGAAAACATTCAAGAAAAGGTAAAATAAGTTTAAAAATTCAATTACGATTAATTATTTACATACTTATGTTACTTGGGTTGCGGGCTGTCAATTATCCCGTCTTTAAGGGCCATTTTTATGAATTATCACCTTAACGGCGATGTGTAAAATACTCAAATCCAATGACAATCGATCAATTTTATGATGTCGCTCACTCCTTTCAAGAACGTCATAAATCAAAAAACTTGATTTTTCAGGAGAACGTTTTTAAAGTTTAAAAATATAATACAATGTATTAAAAATAAATATCAAGCCACTCATTGAACTTTTTACTGTGCAACAGATCTTTTTAGGTAAAACCTAAGGTTTTTTCTCCATTTGAAAAATATTTAGTACATTTAAAAAAATAACTAATCAACACCTTTTATTCAAAATGCAAAAACTACACTTTCTGCCCTGTTGCGGGTAAATATTAAGTTAAAAATATGCCTCTTTTGCTGTGGTTTAGTACATTTTCCGGGCAATCCGAAAACATGCACAAATGAAAATTTACGATTTTTGATATTTGACGTTCTTGAAAGGAGTGAGCGATGTGTTACTATTGGCTAATAAATTAACTAAAAAAATCACAAGATTATCTGTAACATTCTTATTGAAATCTGTTCAGAACTAAGGAAGATATTAAGGTTTAAACTTCAGATATTTGAATAAAACGAAAAACGGACACCACTATACGTCATAAAATTTTCCGTCATCGGGTGTGTTATGGGGCGTATCCCTTTATGTATCTAATAATAATATTAATAAAACCCTTATACGTACCCCAATGGTGCATAGGGCACTGCTTCATATAAACGCAGTGTTATCTTGATCGTTTACACATGAAGGAAAGGTGATCAGCCCCCCGCTTCAGGTACCAGTCCAGGAAATATGGTGATATGGAATAAATATTACAGTGAAAAAAATCACTTATATTTATTTGACCCCCCCCTGGGAATCGAACCCGGGACCTCCAGAACGGTAGCCGAGCGTGCTAACCATTAAATGGATGTTATGTATCCGCTAATAAAAAATATTTTTATGCAGCTTATAATTCGACCAGTTATTTTATTCACAATGTTGTTTGTAGAGTCTTTTGGCTCATAGCCATAGCAGCAAGCGCCTGGGCACTGTTTACTCTGCTGGGCAGCGCAGTTCGCAGTGCCAGGGAAGCCCCTCTCAGCTTCACGCCAGACATCAGCCGCTTGCCATGGCAGACCGCCTTCCCCGCCGTCACCGTGTGCGAGAAGTATCGCTACAAGGCCACCCTTAAGAAATTGGAAGCTATATATCGTAAGTTGCTGCGCGAACACTTCTCTAGGTATCTGCGCCCGAATAGTGCGTGAATTGTGTAGACGTTTGTGAACTCAATCATATTATCATTATTTATTTATTATTGGTGAATATAAATAAGCGATTGGTGGAGTGACAGGTTGAAAAGAAAATTTAATACAAATAGTGCATTTATATGTATGTATATATCGTAGTCTTACAGGAAAAAGTGACCAAGTGCATTTCTTACAAAAACGTGATCATTGACTATTTGATATCTTACTAACTTAATATTGCCCTGAAAAAAATCCCAAAGGATTTTAAACTTGAAAGTATAATATATTGACTTGTTAAAAATGACTAAATGCGTAGATGTTTATTTTCTTGCCAAGCAAAAGTGACGTAAATGGCCCTCCTGAACATTTTACGTTTTGTTAGTTAGTCACTCTCTCTTGTACGACTACGATATACTATTTTTTTAGTATTATTTTTTTAGTATGTTTTTTAAACTTTAAAAAGAGAATTTTCACCAAAAATTGAGTGTGTTTGTTCTAGCCGAGTTCATGGGTGAACTTAAATATCACTACGACTACAAGAAAATGTTTGCGGACATGTGTTTCGGCGTGACGCCTTGCGACCTCTGCATGGAACCTTGTAACGAAAATCTCAACTGTTCTGTAGACTTCAGGATCATGGCCGACCAGGTCAGTTACCGAATTTTACAGACTGTAAAAAGCACATTTTTCTTTAAAAACTTGCCTCCAAAATTCAGTTGCGTCTTATAAATTATAATAATAATAATAAATCCCTTACCGTACTCCAATGGTGCATAAGGCACTGCTTTGTATGAACGCAGTGTTATCTCGATCGATTACACATGAAGGAAAGGTGATCAGCCCTCCACTTCAGGTACCAGTCCAGTGTAATATTGAATAAATATTAGAGTGAAAAAATCACTTATATTTATTAAACCCCCCTGGGAATCGAACCCGGGACCTCCAGAACGGTAGGCGAGCATGCTGACCATTACACTACGGAGGCGGACGAAACAATATAGGGTTTTCTATTAAGAGTGATACAAATTATAAATAAATTTAATTTTTGTATTCATTTTTAAATCAAACACAGATTTTTTGATTCTACTAAGTTATATTTTATTAAAAAACTCACAATAATTAATATTGTGACAGTTGTTTTACATAGTTATGGCATTTTCAAAAATTACTTTTTCATCTGTTTGAAAATGCCATAACAGGTTTATTTTTATCACCATTTCAAATTGTATCTATTATGTTATATGTGGAGGTCCTCACCTAAAAGTGACATTTCCAATATTGCACAAAAATCCTTTAAATGCAAAAAATCTGTTCTGTTTACTGAATTCTATCGAAATCTTAATTAAAGTTGCGACAAAACGTGACCAATCCTGTGTTAAACCAATATGAAATAATTTTAGCATCAAAACGTAAGACTTTTACAAGCTAGAATTCCTGATTACTTAAAATCATTTATAATGGAAATGTAACGTTTTGCGGAGGACCTCCACATATTTATTTATGTATTTTTCAAAACATATTACATACATAAGTCATATATACATATAATATTCCCGATGAGTAATTTCTATTTCTCATTATGGGATATGGGATTAAGGTTAACAAGACTGGAACACAAATAATAAAGCAACATTTTTTTTAAATAATGAAAACTAATACATTGCAAAATATAAAAACAATAAACAGGTATAATAGATAGACATAAGAAGCATATTTAAAAGAAATTAATTAGAAAAACATATGGTAAAAAGCATATTGAAAAGAAACAAATGAGAAAATAAAACAAATGAGAAAATATAAAAAACATAAGGTAAAAACAAAATAAGAAGATATGACTGAACACTTCATATATATTTTTCCATAAAGTACTTTTTCAGATCATTTATCTTGGACCCCGAATGGGTTCTATTATATATATGTCAGGAAATTGATATTGCTATTGGAAAACCCTATATAAGTATGTTTAGTGGTTGATTAAAAAGACTACGTTTTTTAAGGTCAGGAATCCATGCACATCTTTGATCCACAGCTGTCAGTGGATGGGTAATCCGATCGACTGCTGCAAGCACTTTCTTCCTTTGGATTCCGAGTTTGGGACGTGTTATTCCTTCAATACTCTTCAAAGCCGGTAAAAAAATTAAAAACTAAAGATTATATTATTTATTGTAACTGCAGACAGTTGGTAGAATTCCATGTTGAGTTGTTGGGTAATATATCCAAAATTAAACTAGGTTTATTGGATATAATTCTACATTTATTTATGTATCTGTTAATACGTGACGCGTTTCGTCTTCTTAGGACATTATCAAACACTCAATCGTGTTTGATAATGTCCTAAGAAGACGAAACGCATCATGTATTAACATATAAGTACATAAATAAATGTAGAATTAAATCCAACAAACCGTGTTTTATTTTGGATCTATTACCCAACAACTAAAGATTTTATCAATTTGTCTTCAAACAAAACCTAATAAATACCTCTATTGGTCAAAAGAACTTTATTATTATGCATGAAAGTTGTACAACTAGCTTCAATTATTCATAAAGTCAGTAAAAAAAGTAATTATAATAGAGCTATTCACATAAATGCGTAATGGAATTGGGTAGATCTGAAATAGATCGCCATGTCGTATTTGAATACATCAATCACTCCTTTCAACAACGTCATAAAAAAAAAAAAAATCGACAATTTTCAGTTGTGCATGTTTTCGTAATGCCCAGAAAATGTACTATATCGCAGCAAAAGTGGCATATTTTTAACTTAATATTTACCCGCTACAGGGCAGAAAATTTTGTTTTTGCATTTTGAAGAAAAGGTATTGTTTTATTATTTTTTTAAATATACTAAATATTTTTCAAAAAGAAGGAGGAAAAACATTCAGGTTTTACCTAAAAAGATCTGTTTCACAGTAAAAAGTTCAATAAGTGGCTTGATATTTATTTTCAATACATTTTATTGTATTTCTAAACTTTAAAAACGATCTCCTGAAAAATCAAGTTTTTTTATATATGACGTTGTTAAAAGGAGTGAGCGACATGTTGTGATCAACAATTTTCATTAATATATATAATTTTATAAATAAAGTACTGTAAAATGTGTCCTCGGCACGGGAAAACTCAGTGAGGGCACATTATTGTAATTTGTAATTATGTCAATGATGAAATAAAAGTAAAAAAATATTTTTCATAGAGAAATATTACTTTTCTTTCAAGTATTATATAAGGTTTACATGGTTTTTCTTAGTTATGGTTACGATTCTAGGTTATCCGGCAGTGTTCCTATCTTTAAATCTAACATATCAACCGGCCCAGGATATCTGTCATTCTTAAAATATAGAGATCTAAATGTAAGTATACTGATTTACATAATAAGTGGGTAGGGTAGATAGTGGTATTTTCGACATTCCCTAGTTATTGACAGCACTGAACTACTAGTTACAGAATTTTGAGCGTGTCCAAATACTTCACAAATCTGGATTATCTCTAATCATAGGAGTTATTTTTCATATAATTTTTTGACAAAAAACACACACTGAAAATGTTGTACATAAATTAACTGGTCAAATTATAAGCTAAAATAATAAAAATGAAAATTACATTTTCTGGCGTTTCTCATGTACGTGATTATAATCCAGAATTCGGACTTCTGCTCAATAAAAAGCTTCTTTTCATCTCACCAATAGATGTCTCTAGTAAAGTTCTGGTGATTCAAGAACAATGTTTCGAAATTAGATTATATATATATATATATATATATATATATATATATATATATATATATATATATATATATTTATATATATATATATAAATATATATATATATATATATATAATCTAATTTCAAAATTATATTATTATTATTATTTTTTATAAAAAAAATATTATTTTATTTAAAAATATAAAACCCTTTTCCGCACCCAAATGGTGGTGTTATCTTGATCGTTTATACATGAAGGAAAGGTGATCATCCCTCCGCTTCAGGTACCAGTCCATGGTAATTTTGAATAAATATTACAGTGAAAAATCACTAATATTTATTTTAGCCCTCTTGGGAATCGAACCCGGGACCTCCAGAACGGTAGCCGAGCGTGCTGACCATTACACTATAGAGGCGGACAAAGTAAATAATTAATTAATTAAAATCACTATATGTACTGATTAATCAGTCTGATTTATAGTATTAATCAGTCTTGATAAAGAAGCGGTTACCTTCGAAACCGGTAGACATTTTAATTAAGTTATAATAAAATATTTATAGTGATTTTAAAACAAAGTTACATTTTAATTATAAAATGGAAAATCACAAACTTAGTGCTTCAAATATGAATTATATATAATTAATTACTAAAAGCACGTAATTATTATTACTTTTTTGGCTTCCTTGTCGTGTAATTTGATAATTTTATTAAAAATACTCTCTGATAAATGAAAACTTGTCTTATTTAGGTTTTTGTTCACGGAGGTGATGACATTCCGTGGTTTAAAACGGATTCCGATATGCGATTTGAAGCGGAGGACAACATCAATTTTGTATTTCGAGTAAGAGAAAATCTTAACTTTTTATAAATCTGTATGTTATATAGTATATACATATACATATATTATAAATAGGTATCAAATTGTGGTAGAGTGGGTTCGAAGGGAGAAACTCTGACTCAAGAGTCCGCGACACTAACCACGGGACCACAACAGGTTCAGATTCAGTGCTGCAGAACAGCGTTTATTATTTAATATAATTTTGTACTCAAGTTATACATATTTATATATATATATATATATATATATATATATATATATATATATATATATATATATATATATATATATATATATATATATATATATATATATATATATATATATATATATATATATATATATATATTTACTGTTTTATTTTTATTTTTATGGGACCACAACAGGTTCAGGTTCAGTGCTGCAGAACAGCGTTTATTATTTAATATAATTTTGTACTTAAGTTATGCATATTTATAAATATATTTATATATATATATATATATAAATATATATATATATATATATATATATATATATATATATATATATATATATATATATATATATATATATATATATATATATATATATATATATATTTATTTATTGTTTTTTTTATTTATTGGACACTGTCTATCCTCACTAGGTATTTGGAGATACCTGTTCTGAGGTAGGCAGGGTATGTTTATTCTTTTTAAAATACAGCTTTATATATTTTTAATGATAATATAAAAGTGGTAAGACTGAAATAATATGAAATAATAATTATAAAATGAAAGCAAATAGACACAATGTTATTTCCTTCTCCAAATGTTTTGACCACAGTGTCGTGTTAGTAAATTCAAGATTATTCTGGAAAAACACATACCTGTTTTATTTTATTTTTAGTAACATAATTCCTGGCTAATTGGTCATTTTGTTTTAAAATACCAAAATTGTTGATCTGAGAAAACAGAGAATTTCTAGTTTCTATTTACGATTTTTTTTTTAAAAGGAAGTTATTAAAAACATGGTTCATAGTTAGATTCGCCATTATTCGAGATTTTTTTTCACTTCTTTAATCTCACACAAGGATTTTTTTATTTTAAATTATGTTTTTTTTTAAATTAAGGCATATGGATATATCAACGGTCAGATATTCGTATATTCGAGTAGTCGTCATTCGCGATTATTCGTGAATTTCTTTCAGATTGTTGAAATCGGAAACGACCCAGAAGTGGTTGAACTGGATTTGGATATACGAAAATGTCGATTTCCTAATGAAATTGTTCCTAGCAGATTTGGAAAATCTTTTCAGGTAAGTACCTACCTATTCAAATTCATACCCTTATCCGCACCCCAATGGTGCACAGGGAACTGCATCATATAAACGCAGTGTTATCTTGATCGTTAACACATGAAGGGAAGGTGATCAGCCCTCCGCTTCAGGTAATATTGAACAAATATTACAGTGAAAAATCATTTAAATTTATTTGACCCTCCCCCCCTGGGAATCGAACCCGGCACCTCCAGAACGGTAGCCGAGCGTGCTGACCATTACACTACGGAAGCGGACACCTACCTAAGTAGTACCTACCTATCTACATTAAATTAGATAATTAATTAATGAAACCATATCCGCTCCCTATGTGGAGCATGTGGAGTCCACAAACTGTCTCCAGGCTTTTCAGCCGCCAGCTCCCTCGCATCCTCCCAAGTCAGGTCCGGGTCCCGAAGTTCAGACGAAAACTGCCGAAGAATTGTCAGCAGTGGTCGTCCTGGGTGGCGCGGACCTGATGCCTTGTAAAAGGGGCAAGCTTGATGGCGGCTCTCGGGAGGCATGCGGAGTACATGGCCTAGACAACTAACTATGCGGAGAATTTTAGGCGTGCGGTAGTTTGACTTTGCGAGGAATGAAGAGATAAGGCGTAGCACGCAGCATATCTTGGTCACAACTGTCGCCAATAAAAGGCGATTCAGTTGGCTAGGCCGTGTACTCCGCATGCCTCCCGAGAGTCGCCATCAAGCTTGTCTCTTTTACAAAGCATCCAGTTTCGAGCCTTAATCAGGCTATGCTCAAAGCTCAGTTACACAATACACGGCTGCCCTGGGCCCTTGTAAGGTGCCACGTTTTACAGCCTTATAAGAGAACGTTGATCTACATAAAGTATATATTAAATAGCAAGAAAATGTTATCAAACGATTTCTGTGACTTGCAAGAACGAAAAAATAAATGACATAGTTCAATATCGATTTCATATTGAATTATATTCTCAAAGCTCAGGACACGGCTGCTCTGGGCCCATGTAAGGTTCCATGTTTCACAGCCTTATAAGAGAACATAGATTCAGATAAAGTATATATAAAATAGCAAGAAAATGTTAACAAACCATTTCAGTAACTTGCAAGAACGAAAAAATAAATGTTATGGTTCAATATCGATTTCATATTTAATTTTGTTTTATGGCGGATTTATTTTGTTCTAGATTTATGGATATTCCGCTTGTATCCTGAATTGCGAAACTGAAATAGTTTTTCAGAAGTGCCGATGTATCAATCACCTCAGAGATTTAGCCTGTAAGAACTTTATCACATTTATTTGACATGTACAATTTATTTATATTTAATTTGAATTTTACTTTCTCATTTATTTGACATGTCTCTCACTCCTTTCAACAACGTCATTTATAAAAAAAACTTGATTTTTCAGGAGATCGTTTTTAAAGTTTAAAAATATATTGAAATGTATTAAAAATAAATATCAAGCCACTTATTGAACGCTTTACTGTGCAACAGATCTTTTTAGGTAAACCCTGATTTTTTTTCTCCATTTGAAAAATATTTAGTATAATTAAAAAATGATTAAATAATACATTTTCTTCAAAATGCAAAAACAACACTTTCTGCCCTGTTGCGGGTAAATATTAAGTTAAAAATATGCCGCTTTTGCTGGGGTATATGTAGTACATTTTCTGGGCATACCGAAAACATGCACAACTGAAAATTGACGATTTTTGATTTATGATGTTGTTGAAAGGAGTGAGCGATGTATAATTATTTTTTATTTATTTGAGATTTACTTATTTGACAAGTATAATTTATTTTTTAATTTGAGTTTTACTTTCACATTTATTTGACATGTACAATATTTTTTTTTAATTTGAGTTTTACTTGGTAAACACGGCTGCTTCTTACTATCTATATTGCGAAGCGTGTTTCGTAGCATTCAGCATGTTTGATTATGATGTTAAATGCTTCGGAACACATTTACCAAGTAAAAATTAAATTAAAAATAGAAAGATATGTATTACCACAAAGTGACTGCCGAATCAATTGCAGTGGAACCTCGAAAAACCGAACTTATTGGGGCTGTGGCCTGTTCGGATTTGGATAAGTTCGGATTAACCGAGAAATTTGTAATACAGTACATACATAGTACTTTATAATACAGAAGTTACGTTGTGTAGGCTACGTTGAAATAATTTTAAAACAAAATAAGGTTATACTTAAAATGTAACTTTGTTTTAAAATCACTATAAAATTTTATATTTTATAGTGATTTTAAAACACACTTACAATTTAGTGCTTTGCACAAAGTTAGTGCTTCAAATATAAATTAAAGAAAATAAAGTGATATCACATAAAACAATTTCATGTAATAATAAATGCGTTTTTCATTCTTTCTGGCATTTCGAATTTCCTGAGTTCGGGTATCTGGGATTCTACTGTAATGAAAATCGGTAATTTGTACTGCTATCAAGAAATTATAAAATTGTTACCAGTAGCATAATAGATTTCATTATGTATTTTAGATAAAGACGTGTTCTGTAACTATTCTGGGTCAGGCTGTTCAGCTGCTCACGGTAAGTTTGTCTTCGTTTATTGCATAAGACATGGAAGAATTCTCAGAAATAATCGATTTATATAAATAAACCTTCCCCCTGTTCCTCATTAGGCCAGTAATTCCATTAGCCAACAATGATTTTGAAACTGAAGTTTTGATGACTGATTTGGACTACGTTAATCGTTCTTATTCAAAGTCTATATGGTGACAAGCTTGTATCACGTCAAGTTTTGATGTAACAGTCATATTTTTGTTTGTATGGACCCCATACGTTGAAACTGAAATAGTGGTTGGTATCTAGACATGTTTTAGTCTAAGGTCTAAGGGATTCAAAAAAAGTATTTATAATTATGGGGTAACAGTGGAAATATATTAACTTATTAATTTTAAATACGATAGCATTATATGTATATATATATTTATAAATAAATAATACTATAAACTTTAGTCAATATCTATAACTAAAAAATCTGAAGTGCTACATTTTTTTTTGCTTTCGTTTTTGAATTCCGCTTTGTAAAGAGCATACAAGACGCTTAAATAATAATAATTATTCTGAATTTGCCAATCACCTAATAGAAAATAATCATTCATTTTGATAAAAATAAAGGTCTAAATATATTACACATATCGCTCACTCCTTTCAAGAACGTCATAAATCATAAAACTTGATTTTTCAGGAGAACGTTTTTAAAGTTTAAAAATATAACACAATGTATTAAAAATAAATATCAAACCACTTATGAACATCTTACTGTGCAACAGATATTTAATTTGAATTTTACTTTCTCATTTATTTGACATGTCTCTCACTCCTTTCAACAACGTCATTTATAAAAAAAACTTGATTTTTCAGGAGATCGTTTTTAAAGTTTAAAAATATATTGAAATGTATTAAAAATAAATATCAAGCCACTTATTGAACGCTTTACTGTGCAACAGATCTTTTTAGGTAAACCCTGATTTTTTTTCTCCATTTGAAAAATATTTAGTATAATTAAAAAATGATTAAATAATACATTTTCTTCAAAATGCAAAAACAACATTTTCTGCCCTGTAGCGGGTAAATGTTAAGTTAAATATATGCCACTTTTGCTGGGATATAGTACATTTTCTGAGCATTCCGAAAATATGTACAACTGAAAATTGACGATTTTTGATTTATGACGTTCTTGAAAGGAGTGAGCGATATGCAATAGTGGACCTTAATTAGATTACTTATAAATATTAGAAATTAAAAAGGTAATTTATAATAATTTACTACTAATAAATACACAAGGAAATGATTTTGCTAAAAGTCCGTTATTAAATATGTTTCCAATCACTCATCATCCCTGATCCCTTTTGTCTGTGACTGCCAATCAACAAAAATCAATAAAGCCACTTGAGATCTACCCAAGCTCCTTTGCTCCGTCAAAATATTTTGAATTTTGCTTAGTAGATTGTGTTTTAGTATTAATCAGTATTGATAAAGAAGCGGTTAGCTTCGAAACCGGTAGACATTATAATTAAGTTATAATAAAATATTTATAGTAATTTTAAAACAAAGTTACATTTTTATTATATCTTTAATTTTCATTTAAATTTTCTTCAATAATCTAAAAATATGTATATTTTCAGCTGCTACGAAAAATACGATGACTCCTGAAGAACTTAGTAAATATTGTAGACACTGTCTTCCATCTTGTGAAGAAATTGAATTGACAAAAGTATTTTTTAGCGAATACGAGTAAGTAATTGCATAAATCTCAAATATACAATTTTTAGTACGCGACCGGCTGCGTGTATTCCGCGCACAATTTTTTTTTTTTAAGAATATTTAATACATATTAATAATAAATAAATATTTTTAATATTTTTTTTTTATCTCCTTTCTTTCAATTACTCTTTTTAAAAAACATATATTTTATTTTTAAAAACTTTTATTTTCAATACAAAAACGGTGTTTTAAGCTTAAAATTCAATTATGTTGACTGGGTTTTAAGAAAATTATGTTGCGGGATATCGATTATCCCGCCTCAAACTACAGATGATTACTATATTCTGACTAGAAAACTAGGGATGTCATATGGGTGACAATCACTACCACAGCATGCAAACAATACAATACAATTGCATGCTGGTAGTGATTGTCCTGACGAAGAGACGGGTTTGTCTCGAAACCGGTAGACATAAAAATCTCGGTGAGTGGTTCTATACTTATATTATTATTATTATATTAAACCATATCCGCTCCCTAGGTGGAGCATATGGAATCCACAAACTGTCTCCAGGCTTTTCTGTCAGCTGCCAGCTCCCTTGCATCCTCCCAAGTCAGATCCGCGTCCCGAAGTTCTGACGAGAACTGCCGACAAATTGTCAGCAGTAGTCATCCTGGGCGGCGCGAACCTGATGCCTTGTAAAAGAGGCAAGCTTGATGGCGGCTCTCAGGAGGCATGCAAAGTACATGACCAAGCCAACTGAATCGCCTTTTCTTGACGACAGTTGTGACCAAGATTTGCTGCGTCCTACCCCTTATCTCTTCATTCCTCACAAAGTCAAACCACCGCACGCCTAAGATTCTCCGCAAACACCTATTCTCAAAGCTTAGTACACGGCTGCTCTGGGCCCTTGTAAGGTGCCATGTTTCACAGCCGTATAAGAGAACAGGAGCAATGCAGGCATTGTATAGGCGGCATTTGGTCTTCACCGAGTATAAATCCGATCTCCAGACAGCCTTCATACTGTTAAATGCGGACTCTGCGAGTCCTAATCGCACTCCCGGTTCTTTTTGAAAGCTGCCATTTTCAGTCGCGTCCACTCCCAAGTACTTGAAACTCTCGACCCTTTCGATGCGCTGGTTACTCAACATCAAGGGTTGTTGGGCATCTAGACATGATCTGTTGCACAACACATGGGTTTTTGCAACATTTATTGTAAGCCCCATATGCGTAGAGTACCTATTTACCCTGTCGACGATGGATTGAAGACCCTCGACGGAGTCATGAATTATAACAGCATTATATAACTAACATTGTAAAAATATAAATAAGTAAAACTGACTAACCACAAAGTGAATGCTTTAAATCAGCGGTCGTCACACTTTTCTGGTAAAGGGCCACATGGAACAATGTGAGGTATCACTGCGGGCCGCACACTTATGAATTGGGTATTATGTACGATAGCCGACTGTTACATGCTAGCTTCCAGCTCGAAGCTCCTATACATACTCCTAGCCAACCCCTACCCCTATCTAGGCATTTACAGGACTTATGACCTGTCATTGGCTGGTTTAAGTGGCCACTTGATGCTATTCCCTGAAATAAATTTAAAATATTCTTTGTCTCTATCGAGATTTTAATTACTCAAAATATTGTAAAAATAAAGCTAGTCGCAGAACTAAAACAGACAAAGATAATCTCTGTCTTAACTCAAAACAAATATTAATATCGGGTCATGTCAATTGAAAATTTAATTAAGAGTTAACATCCGCAATTATCCGAATAATTTTTTATATAGAATTCGGATAGGGATATTTTTTATTATTTCGGATATCCGAAAGTTTGGATATGGATAAAGATATCTGTATCATCCCTGATAAAAAAATAAAATAAAAAAACCCTTATCCGCACCCCAATGGTGCATAGGGCACTGCGTCATATAAACGCAGTGTTATCTTGATGGTTCACACATGAAGGAAAGGTGATCAGCCCTCCGCTTCAGGTACCAGTCCAGGGTAATATTGAATAAATATGACAGTGAAAAAAATCACTTATATTTATTTTACCCCCCTTGGGAATCGAACCCGGGACCTCCAGAACGGTAGCCGAGCGTGCTGACCATTACACTACGGAGGCGGACAAAGATAAAAAAAGAAAGAAAAAAATAGTTAATTATTCAAGATTTTTATTAGAACTACAAACATACTTTTTATGTAATTTTTATACGTAGTTTATAATATTATATTTAATCTACTAAAATTGTTTGCTATATCGCGGGTCGCATGCGGCCCGCGGGCCGCAGTTTGACGACCAAGGCTTTAAAATATGAATTATATTGAGGATAGTAATACTTATTTATTGACTTGGCGTTTAATTTGTAGAACTCCATTTTAATTTATGTATTAATTTTAAATCAAACACAGATTTTTTGAGTCTAGTAAGTTGTATTTTATTAACAAAAAACACATAAAAATTATATTGTGACAATTGTTTCGCCTTGTTAGGGCATTATCAAACGAATGTGAAGATCAAATGGACTACGGTCCTTATGTAGCTATACAATTCTAAGTGACAGTTTTAACATGTGCAGCAATAATTTATGGGAGACAACAGTCGCTAATGGGGGATGTAGGTATGTACCCTTATATTTGTTTTCTGGGAAAGGAAGAATTTATTGACATGGCCATATTTTAAAGATTTTAATATAATTGTTGGTAATATTATTTTTAAGATAATGCCCTAACAAGGCGAAACAATTGTCACAATATAATTTTTTATGTGTTTTTTGTTAATAAAATACAACTTAGTAGACTCAAAAAATCTGTGTTTGATTTAAAATTAATACATAAGATAGTAATACTGTTGCCTGGTTACAGAAACGCGGAATTAGAGGATGAAGATCCCGATTATTCCAGAGAAGTAAACATCAGGATGATCAGTGTACCGAACATACAATATAGACGCAATGTGGTGAGGAGTAAATTGGATCTCGTTGGTAGGATATTAGAAAAACAATATTCACTGCACTTATTTTATGCGATCTCTCAGAAGAACGTGCGACAAAACGATGTATGATAGATGTTCGAATAGAAAAATAAGGAAGGAATGCAAAGCTGAGACAAGCATTATCGACAAATTATGAAAGGTGTGTGAGATGGTTTGGACATGTGGAACGGAGGAGTGAGAAAAGAACGGTAAAACAAATTTATGAGGCGTGAGGTGAATGTAATTGGAAAAAGGAGCCGAAAAAAACATGGCACGAAAAGGTATGCCAAATACTTGAAAGCGGTCAGGTTAGGAGTCGTAATAATCGGCGGGTATGTATGAGGAGATGCATGAACATGGAAGAGGCGAAGAATGTTTGCAAAGGCAGAGTGGTGTGGCGTTCTATTCCTCTGCCTACCCCTTCGGTGGAGCGGCGTGATGGTTAGTTAGTTAGTTTTATTTTATAGAGTTGATTCTTGACCCAGTAATAAAAAATAAACATATTTTATATTATTTTAAAGATGTACTGTAAAGATATCTTCCCAAAACTTCAAATATTTGGCAATCAAACATTTCAATAAACTCCCTAAAGAAATAAAAAAAATAGATGATATAAAAATCCTTAAAAAAAAATTCAAGCTCCATACATTTAAATCTTTATAAAAATATATAAAAAAAACTATTATATCTTTTATTATATAACATTAAACCACGAGTGTAAGTCCCTTTCCAAGCACAAGAGCACAGACTCTTTTATGGAGAGGCACAGCGAATCGAAATATAAAATTTCTCCATATGTATAAATGATTCAAATGTTATTATGTTATAAATAAAAATGTAAATATATTAAATGAATAAAAAAATAAAAAAAATGTAAATACAAAAATTGAGAACATGAATCTTTTTTATAGTATGTTTTATTTCATCAGTTGTATTCCTATAATTTTATAAAGAGAATGCAAAAAAAATGCATTCTTTTTATTACAATTTACATTTTTAAAATTATGTAATATCAATTAATTTATATTTTAAATATAATATAGATCTAGTATTTCTCCCTTCTATTAAAAAAAATATATTAATTTTTTATTTATAATTCTGCGTTAAAATGTTATTTTATTTTATTATTTTTTTATTATTTTTTTATTATTTATGTAAGTAAATAAAATTCTAAAACTAAAAATTAAACAAATATCTCATCAGTAATGCCAATAACTGGTAGGAGAGGGTGCCAATATCTCTGTGCTTAATTTTATTTGAATAAATATGTTTTTTTACATAGCTTGTACTTGTTTATTTATTATTATTACTGATACTAATACTGTTCTTTTATTATTTACTATTAATTTTTATTGATTATTTTCAGTTTCCATCGGGGGGCTAGTTGGACTATTTTTTGGAGCCTCCCTTCTCAGTTTAGTGGAAGCATTCTACTTCTTGTTCGTGAGGGCTGGAGCTTACAGATAACCATAAATAAATGTGGAAAAATAAAATAATACTAGTCAAATAAAATAAACCTGGAAAAAACTATAAAGTTGTTATTTTATAATCACATCGCTCACTCCTTTCAAGAACGTCATAAATAAAAAATCGTCAATTTTCAGCTGTGCATGTATTCTGAATGCCCAGAAAATATAGTACTATATCCCAGCAAAAGAGCCATATTTTTAACTTAATATTTACCTGCTACAGGGCAGAAAGTATTGGTTTTGCATTTTGAAGAAAAGGTATTGTTTGTTTATTTTTTTAAATATACTAAGTATTTTTCAAATAGAGAAAAAACCTTCAGGTTTTACCTAAAAGATCTGTTGCACAGTAAAAAGTTCAATAAGTGGCTTGATATTTATTTTTAATACATTGTATTATATTTTTAAACTTTAAAAACGTTCTCCTGAAAAATCAAGTTTTTTGATTTATGACGTTCTTGAAAGGAGTGAGCGATATATAAATGCCATTCCCACAAGAAATATCAGTACAAAACTTAAATCTTATAATGAGTGTAGTTTTTCCATTTCCGTGGTGCAATGGTTAGCATGTTTAGCTACCGTGCTGGAGTTCCCAAGTTTTTTTTTTAATTGAAATATTTCTGTTTTTATTATTTACAAAAATACTTCAATTTCATACTATTTCTGTGAGACTATATGGCTCATTATTAGAAATAGGTATTAAATTGTGGTAGAGTGGGTTCGAACCGAGAAACTTTGACTCAAGAGTCCGCGACACTAACCACTGGACCACAACCCGACAACCGTTCGGTTCAATTCCCAGGGGGGGTGAAAATAAAAATTAGTGATTTTACGCTCTAATATTTATTTCATATTATCGTGGACTGGTCCCTGAAGCGCAGGAGTAATTACCTTGTCTTCATGTAAGTAATTATCAAGATAACACTATGTCAATACGATGCAGTGCCCTATGCACCACTGGGTGCGGCTAAGGGTTAGAAGAAGAAGATTAGTGTAGGATTATTGAATTATCTAGAATCTATGTTAGGTACGTAAACAAATTTGTTTGATCAATAATTTCTAGTTAGTAGTTGGTAGAGAGTCATGTCAAAGAAATTTATCATATTTTCGACAACTCTTATCAACATGTTCAGATTGTTCAATAATTTTGTTGTTAGCACAAACACGATGTGCTGTAGATAGTTGGAAAGTTCTAGAATTGAAAGCTTTTGTTCGAAGGTGGAAATTTTACAGTTTTAACCATGAAATTTACCTGTTCGTAGAATTGAAATTTAGCTGCTTATAGCTATATGTAAAAATGGGAAATACGGAAAGTGATGTAACTAGCGGTGTGAAGAATCAAGCTGGAACATCCACCCAACAGCTTTACAAATTTGCGGATTTAAAAGGTAGAAAATAGTTGTTGAATGTGTAAGTGTGGTAACGACATTTTGAGTTTTGTTCACAAATTATAATTTGTTCACAAATCTGGATTATCTCCAATTATAGGAGTTATTTATCATATTAATTTTTGCTATCTCAACATCATATGTGAAGAAAATTCTAGTGATTCTTGTACAATGTTTCAAAATCGGATCATATATATTTCCAAGAATTTGAGTAGTGTGGTTGTCAATCATGAGTAGAATTGATGAATGTTACACGTGTGTAAAGTGATCACTTAAATCAGCCTATGATGGTCGTAAGCCCCGTAAATGCCCAGACTTCCATATTCTCCTTCATCTATGTTGAGATGTCATAAAATAATACAAGTGTGGTATTTTAAGCGTCCAGTTTTTACTTTACCCATATCAAATCAAGTAAATATTGTGGTCGTGAAAAAATGATATCTCGGAAACTGAAAAATAAAATAAAAAAGTATTTTGACAACCACCAAACCAAATTATTTTATCAACCGGCTCGGTAGCTTTTAGCAAGCCGTTGCGAGCCCATAGCAACACATTACTGGATATGACCAATAAGAAGAGGATTATCATTGATATTCTGTATTATCAATTAATGACCAATAATCTACTAATGGGTTTTCATCATGATGAAAACCCATTAGTAGATATTTATTAATAATACATTTCATGATGAAAACCTTACATGAACTAATCTTATCGGATCTAAACTTACTTGAACTAATCCTGGTTTACTAGATATGATGTAGGTGGAGACCTTCTGGTTGATAGGGTAAAGAGAGTGGTGCAGAGTAAACCTTACTTGAACTAATCTTATGAACCTTACCTTATTTGAATTAATCCTGGTTTACTGGATATGACGTAGGTGTAGGCCTTCTGGTTGATATGATTAAGAGAATAGTGCAGATAAAACCTTACTTGAACTAATCTTATCTAACTAACCTTACTAGAACTAATCTTGGTTTACTTGAAATGATGTAGGTGGAGGCCTTCTGGATGATATTACAAAGAGAATGGTGCTGAGTAAACCTCACTTGAACTAATCTTATCGAACACATCCTTATTTGAACTAATCTTGGTTTACTTGAAATGATGTAGGTGGAGGCCTTCTGGATGATATTACAAAGAGAATGGTGCAGAGAAAACCTTACTTGAACTAATCTAGTTTACTTTTAACTAATCTTATCTAGCTAACCTTGCTTGAGCTAATCTTAGTTTCCTTGAAATAATGTAGGTGGAGGCCTGCTTGATGATATTATAAATAGAATGGTGCAGAGAAAACCTTACTTGAACTAATCTTAGTTTACTTTTAACTAATCTTATCTAGTTAACCTTGATTGAACTAATCTTGGTTTACTTGAAATGATGTAGGTGGAGGCCTGCTTGATGATATTATAAATAGAATGGTGCAGAGAAAACCTTACTTGAACTAATCTTAGTTTACTTTTAACTAATCTTATCTAGTTAACCTCGCTTGAACTATTCTTAGTTTACTTGAAATGATGTAGGTGGAGGCCTTCTGGTTGATATGATGAAGAGAGCGGTGCAGAGCAAACATTATGCAGAAATAGATCATGCTATCAAAACCAAAGTGGAGCCCTTTCTCTATAACAAAGGGAAGGGGCGAATTATACCAATATCTCAGCTGGTCTTGCTTAGAAATAAGGAGCGACCCCGACACAAACAGGTTAATGATTTATTCGTGGTTATTAATAAATCACTGTGGATTTTCCTCAAAAGATATCTAGAGGAAGACCAAAGAATTCATGGATGCTGCAGAAAGAATATATGATTCGAAGGCATGGCCTAGGTGATGTTGTCCATTACAAAAGGATCTACAAACTGATGACAAAAAAATGCCTGGTCATAAGCCCTGGGTGTTCAGACCGCCATTTTCTTTCATATAAAAACGATAAATGTTTTATCTCAAGTTGAAGACACCTATAATATTGACGTTTTATCCGTGGAGTGAATAATCCAGTGTCTGCTTAGTAAATAATATTAATATTGAAAAACAAACACTAAATCATAGCTTTTTTAAGTAAAAAATGTTGCATACATGAGATGTATATAATCCAGGATTATAATCCAGGATTCGGATCTCACATACTAATAAAAAAGTTTCTGCTCAATAAAAAGCTTCTTGTATCTCACCAATAGATGTCTCTAGTGAAGTTCTAGTGATTCAAGAACGAGGATTCAAATTGGTTCATATATTATAGAACTTCCAAGAATTTGAGTAGTGTGGTTGTCAATAATGGGTACAATTGGTGAACATTACACGTGTGTAAAGTGATCACTCAAACCAGTGTATGACGGTCATCAGCCCCATAAATACCCAGACTTCCAATTCTTCTTCATCTTTGATGAGATGAGCAACATTTCTTTCAAAAAATAATTGAAAGAAATGTTGCTTTCCTGTAAATTAATGTTTCCAAATTTGTGTTAAAAAAAATACCACTACTATTCGCGGTATT
The DNA here is from genome assembly GCF_059751285.1 of Brachycentrus maculatus. Taxonomy (NCBI): domain Eukaryota; kingdom Metazoa; phylum Arthropoda; class Insecta; order Trichoptera; family Brachycentridae; genus Brachycentrus; species Brachycentrus maculatus. Next base: position 1,352,676 of record NW_028280947.1, read on the forward strand.
TCTGGAATAGTAAAGCAATCATTGCGGAGCCTGAAATTCTGATGTGCTTTTGTTATATAGTTACCACCTTTGAGAGCAATGGAGAATCCACAAGAAGAATTTGATATAGAAAAAGATTGGCCAGAAGTATCGCCTGCAGAATATACAAGAAATCCTTCCGCTTATAGAGAAATCTGCTGGGATTTGAAGGTGAAACATTAACTTAAGTTATTAGATAATTTTTAAACGTTGGATGCTTTTTAAACGAGTAGTGTTCGCGGACGGCGCATCTTTTGTCATTTTGCGCCAACCCGAGCACTGCTCGCGAGTTTCGACTTGTTTGAGCTGCATAAAGGTGGAGACTGACCGGAGCATTTCGTCGTAACATAACGTCGTAACATCGCTCGCGGCGAGCATCCAAAACTATGGATGGAGCGCTCGGCTCGGTGTACTGACTGCCTGAATGCTCGCATCCTAACGTGTTACGTTACGACGAAATGCTCCGGTCAGTCTCCACCTTAAGATAAACAACCGATCTGAGATTGCCAGTTCTACTTAACATTTTTATTGGAAATTCTTCGATAAATCACACAATTTTCTATTTTTTCATTGTTTTTAATGTATTAGGTTAAGATTTGTGTACATTTTTTAATTGCTTGTTTTAATAAGAAAACTTTTGAATTATGTAAACCCTTTAAGGGTGTTCTCTCAAATATACAAAGTCAAACCGCGACTAGTATCAAGAGAGGCCGGACGTGTTGTCTACGCACATGTTTTTTAGAATACAGTGGAACCTCTCATAAACAGTACCTCTCATAAAGAGTAATTCGCATAACAACGCAAAAAAATGGGAATAAGTTGCTCCCCTAACAAGCTACATTTCGCGTAATGAGTTACAGAGAATGGGCAAGTCCCCTTTTAACGACATTCACTTGTGAGTAGAGACTTCCGCGTCAGTCAAAACAAAAAATGTTTCACTTAACGAGTAACTTTCTGGAAGTAATTATGTTCGTTATGAGAGGTTCCACTGAATATATTGACCCGACACGACACGTAAAGATGAAGAAGCAAAGTCAATATCTACATTAAAAAAATTCAAAAATCAAACCCTTATCCGCACCCCAGTAAACATAAACGCAGTTTAATCTTGATTGTAAACACATGAAGGAAAGGTGATCGGTACCAGTCCAGGGTAATATTGAAAAAATGTTGGAGTGAAAAAATCACTAATATTTATTTGTACGATACCTTGCGGGAAACCCGCCTGGCACAGCGCGGGTGTAAACTGTGCACCTCCGAGTTAAGCTTAGACTATGATGTTCTCTGCGTTAATCTAACCATGATGTTTGTGTAAAAGCACTAAAATAAAGAATTGATATGAAGTCAAGGTCCCGTAAAAAGCCAAGACCCCCCTAAGAAACGAACCCGGGACCTCCTGAATGGTAGCCGTGTGTGCTGACCATTACACTATGGAGGCGGACAAAAATTATAAACGTTTATTTTTTTGATCTAATTATTTTTGGTGGGATTCAATGTTTCAGGAAAGAGGAGCCGTCGGGGAGACTATTCTTCACTTGTGCCTTCTCAATGCGACTTCGCTTCACGCAGATTTAGCCAAACGCCTTCTCAAATTCTATCCCAAACTCATCAACGATGTTTACATGAATGACGAATTTTACGGTGAATACAAAACTAACTGTGGAGGTCCTCATCAAAAAGTTACATTTCCAATATTGAACAAAAAATCCTTTAAATGCAAAACTGTTCTGTTTTCTGTATTCTATGGAAATCTTAATTAAAGTTGCGACAAAACGTGACGAATCCTGTGTTAAACCAATATGAAATCATTAAATCACACAAAACGTACCAATTTTACAAGCTAGAATTCCTGATTGCTTAAAATCATTTATAATTGAAATGTAACGTTTTGGTGAGGACCTCCACAACTAACTTAACTATCACGTCAGTCCCAGCAGGAGTAGGCAGACAGAACAGAACGCCACACCAACCTGTCTCTGCAAACAAGCTTCGCCCCTTCCCCATTTATGCATCTCTTCATACATACCCGACGATTATTCTTCCTGATTCCTTACCTGAACCTTCCTTCCTTCAAGTGTTTTCACATGCCAAGTTTCCCACAGTCTTTGCTTCTATTGGCAACCAAATTCACCTCATAAATTTGTTTTACTGTTATTTCATTACTCATTTGATTCACACGCCCAAACCATCTCAACACATCTTTCTTAATTTTATCGATAATGCATATCTGAGCCTTGCATTCCATTCAAACATCGATCATAAATTATTTTGCCGCACATTCGTCTGAGAGATCGCATTTCAGTTGCAATGCAGTTGCGTTCGGTATACTTTTATCCTTCTTTTGCCAACTCCATGCTTTACTTTCATACATAATGGTTGGAACCTTTTTTATTTCAATTCTCCATTCACTATGTTCCCAGTATTCACTCTCCTTTCTATATATTTATCAATGTTTCCATCCGTAGAAAACATTCTCTTCAAATATTAACACAAATACATATTTTTCATATTGTACATACATAAAATAAAATAATATGATATAAAATTCTAAATAATAAATTGTATAAATGCCTTTTATATATGTTACCTACTTGAAAATATATATTTTTTATTTCATTCATAAGTATAAACAATAATCAATGAGTGTAAGTCCCTCTGCAAGCACAAGAGCTAATTCTTTTTTTTGGAGAGGAACAGCGTAACTAGTATTAAGATATGTAAGTAGGAATGTCTAGTAAGTGACTCTATTAAATAAATACAAATAAAATAAAATATGTGCACTGATTTTGTTTGATGTGTTTCTTGTGATATCGCTCACTCCTTTCAAGAACGTCATAAATCAAAAATTGTCAATTTTCAGTTGTGCATGTTTTCGGAATGCCCAGAAAATGTACTATATCCCAGCAAAAGCGACATATTTTTAACTTAATATTTACCCGCTACAGGGCAGAAAGTGTTGTTTTTGCATTTTGTAGAAAAGGTATGTTTTAATTATTTCTTAAATATACTAAATATTTTTCAAATGGAAAAAAAACCTTCAGGTTTTACCTAAAAAGATCTGTTGCACAATAAAAAGTGCAATAAGTGGCTTGATATTTATTTTTAATACATTGTATTATATTTTTAAACTTTAAATACGTTCTCCTGAAAAATCAAGTTTTTTGATTTATGACGTTCTTGAAAGGAGTGAGCAATATATGAGAGTAATTCTTAAATGCATATGTAAGGCTTGTTTTAGCATATAGTTGTTTGACTGTCATCAGTTGTCATTTGTAATATATACCCTAGTATTTGGTGCTTGAACAGTTAACATTTTGTTATTTTCATAATATACTAATAACGTTTAGGTGAAAGTGTGCTGCACATAGCAATAGTAAACGAGGATCCATCCATGGTGAAGTTCCTACTAGACGTCGGAGCTGACTATCATGAGAGATGTTTCGGCTGCTTCATGAGTCCCGAGGACCAGAAGGCTTCCCGGCAGGACTCACAGGAGCATGAATGGGTCAACGTACAACACATTACTAACTATGAAGGGTAAATATATGTATTATTTCACTACTTAAACCATCCTCTTATTAGTTTTTTTTTAAAATATGTATATATCCATTAATATGTACATTACTATCTATCATTAACTGTCTATCAAACATCCTCCCTTAGTTTTTCCCTATACCTCCTTCCCTAAACTCCCTTTTTCCTTTGCCTTCCTTATTATCATCAATTTGCAATTTATGTTTTTTTTTATGTTCAAGTACTATCTACCCTCTGATTGCAAACAGCTATATATGGTATCAAACGTTTTGACCAATATCACTATGTAGTATGTTTTTGGTTGGTTGGAAGATATTGCTTTTTAGCAATAAGGTCCGCCAATGTACATACTGAATTTATTTTCTGTACATGAAGTTTAAATAAATAAATATACAAACAAACTAATTGAATGTATCCCCGAAAGAAAAAAAGTTGCCCCGCCCGGAGGAGAGTTGACATGGTTTGTCAAACAATGAGGCTCTAATATTTTGCACCTGATAAATAGAGAACAAACTTGAAATAATCTTTAATACTGAAAAAGGTGGCACGCATTGTTTAGTGCGTGCTACCTTATAAAAGTCCTTGTCCACCTCCGTAGTGTAATGGTCAGCACGCTCGGCTACCGTTCTGGAGGTCCCGGGTTCGATTCCCAAGGGGGGTAAAATAAATATAAGTGATTTTTTCACTGTAATATTTATTCAATATTACCATGGACTGGTACCTGAAGCGGAGGGCTGATCACCCTTCCTTCATGTGTAAACGATCGAGATAACACTGCGTTTATATGACACAGTGCCCTATGCACCATTAGGGTGCGGATAAGGGTTTTTTACTTTTTTTACTTACCTTATAAAAAATTATTATTGTGGTATAAATCAGACCAACAAATCATAACGCTCACATGTGACTCATACTTTTGAAGCGTCAAAGGCGTTCAAATTCAATCGAGTTATAAAAATAAACTGTCTCATAAAATTATAACTATTACTCTTACCAACAAATATGGCATATATAACTATTACGCGCGTATTTTATCGAGAGTCTAGATCAGAAATATGATAAACTGACAAGAAAACTTGAAAAAATAACCCAGTAAAACAGGTGACCAGCCCTGCACTTCAGGAACCAGTCTAATAACCAGTGTAATAATAAATAAATATAAGAGCTAAAAATTACTTACATTTATCTTGAACCCCTTGGGAATCGAACCCGGGACCCACCAAAGCAATCAATCCGCTTCAAGTACTAGTCCAGAGTATAATCAACATAAATATGTATTATAGAGAAAAGTCACTAATATCTATTCTGATTCTCCTGGAAATCGAACCAGGGACTTCCAGCACAGTAGCCAAACGTCCTGACCACTGACCTGTTGAGTCACAGAGCATTTATACATAATAAATTTAAATTATTTACTAATTTAACAAAACATTTTTGTATGTTTTATTATTTGCTCCTGTTTTCTTATACGGCTGTGAAACATGGCACCTTACAAAGGCCCAGAGCAGCCGTGTACTAAGCTTTGAGAATAGGTGTATGCGGAGAATTTTAGGCGTGCATTGGTTTGCCTTTTTGAGCAATGAAGAGATAAGGCGTAGGACGCAGGAAATCTTGGTTACATTTGTCATCAAGAAGAGGCAATTCAGTTGGCTAGGCCATGCACTCCGCATGCCTCCTGAGGAGAGCCTTAATCAGGCTTGCCTCCTTTACAAGGCATCAAGTATCAGGTATGGACTACTGCTGACAATTCGTCGGCAGTTTTCCTCTGAACTTCGGGACTCGGACCTGAGTTGGGAGGATACAAAGGAGCTGGCAGCCGACAGAAAAGCCTGGAGAGAGTTTGTGATCTCCATTTGCTCCACATAGGGAGCGGATATTGTGTAATAATAATAATAATAATAATAATAATGTTTTATTAACAGTTATGTGTATTGGGGAGAGTACCCGTTGAGTTTTGCAGCCTGCCTGGGTCAGGAAGAGTGCTACAGGTTTCTCCTGGCCAGGGGTGCCAATCCGGATAATCAGGACACCAATGGAAACACTGTCCTCCACATGCTGGTCATCTACGAGAAAATGGTAAAATTTTGTACTGACATTTCTTGGCAGAACTGCATTTTACAAAAAAAACTACAAAAAATGTATATAGTTTTTCTACTTTTATTTTATTTGACCAGCGATGGGGTTTTGTTGTTACCGATATTATCAGACTGGTGATGTCGGTAAAGACAGAACGCGGTTACTGGTCAAATAAAATAAAAGTGTAAAAAACTATATATGTACATGTTTTTTTTTTGTATATTAAATATATTTAATATAAAACCCTTATCCGCACCCTAATGGTGCATAGGGCACTGCTTTATATAAATGCAGTGTTATCTTGATCGTCTACACATGAAGGAAAGGTGATCAGCCCCCCGCTTCAGGACCAGTCCAGGGTAATATTGAATAAATATTACAGTGAAAAAAATCACTTATATTTATTTGACCCCCCTGAGAATCGAACCCGGGACCTCCAGAACGGTTGCCGAGCGTGCTGACCATTACACTACGGAGGCGAACAAGCATATTTGTATATTATTTGTATATTAAAAGCGCTTTTAATTTTGTGGTATTTTAATATCATGGGTATACTGGCAAAAAATGTTAACTCGAAAATATATAATTTTGACTAATGATGCAGTGTCATAATGTTTTCAACGTTCTATAAACTAAAAAAAGTAGTTTAAAATGTCATAGTTATGTGGTTTTAGCTGTAAATTCAACTTTAAAATTAGTAGCGGGTATTTTATTCAGACTAAAAGCTTTAAATAACAGGGATTTTTCAAAAAGGGATATTAACGAGAACCTATTTTGCCAGTATACTCACGATATAACACTCTCCTTATCGTTCATCGTTCACTTTGTGTAATACATACCACTTAAAAACACTACTTCATAGCACGGCTGTCCAAACTCAAAACACAGTAAGGGTCATTTTTTTTTGTAGTATGTTTTTTTTGCATTTTTGGACTAAGTACATTCTACTTAGTCCAAAAATGCAAAAAAAAAGTACTACGAAAAAATGTCCCTTACTGTGTTTTAAGTTTGGACAGCCGAGCAGTCATGGTAGTCATGAAGCAGTGTTTTTAAGTGGTGAACACAAAGTGAACGATGAATGTTATATACAAAAGTAGTTATTTTATTTATATAAATGCAAAAATTCAATGATATGTGAATGTGTCAGGTTGTGGTCCCGTGGTTAGTGTAGCGGACTCTTAAGTCTGAGTTTCTCGGTTCGAATCCACTCTACCACAATTTAATACCTATTTCTAATAATGAGCCGCTTAGGCTCACAGAAATAGTATGAAATTGAAATATTTGTGTGAATAATCAAAACACAAATATTTCTCTTTTTTATTTAAAAAAAATATACTAAAAATAAAATATCCAATAATTTTATTTAATAAAAAATAATGTTTTTTAAATACAGTGAAACCTCTATCTATCGTTCCTCAAATAATCGTTTTCCCGGATGTGTCATTTATTTCTTTTAACCCGAATTCATTTCATACAAAAATAGATCGCATCAATCGTTTCTATTCAACATTTTACTGCATTCATCGTTTGAATTACGCTACATATTTGTTAATTTGTCTGTTTTTTTTACATTTTTTTTACATTTTCTCAATTTTGTTATATTCGACGACAATATTTCAACGTGTGGGATACAGACTATCAAAAGCTGTGTGATGGATACAGCAGAAGAAGTCTGAAGATCTTTGGGTTCTGTTCAAATTTGTATTTTTTTTAAATTTATACATTTATTTACATCTAAAACTTGTATTCTTAAAATTTCAACCTACCAATGGTTATGCAATTGGGAGGACGGTATCTTTACTCGATCGTATATCCTTGTGTATTGACTTCTTTATCCCGCATTCATTGTTTTCCCGCATTCATAGTTTATTTCACTAGGTTCCTTTAAAAATGATAGATAGAGTTTTCACTATACATGTATGTTCAATTTTAAAGTAAATAAATAAAGCGACATGTTAACTCTTTCTTCCAGGCCATTTTTGACATGGCGTACGAGCTTGGATCAGCCCTCGATGTAAGGAACACATTGAACCTCACTCCCCTCACCCTCGCAGCCAAGTTGGCGAGAATAGAAATGTTCTTCCATATCATGAACATAGAAAGGGAGATCTACTGGCAGATTGGCAGCATCACATGCGCTGCTTACCCGCTGTCACAAATTGACACAATTGATGTTGAGACTGGGAATATCAAGAAGGATTCCGCTCTCAATTTGGTGGTGTTTGGGGTAATCATACTATATTTCTGTAGAGTTTGTATTGAGTTACTCTAGAACATAGGTCGGCAAAGTGTGACAGAGCTGCATACGGGTCTTAACACAGACTCGAGAGTGGCTCGATGATTTTGAGGCCACACAAGCTTAAGTACTCTCTTATGGTAGAGAAAGTCCAAAAAAAGTTTCTGAGGTATCTCTACATGAGAGAGTACGGCTATTATCCTTGGCTCTACCCGACCGAGTTTCTCCAGGGTATGCTTGGCTACAATAGTTTAGCTACTAGAAGGAATGTGTATTTGATTACGCATTTTTATCAATTGTTGCGCGGTATGATCGATTATCCTGAAATTATCCGGAATATTGGTCTGTATGTTCCCGATAGTTACCTAAGACAGCGTCGACGTAGATTGTTTCACATTCCCATACACAGTACCAACCTGCCGATGGTTATGCCTGTAGGAAGAGCTACCGCTATGTTAAACAATATCTCATTGGATATTGATCTGTTCCATGTGTCTGAAGGAGTTTTCCGAAGCGGGATTTCTCTACACCTTTAGCAATAGTATTCTTACTTATTTTCTATTTTTGTTAATGTATACAATTTAAATTTAAGTTTGTAATGTGTATATTATCTATAAATAAATAAATAAATTGCAAATTGTTTGCCAGAAACGATTAAAAGTGTCTTCAACATATTGTTGACAGAGAGCGGGAAAAGCTTATTTGCTTACTTTTAGTGCAGTGCGAGACGCCAAATTTTTTTTACAAATCGGAGTTGGGTTTGCGGTTACTTGAGATTAAATTACTTGTGATAGTATATGACATATGACCCTAATTAGTGTACTAATTAGGGTCACAGTTGATGAAAAAATTCCCCGCCAACAATGTGTTTAGTGTGTCTTTGACCTTTAAAGTGTGGCTCTGGCACAAATATCCACATCCATGTGAACATTATTTTTCATTCATGAACCTTATTAAAAGCAAACTGAGAAATCGTCTTATTGACGAGAACCTGGAAACGTGCTAAAAATAACAACATACAAACCTGGCTTGATTTTAACTTTCAAAGGAGATGCAAGCATATCATTCGCAATAAGAAGTGTTCTTATGGATACCTTATTTTCCAAAGATTTTTTATCAATGAATAAAATCCTTATAAATTATGAAATCAAGTTTCATTGACTCTACCCCAATTTAATTTTTTTTAAAACCCTTATCCGCACCCCAATGGTGCATAGGGCACTGCTTCATATGAACACAGTGTTATCTTGATCGTTTACACACGAAGGAAAGGTGATCAGCCCTCCGCTTCAGGTACCAGTCCAGGGTTATATTGAATAAATATTACAGTGAAAAAATCACTTATATTTATTTGACCCCCCTGGGAATCGAACCCGGGACCTCCAGAACGGTAGCCGAGCGTGCTGACCATTACACTACAGAGGTGGACATTACCCCAATTTAATAAAGGTGTAAAATTATTATAAAGGTTTGCTAGAATTACAAACAGATTGGTTCTCAAGAAATTTTTTAAATCATTGTTATGTGCATATTTGACTATTTGTCTAATACGTATGGCGACCACTGGTATAGAAAAATAACTCGGATGTAAATAAATTCTTTATTTCAAACCAAAATAGGAAAAAATTACAGTCCAGTAATGATATTATAACAAATTTCTTCAATTTTCAGGATAAAGATGAACATTTGGAGTTGATGGATGGAGTTTTAGTGGACTTGTTGAAAACAAAATGGAATGCATTTGTTAAACGCAGATTCTACAGGCAATTTTTCCTCTTTGCCTTTTATTTTCTCATATCTCTCGTCTGCTTCACGCTACGTCCGGGACCTCCTGAAAAAATTGCAGTGCCACCTTCGAATGGTACCAACAGCACAAACAATACAAACACTGCTAAAATACCCATTGACAATTCAGTATTTTTGAATTTGACAAATTCATCCCTGTTTGATGTGTCCATCGAAGATGATTCTAATGTGTCCACAATCATTCCGGAAATTATTATGAAACCACGAGAAAGTCCTTTGATGCAAATTTTATCAGGAAAAATAATAGCAAAGTGTGGGGAGATTGACACCAACCAAGATATGAAAAATCAGACTTCGCCGTGTCAAAATATAAGGAGCAACAGTGGAGGTTCAAACAAAGATTACCAACCGAAAGGTAAAACTATTTATTTTATGTATCTTATGTGCAAAGGCAAATAGCCACAAGTTAAAAACAGTAGTTTTGAGATAAATGAGTTTAAAGTTAACTTAAATTTATGGTTTTTGCCAAAACATGTATCAAATTAATATAATTTTGCGGCTATTTGAATAATGAATATCTCGGTAAAGGAAAGAAATAGAGCAAAATCTGTGATTGTATATGATAGAGGCAAGTTATAAGAATGCTTTGAGCCGTGTTAAGCCAAACAGCCGCAACTTGACTTACGGCTAGATGCCTTTACACATTAGATGTAATATCAATTTAGCTGTATTTGGCCAGAGAAATACCATATAGAGAGAAATACATATACAGAGAAATACCATATACAGAGAAAAACCATATGTAGCCAGCAACTAAAGTGTATAATGAGGCACTGCATTGTACAAAATTAAAAGTAAACATTAATAATTTTAATAAAAAATAATAAAAAAAAACTACTTTTTGATATGGGACATGAAAATTTTTTAATGTTGGTAACTCCTTCAAAATAAAGTCAAAAAGCTTATTCGTGTTAAAATTTATGTTTTGTATAATCTATGCACCTAAAGTTGTCTCACTGTGCTTATTCACGTAGTCCATCTTGTTTATATTATGTATTAATTTTAAATCAAACACAGATTTTTTGAGTCTACTAAGTTGTATTTTATTAACAAAAATACATCAAAAATTAATATTGTGACAACTGTTTTGCCTAGTTATGGCATTGCTTATATTACTTGACTACATTTTGTATTGTTTGTAACTCCTTCACATTCATGAATAAATGAATAAATGTAATGATAATTCTGTGTGTCAGGTCAGGTCCACCCTACATCAACTATCACTTGAGAGTAATTGTCCTTGTCTCGGGCAGCTCTAAACAGCGCCTCGACGGTCCTGATCTCCCCAATCTCGTATATTCCAGAGCCAGGAGATCTGCCTTCTGCCCACATCTCATTGATCCTCTATTCGGTGCAATAGCTTGTACTTCTCTCCTCTAACCACATGCCATAGATAGGACACCTTCCGAACTTTGATATCAGTTGCAAATGTCTTTTTACTCTTGCTCTTTGCAGCACATTCACGTTGCTATATCAACTATATTGAATATCACATTTCAAGTGTCTCCAACCGGTTTATAGTGCTGATCTTGAGAGTCCACGATTCAACTCTGTAGAGAAGTACTAACCAAACATAACACCATTCTTTGAAATACAATAACAGAATAATGAAATGAAATTGATTCAATTGTGTTTATTGCAGAGCAACCTAGAGCAAGTAATTCTACAGAAAGTGAAGTTGAGGAGTGGTGGGATGATCTGACGGAAGAATGTCGGCTCATGCAATTAAATTCTACTGAAGCTAAGGTAACAATATAACTATAAGTTTCTAAACTTAAGGTCATTGTTTCTCAACCCTAGGGTGTTTTAATGATGCACGTTCAACAAGAGCAGTGAGATGGAGGATCTCATAGGCTATCGAAATAACCTCAACGTTTGTTCAGTGATATCTTTTTTTCTGATCTTCAAAAAATATATTTGTAGGTTTGAGAGTTTTACGCTGTTTTTAGTGTTTTTCAAGCAACTCCTGATTTTTCTAAAAATGTCAATCTGCTCAGTATTATGATTTTTTCTTAACATACAATAATAATAGCTCTAATCAATGACAAAACAGTATCAGGTCAAAAAAACTCAAATCATCTATCACTCTGCTTTCATTGTACGATGTCATTTATTCAACAACAACAACAACAAAATAATATATACATAACAAACAATATTCAAGGCTTATATATTAAAAGTAAGCAAGAAAACTTAAAGGTGTAAAAGAATCCCGCTTCGGAAAACTCCTTCGGACACATGGAACAGATTAATATCCAAAGTGATATTGTTCAACATAGCGGTAGCTCTTCCTATAGGCATAACCATCGGCAGGTTGGTCCTGTGTATAGGAATGTGAAACAATCTATGTCGACGCTGTCTTAGGTAACTATCGGGAACATACAGACCAATGCTCCGGATAATTTCAGGATTATCGATCATTTCTTCTTCTCCGTCTTAATCCTCATTGCTGAGGGTTGTGACCCTTGCAGAAGCAATGACTCTTCTCCAGTTATCCCTTGACTGCGCTGCACGTAGCGCTCCAACCACTGAGGTGCCTGCTGCTGCCTTAATTTGATCGGTCCATCGTGTGGGGATCTTCCTTTCCCTCTCTTTCCCTCCAGGCTACCGATCACAACTAGTCGTTCCAGGCTATCCTCGTTGCCACGCGCAGCGTGTCCAAAGAACTGGAGAATCCGTCGGGTACAGATATTGGCCAGAGTCAAGCCATCCAAGCGTAGTTTTAGTTTCGATCGATCATATCGATCATACCACGCAACAATCGATAAAAATGTGTAATCAAATACACATTCCTTCTAGTCTCTAAACTATTGTAGCCAAGCATACCCTGGAGAAACTGGGTCGGGTAGAGCCAAGGATAATAATAATAATAGTAATAATAATAGCCTTTATACCTTAAATATTAGGTGCATTGTTTTCATGTAACTTTACACGAAAAAGATCCATTAATGAATTAAAATTAAAATTGTTCTTATAGATAAGAATTTCTGCAGAGATAGCCCTCTGGCTCGGTGCTATTCTCTACATAATAGCAGCTCTCCGGGAAGCACGCTTTCTCGGGTACAAGATGTTTGTAGAGAATCTGATGACGGCTCCATCGCGGGTGATGTTCCTATTTTCCTGTCTGCTGATGCTGATCTTACCAGTCCTGAGACTAGCTTGTCTGGATGAAGTGGAGGACCATGTGGCTGTGGTCATCATGCTGACAACTGCGCCGTATTTCCTATTTTACTGCAGGTTTGAATTTCCTTCCATAAATTAGAGTTAAAATCAACACTTAGGATTTTTTACTGAGTGTATGGAAGTTTTTGGTAAGGGAATGTAATTAATTATTGAGTATTGAGTATTTTAATGTTTTTAATGTTTTAGAATTTAATAAACCCTGATGATGACAAGGTTCTTGTCGAAACCCGTAGGTTAAAGTGTACTAATAATAAAAAAGTGGTTAAAACACAATGGTTTGTCCGCCTCCGTGGTGTAATGGTCAGCGTGTTAAGCTACCATGCTGGAGGTCCCGGGTTCGATTCCCAGGATGGGTGAAAATAAATATTAGTGATTTTACACTGTAATATTTATTTAATATTACCCTGGACTGGTTCCTGAAGCGCAAGAGTGATCACCTTGCCTTCATGCAAGTAATGATCAAGATAACACTGCGTCAATTCGATGCGGTGCCCTATGCACCATTGGGTGCGAATAAGGGTTATAATAAGTAATAAGGTTAAAACAAAGTTGTTTAATTTTATAAAGTTTTGAAATCAAGACTCCATTGCGCACTGTCAGTTAAGCATTCTCTAGATACTGATAATAAATTTTACTTTAGGGGTTTCAAGACTGTGGGACCTTTCGTTGTGATGATCTACCGCATGGTGATGGGCGATCTGCTCAGATTTGTGTGCATTTATTTAGTTTTTGTCATGGGATTCTCTCAAGGTATGCACTTATATTTTTATTACTATGTTAATATCAACATTTTGAGTGTGCCCAAACCTTTTGGACACACTCAAAATGTTGTAAATAAATTATCTGGTCAAATTATAAGCTTAAATAATAAAAATGAACATGATACTTTCTGGCGTTTCTCATGTGTGTGATTATAATCCAGGATTCGGACCTCACATACTAATAAAAGAGTTTCTGCTCAGTAAAAAGCTTCTTCTCATCTCACTAATAGATGTCTCTAGTGAAGTTCTAGTGATTCAAGAATAATGTTTCAAAATTGGTTCATATATATATAGAACTTCTAAGAATTTGAGTAGTGTGGTTGTTAATAATGGGTACAATTGGTGAATGTTACACGTGTGTTATACGTTACTAAAGTGATCACTTAAACCAGCCTATGACGGTCGTCAGCCCCGTAAATACCCAGACTTCCATATTTTTCTTCATCTTTGATGAGATGTCAAAAAATAATGTGAATTTCTATTAGATATTATTATTTTATTATATTTCCTCCGCCTCCGTAGTGTAATGGTCAGCACGCTCGGCTACCGTTCTGGAGGTCCCGGGTTCGATTCCCAAGGGGGGTAAAATAAATATAAGTGATTTTTTCAATGTCATACTTATTCAATATTACCCTGGACTGGTACCTGAAGCGGAGGGCTGATCACCTTTCCTTCATGTGTAAACGATCAAGATAACACTGCGTTTATATGACGCAGTGCCCTATGCACCATTTGGGTGCAGATAAAGTTTTTATTATCATATATATATATATTACTAAGTATTTCCAATTATTGCTCATGTAAGCCTTTGATAGATTGATTTTAATAATCCAGGCTCCTGCTTGAATGTAATTTTACATCATTTGATGGTCGAAAAGAGAGAAATGTCTCATCATAATAATAAATTATGTTTTGTTTCCAGCGTACTACATTATATTTTTATCTTTCGATAATCCAAACACGCCAGAAGGAGTGGATGACTCCATCACAAACCCAATGCCAAGTCCTATGGAGAGCATCATGGCCATGTTTCTGATGTCGCTTACATCCTTTGGAGACTATTACAGTGCTTTTGAAAGAACGGATCACGAAATTGAAGCTAAAGTTAGTATAACATACCATATTGAGCTGAACATATTGTTGTCGGACAGTTTTTTCATCAACCCCAACACTAGTTATAATAAGACAGTCTACCGCCCGACCCTCAGTATACTAATCAAAAATAATTACAAAATTCTGATCTGTTCAATGTTTTTTGACGTCTCGCGCTGTACCAAAAGTAAGCAAAAGAACACTTATAGTATAAGTGTAATTAAAATGTAACTTTGTTGTAAAATCACTATAAAGATTTTATTATAACTTAATTATAATGCCTACCGGTTTCAAAGCTAACCGCTTCTTTATCAAGACTGTTTAATCAGTCTTGATAAAGAAGCGGTTAGCTTCGAAACCGGTAGACATTATAATTAAGTTACAATAAAATATTTATGGTGATTTTGAAACAAAGTTACATTTTAAGCATAAAATGGAAAATCACAAAGTTAGTGCTTCAAATATTAATTATACTTATAAGTGTCTCTCACTCTCTACTAACAGTATATAAAAGACACTTTTGGGTGTTTCCTGCAAACAATGTGTTAAGATAAGACTATGTCCATATAATGTAGTGCCCCATGCACCATTCAGCATGCATGCGAATTTAAAATAGATAAATAATATAAATAATATAATTGAAATGTAACTTCGTTTTTAAATCACTATTATCACTATCTATAGTGATTTTAAAACAACGTTACATTTTAATTATAAAATGGAAATCACAAAGTTAGTGCTTCAAATATAAATTATATAGATAAATAACAATTATTTTGAATATTGTTTAGTAGTGTTTTAGTAAATCAGTCCTGATAAAGAAGTGGTTAGCTTCGAAACCGGTAGACATTATAATTAAATTTTAATAAAATATTCATAGTGATTTTAAAAGAAAGTTACATTTAAATTTTAAAATAAATAACAATTCAAGATTTATATTCTAATGATTAGAATTCTTACATTGAATGTTTTTTGCAGATATGTACTTTGTGGCACATTTTATAAACTTTATGAAAATAAAATTATAAATTGGTACATTTTTTCTCCAACCGGTTTCGACAAGAACCTTGTCATCAACGTGTGCATGTTTAACCCTGTACCAATAAAAAAGTGGTAAAAAACAAAGTTGTTAGACCATAAAGATGGCAATTCTTTTGATCGCTGCGTTATTCTGATGCATTTGTAAAAATTGTTTTTTTTTTTTTAACAATTTCAGTTGATGTTTGTCATCTACATGGTGATAGTGGCCATCTTGCTGGTGAACATGCTGATCGCCATGATGGGCAACACCTACCAGAAGATAGCGGAGACGCGCAACGAGTGGCAGCGCCAGTGGGCCCGCATCGTGCTGGTCGTGGAGCGGGGCGTGGCGCCGGCCCAGAGACACAAGAACTTGCTCCACTACTCGCAGCCCATGTCGGACGGCAGGCGGGCCCTGGTGCTGAGACTCAATCAATCGGTAAACTTATTGCCTTATAGAAGGGAATACTTAACACCTTGATAATCCTTCTCCATCCTGCTAAATCTGTTATTTTATACCACACCCCATTTTTTAAATCTCTGAATGTTTTTTAATAGTTTTATAACATAAATGTGGAATTGTTTTATTGGCTTTTTTTTACGCAACTAATTTTGTTAATGTAATGTAATGTTTATAATTGTTAATGTAACTATTGTTTATTATATATTTTTTTTATATGTAAGCTGTACAATTCCCGAACAAATTAAAAAAAAAATAATCACAATCATACTCCGAAAAGTGGAGGAAGGTGGTTACATCTACTTTTAATGAATCACTTCCCAAAATGCAATAATTTAAAATTGAAATAAAAACAAGTTTCAAAATATTTTGACATTTTTATTTGAAATTTATTTAATAAAGGTAATTTTTTATTTAATTCATTTTTTCGACATTTCTACTTTACAATCTTAACACACTTAGGATGGGTGTTACGCCTGCGGACCCCTGGTGACGGGGATTGATAATTGATTGAAAGATTAATTGCCTCCCTGTAAAATTTCCTTACATGCAGTTAGGATAGTTCTAAATTCAGGTGACTAATATATTGATGAAAAAAAATATGTTTAAAATTAAATTGACCCTATTTTTATTTTTCAGGAGGAGGATAAGGAAGAAATGAAAGAAATTCTAGAAATGAAAAGAACACATGAGAGGATGGTCAAAAAGAGAAAATTGGGATCCGATAAAATAGCCCCCAGCCCTAAGAAAACGTTGTTTTAAAAATAAATAAGGAAATACATTATTCATGTCATTTAACCCTTACCGGTTCAATGTCGAATCTCATTCGACATGCATTTTTTCATCGTGGTCCCATGTTGAATGTCATTTTTTATCATTAGTATTATTAACACATTGTAGTCGGGCGCTTCGAACAATAGACTCTAGCCTATAGCGGACGTTTTTCGCGATTAGCGTAAAAATATATCGCTTTCTTAAAATTGACACAATTTCTAAACCAAATAATATTTTCGATTGAAATTTTCAAAGAAATCATATATGACATTTGATCATCAAAAATAAATTATAATCATAATTTTTAATTAAGTATTCCGTATTTCACAATTTTAGAAGCATTGCAAACTTTAAAAAATAGTCTTCCCTTCCGAGGTATCATTCCCTATACAATGCTAATATATTCATTAAATAAAAAACCAAACAGTAAACAAAACAGTGCGAGCGGTGTGAAAAATAGTCCAATACGTGAAATGACTCAAACTAAACTGGAGATTGAGATCGCATAAAAACTCTAGATTTCTGGCAATGCCTTTACAAGCGACACACTAGCCAATCCGGACAAGGCATCTCAAATAACGTCAACAGACTGTCGCCTAGCACCCAGGTAGCAGATTACCCTTCAACGCATTTTATTTCACGCTGATAACAAACCCGTATATTGCCGTTTCCCGCCGATAACCGACAGTCGACAAAAACGGCATTTGCCGTGTCCCGCAGTTGACCGACAGTCAGCGAAAAACGGCAAATGCTGTGTTATGCGACAACGTGTTAAGTTAAAATGCAAGGTCACATTTTTTTCCACTCGTATCTATTACAAGAGTATGTGGAACAGAGGATAAATTAATTTTTGCATAATGGAATGTGTGACTGTCTCTACCTGGATTTTTTTTATTATACCTTTGCAATATTATTAAATAAACATTCAAGAGCTAAATTAAATCATATTACTTTTTGACATCTCATCAAAGATAAAGAAAACTATGGAAGTCTGGGCATTTACGAGGCTGACGACCTTCATAGGATGGTTCAAGTGATCACTTCACATGGGTAACATTCACCAATTCTACCCATTATTGACCACCACACTACTCAAATTCTTGGAAGTTTTATATATATGAACCAATTTTGAAACATTGTTCTTGGATCACTAGAACTTCACTGGAGACATCTATTGGTGAGATGAAACAAAGCTTTTTATTGAGCAGAAACTCTTATATTAGTATGTGAGGTCCGCATCCTGGATTATAATCACATACATGATCACGCCATAAAATATCATTTTTCATTTGTATTATTTTAGCTTATAATTTGACCAGTTAATTTAATTACAACATTTTGAGTGTGTCCAGATACTTGTTCACAAATTTGGATTATCTCTAATGATAGGAGTTATTTTTCATGTTAATAATATGAAAAATAACTCCTATAATTGGAGATAATCCAGATTTGTGAACAAGTATTTGGGCACACTCTAAATGTTGTAAAGTTTAAATGTTTATTTAATAATATTACCAACATATAATATTTCTAGAATGATGTGGTATATTTGTTCTTTGAGAATTATGGCAGGAATTGTTAGAAAAAATATTGATTATTACGATGAGGATAAGTTATTTATTTACAAAACAGGGAGAGTTATATATTTTTTTTAAATCACGTAATGGATGTTTGTTTTTAAACAGAATGTCTTGTTCTAATTTAACAAACTATGATTTTGTTTTGTTATGTAGCGTAGTATAATCACATTGCCTTCTTTTAATTGATACCTGTGGTCATGATACATCCTTTGGTACTTTTGATAATGCTCATTGTGACACAGTTTGTTTCCAATAGTTTTGTACCCGAAAAACAAACATAAATTTTTCTGAGCTGAATTTTCTAATGATTTTTGACTTAACCTTTCCAAGAGTATGGACGTAAATGAAGGTTGGTGCGAATTTTCCTTAAAGGAGTATCGACGTCAATGAACGTCGAAGTCCCTCTGTCAGTTAGTATGATGTAACTTGTATAGCAATGACATCTGTGGATATTTGTGTGTAATTTTGTCATGATTGAAAAATATTTCCAAGTGGTGTTTTTTTTTATAATTATTTTAACACAAGAATTTAAGACAGACTTCCACGTATCACCCTCCAAGGCAACCCTGAAGGACGCAGACCCCCAGACAGACCTCCGAAAAGATGGAAAGACAGCTGGGAGTCAACATCCCAAGAGCGACATGCGGAGGCACAAACAGATCCCTAGGATCTACAAAAAGAAGAAGAATAAGATTTTAACATAATTTCTATCTTCATGATACACCAATTTAATGAAAAAAAAAATTTTTTCATGTGAAAAGAACCCACTCCCGAGAGAAAGTCGGGCATCAATTTTTGCACTCCCGGAAAGGTTAAAATATAGGCGATTGCTGATACTTGGCTCATCTGTGAAAATAATCCCAACGACAACATATCCTTTTGTATAGATAATGATGAAAAGGCGTAACATATTGACCAAAGTATTTCTGCATCTTTCTTGCACCGCAAATCCTGACAGTAACTTGAGCGCTTGCGTTGGAGTTAGAGAGATAAATGCACAACATAAATGTTAGTCTAATAATTAAATAATATATTAATTAAGTTATCTTCTTTGAAGTTCAAATACACAATTTATTACTTAGTGGTTTGTAATGTACTAACATATCTGTTATTGTAATAATAAAATAAAATAAATGGTTTTCAAGAAAATAAGCATTTGAAATAGCAAAAAAAAGGTGCCATAATTGCTGTGTGTGCTGGATATCTCATAACCAGCTTCAAATGTTAGTTAGGAATTATCAAATCAATTCAGTTCCCAGTGCTTAATTAACCTGTCTAGGAGTATGGCCGTACAGTCATCCCAACAAAACTTTCATCAAAGGAGTATGGGTGTGCATGAACACCCAAGCTTATAACTAAAGCCCGGTGACATATCGCTCACTCCTTTCAAGAACGTCATAAATCAAAAAACTTGATTTTTCAGGAGAATGTTTTTAAAGTTTAAAAATATAATACAATGTATGAAAAATAAATATCAAGCCACTTGTTGAACTTTTTACTGTGCAACAGATCTTTTTTGGTAAAACCTGAAGGTTTTTTCTCCATTTGAAAATCTTTTAGTATATTTAAAAAAATTATTAAACAATACCTTTTCTTCAAAATGCAAAAACAACACTTTCTGCCCTGAAGCTGGTAAATATTAAGTTAAAAATATGCCCCTTTTGCTGGGATATAGTAAATTTTCTGGGCAATCCGAAAACAAGCACAACTGAAAATTGACGATTTTTGATTTATGACGTTCTTGAAAAGAGTGAGCGATATATTTTCAAAATAGCACTTGTACTGCCAACTGTGGTTGTGTTCAAACACTAAAACTATATATCAGATTATTTTTTTGACATTTAACCTGACATTTTACTTAAAACAAAGTTTGTATGACATCATCGTAATGACACTAATAAAGAAAACCCATGAAATAAAACATCATCATAAAAATCATGTTCAATGGTGTAAATATTTTTTTTATATAATAAAATATATTGCTCGAAGTATTGACCATGATATAAAATTATAAAAAGTAAGAAAAAAATAGCACAAAAAACTCACTCTCCAGATACAGTTTTGTCCGTAGATACTCAATCCTAGACAGGTTGAGATAAAAGAGCACCATGATAACCAGTAGGTAGTTTATTTTTTATTGATTATTTCAAATTGTAATTTTTTTGGGGTAAATAAAACACATTCTGCAGATTAACAGTGTTTAATTTTCTTTTATGCTACGATTTTAACAATATGATTGATGTAACCCTAGATAACTAAACATTCGTCCATGCACAACGCCCCTCTGAGAAAGTCAAGTGCACTTACTTCCCCGTGTTCTGCACCCGCCACGCTTTGTTTACTTTCCTGATTGGTGAGAATAGTTCATCGGGTGACGCGATTGCAATCACACAATAATTAGGAGGTGACCTATGGCTATATCGTCGTCCGCTTAACGAAAGTTTAGTTCCTACGTTAGTTGTTCGTAAAGGTATCTATTATTATGACATCACTTATATTTATTTGACCCCCCCCTGGGAATCGAACCCGGGACCTCCAGGACGGTAGCCGAGCGTGCTGACCATTACACTAGGGAGGCAGACATCAAGGTTATGGTAAAAGATTTTCTTGGTGAGTCTTCAGACCCTGAAACTCCTGTTAATTCTGTGACTAATGTGCGCAAAATCTGTTAATTATGTCCATCAAAGGCTCGTAGGATGACAAAACATCGATGCATGAAATGCAAAAATGCCATTTGTGGATCGCACAGTATTGACATATCGCTCACTCCTTTCAAGAATGTCATAAATCAAAAAACTTGATTTTTCAGGAGAACGTTTTTAAAGTTTAAAAATATAATACAATGTATTAAAAATAAATATCAAGCCACTTATTGCACTTTTTATTTATTTATTTTATTTATTTATTTAAACTTCATGTACAGAAAATAAAAAGTACATTGGCGGGCTTATTGCTAAAAAGCAATATCTTCCAACCGACCAAAGACGGACTAGTGATATTGATCAAAACGTTTGATACCATATATAGCCGTTTGCAATCAGTGGGCAGATAGTACTTGAACATTTAAAAAAACATAAATTACAAATTGACATTCTATGCAACAGATCTTTTAAGGTAAAACCTGAAGGTTTTTTCTCCATTTGAATAATATTTAGTATATTTAAGAAAAAAATAAAACAATACCTTTTCTTTAAAATGCAAAAACAACACTTTCTGCCCTGTAGCAGATAAATATTAAGTTAAAAATTTGCCTCTTTTGCTGGAATATAGTACATTTTCGGGGCATTCCGAAAACATGCATAACTGAAAATTGACGATTTTTGATTTATGACGTTCTTGAAAGGAGTGAGCGATATGTAGTAGCTGTGTGGAATAGTGATTTATTGTTTAATGTCTCTTACATTCATTCCTAATAAACCAAACTTAAGCGTCATGCAACAAGTTCCTATTGTTATCAAATACTTTTGATAATTTACACGTTTTGAATTGCGTAGTCCGCCTTACGAAAGTTTAGTTACTATGTATTATTGTGACATCAATTTTACATGATTTTACATAATTTTAATGACAACCAATATAGTTTAGTTATCTAGGATTAAACATGTTATTTTATTAGGAAGAATAATATTTTCATTCTTGGAATGTTATTTGTATTTGAGAAAAATATAGATATTTAATAGAGTTAAAGTTTTGTATTTCCATATCATACAATTTTAGTTGAAAAAACAGACTACATTAAAATAGACTACACATTTAGTTAAAATTTCATAAAATAGTTTTTGAAAAGGTATTTACGAAAAGGGCGTTTATAATAAATTGAATTTAAGTTTTGAAAATAGATTTATGATAAATTCGACTAATTCTAGCAAGGATAATTAGAATTATGATACAATTTTTAAAAATGTTGGAAATTGCTGAATAAAATTTATTAATATAAAACTTTACAATAATATGTTTCGCTAGAATTTGAAATAAATTTAGAGAAATAAATAAATGGCAATGCAATTTTTTTTTAAAAAGTATTAAAAATACATATTTAAATAAATTTATTATTAGTATTTTAATACATTTTTTTAATTGCATGTAATGTGTTTTCTTCATTACTATTGATATTTTAACTTTTCTTTTTTTTTTATCCGAAGAGCAAATTTTGTTTCATAACTTTTTGTGGAAAATAAATTTAATTTTTCCAATCAGAAATTCAAAATGTTTTTTTTATTTTGGTCTATTCAATTTCAATTTCAAATTACCGGGCATCGAAGAAAATAAAAATAGGTACATTTAAAAATAACATTTAGTATCCAATGCCATTTATAGCAGTACTTAGTGCAAATCATAAAAAGTAGATAGTGTTAATTTTTGTTTGATAAATATTCTTATATTAAATAAAAAACTTTTTAACTATAAACTAAATGTATTTTTTTATATACTGTGTACATTAAAAAATTATGTACATTTTACGGAAATCTGAGTATTTTTTATACATATTCAAAATTATCAGCATATTAAACGTTAGATTATTTTTATAATAATTAACTTTTCATGATGTATAAGAAAAACTTATACCAACCAATATATTTTTATCATATTTATTTCTGTAATTTGTCAAAAATAATATTATGTCAAATGAGATCCAAACAATGAAATAATAATAATAAAACCCTTATCCGCACCCCAATGATGCATAGGGCACTGTGTCATATAAACGCAGTGTTATCTTGATCGTTTACACATGAAGGAAAGGTGATCAGGCCTCAGCTTCAGGTACCAGTCCATGGTAGTATTGAATAAATATTACAGTGAATAAATCACTTATATTTATTTTACCCCCCTTGGGAATCGGACCCGGGACCTCCAGAACGGTAGCCGAGCGTGCTGACCATTACACTACGGAGGCGGACAAGACAAATGAAAACTTTAGTTAATTTAAAAAGCGTGACAAATTCAGATATATAATGGTAGAAAAAAAAATATACTAGTAATACAGCAGACATTTGATTTACCGGGATTAGATCAACCAGGAAGTGGATTATCCAAGATGTTTTGTACTTTGAAAATATAAGTTAAGTGATAAAAAATCTGGGGATTAAACTTGTGACTAGATGTAAAAACTATTACATACTGTCATATCATTTAAGTAAAAAATAATGCTTTGAAACATTTTAGTATTATTTTAGATTACAAATTGTTTTCAGGCAGAATAAATTAACCCCTAAGATCTCCAGTATAGTAGCCAAACACGCTAACCTTGTGGTAGTGTTGTCACTAGGGTGGTGGACTATTCGAGGAGATCAATGTGGGGGGGTGTGAAGGGTCAAAATAAATATAATTAATACCACCGTGAGCTGATACCTGAGGTGCAGGAATGATTACCTTATCTTCGCGTGATTAGTTTATTTTATTTTATTTATTTAGAAATTTAACAGAACATTGACATAAAAACATTTACAATAATTAATAACAAATAAAACAGGTAATTGTAACATTCAAATTACAAAATTTCACAAATGTTGAATGAGTTATAAGTAAACAGCAAGAATAAAATATAGCAAAAGTTAAGAAGATTAATGGGCAGAGTTCATTTAGAGCTAAAGTAAAAATAATAATAAAAAAAAACATAAACAGTTATAAGATTTTCAAGTTGAGAAGAGCAATAAAGTAAAAAAAGGTGCTATAAGGCAACAGCAAAAAAAATCACATAAAACAGAAAACATACGCAACAGATACGTAGCTATTCATATATCTTCTTCTTTCTTCTTTCCATGTTCGCTCCCTAGGTGGAACATATGGCCAGCACGAGTCGTCTCCAAGTCACTCTGTCACGCGCCATCTCCTTGGCTCCTCCCAGGTCAGTCCGGCGTCTCGAAGTTCCGTTGAGTATAGTCGGTGAATGGTCGTCAGCGGCCTTCCGGGGCGCCGGAATCCTCGGGGTTGGAAGAAGAGACATGAGGGGTTGATGCCCTCAGGTGGCATTCTAAGGACATGTCCCAACCATGTCCACCTTCTTCTCTTCAGGACTTCCAGTATGAGGGGCTGTTGAGTTCTTTTCCTCACATCGTCATTCCTGACGAAGTCATACCACTTTATACCCAGTATTCGCCTCAGGCACCTATTTTCAAAACTTGCTAGTTTCTTGCTTTGAGCTTTGGTGAGGTGCCACGACTCACATCCGTACAGCAACTCTGTTAGGATGCAGGCGTTAAAGAGACGACACTTGGTTTTTGTCGAGTAAAGCAGTGAGTCCCAGACATTGCGCATTTTATTGAATATATAATATATAATGTATATAAAATATATTCATATATAATGTTCAATATAACACTGTATCGATGCGATGTAGTGATCTTGGGATCATTGGAAGCGGATAAGGGTTAGAAAAAGAAGAATATTTAAAGATCCATTCCATTAAATCGAGAGCCAACTGCTTTACGCAATTAATAACGATTGCTTATTCGAATTACGAATATACAATGTTATTTCCATTAGTGAAATAGAATAAATAACTAAATATTTATTTTAAAATTAATTGCAAAACTAAGTTACTAGACGAACACGCAAGCATGGTTATACTTAAACAAATCAATGAATACATAACAAAAGGATAAGGGATATACATACTCGTGAACTGAAAATTGCATTATTTTTTTGACATCTCAACATAGATGAAGGAGAATATGGAAGTCTGGGCATTTACGGGGCTTACGACCGTCATAGGCTGGTTTGAGTGATCACTTTGCACATTCGTAACATTCGCCAATTCTACCCATGATTGACAACCACACACTTCAAATTCTCGGAACTTCTAGATTTATTTATCAAACTCGAAACATAGTGTTTGACTTCACTAGAATTTCACTAGGGACATCTATGGTGGGATGAAACAAGCATTTTATTTAGCAACTCTTTGATTTGTATGTGATTTTGTTTGTATGAGTATGAGTATTTCACATACAAATGAAAATTAGACATTGACAGCTTGTTGATGATACATATTAGTGGAGACAGTTTGGAATAATGAGAACCTTCAGTATGGGATGGATGTTTAATGTTAAACTGTGTAACATTTGATAACCATCCTTGGTGGTGACCATATCGCTCACTCCATTCAACAACGTCATATATCAAAAAACTTGATTTTTCAGGAGATTGTTTTTAAAGTTTTAAAATATAATAATAATAATAATCCCTTTCCGCACCCCAATGATGCATAGGGCACTGCTTCATATAAAGGCAGTGTTATCTCGATCAATTACACATGAAGGAAAGGTGATCAGCCCTCCACTTCAGGTACCAGTCCAGTGTAATATTGAATAAACATTAGAGTGAAAAAATCACTTATATTTATTGAACCTACCTGGGAATCGAACCCGGGACCTCCAGAACGGTAGGCGAGCATGCTGACCATTACACTACGGAGGCGGACATAAAATATAATAAAATATATTAAAAATAAATATCCAGCTACTTTTTGAACTTTTTACTATGCAATTGATCTTTTTATGTAAAACCTAAATGTTTTTTCTCCATTTAAAAAATATTTAGTATATTTAAAAAAATAATTAAAGAATACTTTTTCTTCAAAATGCAAAACCAGCACTTTTTGCCCTGTAGCGGGTAAATATTAAGTTAAAAATGTGCCGCTTTTGCTGGGACATAGTACATTTTCTGGGCATTCGAAAACATGCACAACTGAAAATTTACAATTTTTGATATATGACATTGTTGAAAGGTGTGAGCGATATATCAACCAGCTATGTACTCATAGGGTAGCTACGATTATTTATTTTATTTTTATTTCATCATACACACAAATTACAATAATGTACCGTCACTGAGTTTTCCCATGCCAAGGGAACATTGCACAATATTTTATAAAATTGTTTATGACATACAATCAAATACGGCATGGCCAAATGATGCGATATATTTCAGATCTACCCACTTCCATTGTCCATTTATGAACAGCTCTTTTAAATGTATTTTTAATGACTATGGATAATGAATGCAGGTTGTACAACTTTATTACACAATAATCAATGTTCTTCTGAACAAAAGAGGTATGTGTTAGGTTCAGTTAGATGTGTTTTGGATCTTGTTGTTCTATGTACGTTACCATAAAGTGTGTTAATTGTAATTTGTTTGCTTTGTTGGGAGGTGCTTTCTTGTGTTATGCGAGAGTAACTCTAACACATTGTTTGCGGGAAACGCTTAAAAGCGTCTTTTACATACCGTTAGTAGAGAGCGGGAAACGCTTATAAACGCTCTATTTGCTTACTTTTGGCAGAGCAAGATAGACGGCAAAAAACTTTATACAGATTGGAATTGGATTTGCGGATACTTGTGATTAGTATACTGAGGGTTGAGCGGCAGGCTGAGTATAAATAGGGTCGGGGTGATGAAAATATTGCCTGACAACAATGTGTTAAATGCATATCGCTCACTCCTTTCAAGAACGTCATAAATCGAAAAACTTGATTTTTCAGGAGAACGTTTTTAAAGTTTAAAAATATAACACAATGTATTAAAAATAAATATCAAGCCACTTTTTGAACTTTTCACTGTGCAACAGAGGTTTTTAGGTAAAACCTGAAGGTTCTTTCTCCATTTGAATAATATTTAGTATATTTAAAAAAATAATTAAACTATACATTTCTTCAAAATGCAAAAACAACATTTTCTGCCCCGCAGCGGGTAAATATTAAGTTAAAAATATGCCTCTTTTGCTGGGATATAGTACATTTTCTGGGCATTCCGAAAACATGCACAACTGAAAATTGTCGATTTTTGATATATGACGTTCTTGAAAGGAGTGAGCGATATGTAAGCAATGTTCAAGCGTGTAGTTGATCAGTCAAAAGAGGTTTCACTAAACTCCCACCATGCCATTCGCTTTTGTTATGTATTCATTAAATTAATTGAGGGATACATTTACTTTAATTTAGACTTTTCTAAGGCATCAATCTTTTTACTAATCGCTGCCAGGTTCTCCATAACGGAAAAGGACATTTGGTTGTACGTTTCCATAGCTTGAAGGACACACATCTCCACCTAAAAAAAAAATTTTTTCACTGCATGTAAGAGATTTACAATTTCTATAGTATGAGGTATGAGAAAGGAAAATGATGACATTCAAAGCTCAAGAGGATGAATTATTTCACTAATTGATTCGGCAGTCACTTTGTGGTAAAATCTATCCATCACCGTATTATAACATACATGTTTGAAAATGATGCGGGATGCGTCGAAACACGTGTCACAGTAGATTTTAAGAAATAGTGGTATTTACTAAGTAAAACGTTAATAAAAATGGATAAATTATTGTCTTGGTTTTTCATTATTTGAATATCTTTAACCACTACATGCTTGGGTTTATTTCAGAAAAAAAATACACAAAATAGAAGCATTACAAAATGAAAAAAATCAATTTAACATTCCTAATAGGTGATCACAAAAACTAACGAGCAAAGAATCCTTCACGTATTGGTAGAGGTGATTATGGTAGGAGAAATTTTAGAAAAGCATATTATAAATTAATTTACAGTATTTCGATTTGTATGTTTTTCTAAATTGTCATGTGAAATGAAAAAAAAATCAATTAGTGGTATAATACAATTATAATAATAATAAAACCCTTATCCGCACCCCAATGGTGCATAGGGCACTGCGTCATATAAACGCAGTGTTATCATGATCATTTACACGTGAAGGAAGCGTGATCAGCCCTCCGCTTCAGGTACCAGTCCAGGGTAATATTGAATAAATATTACAGTGAAAAAATCACTTGTATTTATTTTACCCCCCTTGGGAATCGAACCCGGGACCTCCAGAACAGTTCTTACAAGTGCAATACGAGTGTTTAATATTTAATTATTTAGTTAACTGCATATACCAACCTGATCGCACTGTTCCTTATTCTCTACATTGGCGGTCTTCAACTTCTGAAGAGTCTTGTTCAGTGCGACAATGTTGGCAATAGGTTCAGAGTCGAGAACCGGGGACTTCTCGTGACAGAGTTGCATGGAATCGCAGTAATGCTTGATGCTCTTCTCGTTTGTCACGATGTAGTTTAATTTCAACTTGCCGTCATTCACCTGAAATCGTAAATTAGAATATATCGCAAATATATCAATTAAAATATTAGCTAGAGAAAATCTCGACTGTAAATCTGGAGTTGCAAATTAGATTCCCGTCAATTTCAGGAGAAACCAAAGATTTTTCTTTCCGTTTTTTGATTTGGCAGTCACTTTATGGTAATATATATCCTTTATAAAATAAAACAACTTTGTTTTAACCACTTTTTATTGGTACACTTTTTCCAACCGGTTTCAACAAGAACCTTGTCATCATCAGGGTTTATGTACTACTCATAGTTAGGTTATAGATAATTACCCTTCCCTTACGATACTAAAAACTTCCACGCACTCTGTACACCATATGAAAATGTGATTTGAAAGTTTGATTTAAAAAACGGGAAAAAACTCCTAAATGTTGCTTTTATTGAGTATTGCACAGCGAATACGTACACTCCGGACGACAACATTGTGAGCTAAACCGAATAAGCATTGAAACCGTTTGGAAAAAGTGTACCAATAAAAAGTGGTTAAATCAAAGTTGTTTTATTTTATAAAGTTTATAAAATGTGCCACACAGTATCTGCGAACAACATTCAAGAAATAATTTATATCCATTTGCAATTTAAGTTTTATGAGGTAAATACCACTATTTATTAACCTTTTAAACGCGTTAACTTTGTTCCTAAGAGACACTCGTGCGCGGCTGTATTTTGCCGTTTTTTAAATGATTACTTTTATCATGTATTTAGTTATGAAACGATTTATTTTCCTAAACAAAAACGTTCAATGGGATTCATTATGCCTTTTTGGTACTCTATAATACACGCGTGTCACATTATTCTTGAAATATATCGTAATATAAACAAATTAGATCGTAACATAAATAAATCAAAGCACGCATCGTGTGTCACTCTTACCCACTGGCGATGCGTAGCGTCAAGAGTGAGACAGATATAGGGCATGATTATGGCGCGGACTAATTACCGACCGCAAGAAAAATCAGGGATCTGTTGTTTTATTATTTCCTTGTGATGTTACAAATTATTAGTCAGATATTTCAACAGATGTCATAAGGCCGAGGATTGACGTATTATTTTATCCAAAGTTCCACACCATGAAAAAATCCCTCCAAGTTGAACTGAGGTTCGAAACTTGGAGCAAAGTGAAAACACAAACGCTTATGTCAGCCGCATATGGGGCATGTCTTGTTAAAACACATACGCTTATGCGAGCCGCGTGGATCCGGTTAAAACCTATTGTTACACATATTTCGATGCATTCCGTATCATTTTCAAAATGCAAAATGCAAAGAAATGCATCGAAAAACTTGACACAATAGATTTGAATAAATAGTGGTATTTACTAAATAAAACCAAAATTAAATAATTTTCTTTTCATGGTATTTTGAGCGTGTAAATTTTTGTTTACAAATGCTAGATTTGCTCCAATTAGGTATTATTTATTTCACCATACACATAATTAAAAATTACAATAATGTTCCCGCATTGAGTTTTCCTATGCCAAGGGCTTATTTTACAATATTTATATGACATGAAGTGACATGAAAGAAATTTGTTTACGACATGCCCGAAAGATGCAATCTATTTCAGATTATCTACCCACTTCCGTTATCCATTTGTGAATAGCTCTTTCATATTTAATTTATATTTTTAATGACTTTATGGGTAATGTAAGCAGGTTGTACAACTTTATTGCACAATAATCAAAGTTCTTTTGACCAATAGAGGTACTTATGTGTTTTGTTTTATGTGTTTCTGAGTTCTTCCGTGTCTTCTTATTCGAGCCCTTATCTGCACCCAATGGTGCATAGGGCACTGTATCGTATTGACGCAATGTTATCATGTTCGTTACTTACATGAAGGCAAGGTGATTACTGCTGCGTTTCAGGGATTAGTCCAGGGTAATATTAAATAAATATTAATGTGTAAAATTACTAATTTTTATTTTCAACCGCCCCCTCGGGAATCGAACAGGGTAATATTAAATAAATATTAATGTGTAAAATTACTAATTTTTATTTTCAACCGCCCCCTCGGGAATCGAATCCGGGACCTCCAGCACGGTAGTTAAACACGCTAACCATTACACCACGGAGGCGGACTATGTAGGTTTCCATAAAGTGTGTTTATTGTGTGCTTTGGCGGGAGGCGCTTTCATGTTATGTGAGAGTAATTCTTAATTGGATTCAGCTCAGGACTTTTGCGAGAAATACAGAAAACATGGAATCTATAATGCTAATTGCTCACCTGATTTACATACTGCGGATCGAGGTAGCTGTTGAGTTCATCCAACCTTTTATTTATGTCCGTTATTTTTTCTCGCCCTGACGTGACACTGTTAAGAACCGATTCCGCTTGCGACAGCTGCTCGACAGCTGGTACTTCATACGATTCTTCGGGGGAATAGCCCAATTTGCATTCCATATCCTCGATTCTATTTTCGATTACCATCAACGGATCCATCTGAAAACGTTCTACATGAATGGAGACTATGTTGATCACGAACAATTTGTTGTATCAAAAAAAAAATGGTACTTACTTTGAGGGTTTCACGATGATTAATGAGAATAAAGTTGTTTTTTTTGTTGCCCAATGTTTCGATGACAGCACAGCGAAAAAAAGATACGATTTGACAGTATAAAGTGGTGCAGAGATAATATATATTAAAAATTGACAGATTGTCGATATTGTACATAGATTTTTGTTTTCATACCATAGACTGAACACGTTTATTGTAATAAAATCAGTACCTGTTTAGACCGAAAAACCAAGCTTTTTTGAATTACCAAATGGCTCTGAAATCTAGCTACGGCTTATGCAACACCACTTATCATGATCCTTCTTAGGCTTCAACTTTATATGTTTCATACCCTATGCTTACTCGTGATGAATTTACTCTTTATATTTCATAGTTACTATAATTTATTGTAATAAATTATTAAAAATTCTAGGCAAAAAAAAGTTACAGGATTTTTTCAATTAAATTGAATGAGCTCAAAACTTGTTATTTTTTGTGGTCAGGATGCAAAATTATTTTATTCATACATTTTTTTTATCCACCGTGTATCGATCACAAATTATTTAATACATAGTAGGGGGTTGCTGATTTGTTCTATAAATTGAGGATTATTTAATTTACCAAGAATCGTCTAGTACTTTCTAATACCCGTAAAAATGGACATGTTTATATTGTAAAAATAAACTTATTTTGAGGGAAAGCATTTTTTTATGTAAAAAAAAGAAATAAATGTGTTTTTATTATATACAAAATACTTCAATTTTAAACAATTTATATGAGCCTAAGCTGATCATTATTAGTAAAAAGTATCAAATTGTAGAAGAGTTGGTTCAAACCGAAAAACTCTGACTCAAGAGTCCGCGACACTAACCACGGGACCACAACCCGATACCTAAGTTTGGCAAGGCTCACATAAAAACCGTAAAGCTCACCATTTTAGATTTTTTCTTACTCTGCCTCCCATGGTTATTTTAAATTTCAGCAGTTAATTTCTTTTTGAATTGCTTAATATATTTGTTTGACTTATACTAGCTTATATTATCAAAGTAAAAGTTCGAATAACTTTAATATGCCTGGAGTCGTTTTCAATGCAGAATAGTTAATGCGAATGGTTGAAGATAAAACTGATGCCTACCATATAGCTACATAATGATTATTTTATACCAAATTGACACACACATACACATAATATGTACACATACGTCATTGTCTATTAGTTTTATTTTTTATCGAGATCTGTAATGAAATAGAGCAGATTTATCTTAAAATATACTCTGATTTAAAAAATTTAATATTGTTTGAACATTTCAATTTCCGCTAGACCAAAGTGAAGTGTTATTAGTACACGTCTAGAAGCAAGATTAAGCAACTTTCCGACTTGCAATCTGTTGTCTGCACATTTTACAGACGATAGACAGTGGAGTTTAAGACCCTGGTATAAGTTTTCATACTGGGAGCGAAAACTGAAAGCTCAGAAAATATTTTAAATTAGTTTTAACGCTTTGGTACTAATTAACTAAAACACGAGTATACGTATTAATCCAATATGCCATTAACTTAATAAAGGGTTGTTATTCGATAGAACCTTAAAAATCCATTATTATGTCACGATTCACCTTTAATCAGTAGTCCTACTCTATTCTAAGGATGGTTTACCGGTTACTCTTTGTTACGAGGGTAATTAAAAAAATAATACAATTCTTATAAAAAAGATCGATATAATATTTCACCAAAAATAAACAAAAATAATGAACTCAAACAACATGGATACAAGAAAGAGTAAATAATTATAAAAAAGTTTTTATATTGAACCCAAATTTATTCCTTATTTTGGTTTTCTAGAAAAATAATTGTTATTTTAATTTACAAGCTACTTAGATAATTTTTATAAGAGTTATTACTACTTAATTTTTTTAATAATACGGTATGCGTCTTATTGTGATTAAAATAAATCTTAATTATGAAATAATGTCAATTGATTCAATTTTAATAAATGAAATCAGTATGTTACCTTATATTTTATTGTACTTGAATGAAATTCAAATTAATTATTTCTAACAAAATATTTCGTTAGTTGTCAACGTGTTAATCTAATTTCCCGATTTTTTCCCCGGAAATTATTCACTAGCCATAAAAGCAAAGAAAAAGTTAACTGTTTTTCAGCGGTCATGTTTGCAGGGGAACGCATGATCTTGACTTTATGGTTATCCATCTCGCTCTTGAGTTGATTATTTCCATAATTTAAAATCAATTTAAGCTATCAAATGGCAGACGACGAGTATTTTACAACTGAGGAACTATTCATCCCTCCGATAAAATACGAATGTAAGATATTTTTATTCATTGCTCCACATTATTCTGTACACATTTGACATACAAAATAATTAGACATGATGTGTCGTCACTCTTCCACACCCGCGCATGGTACTTACGCATACCTATATACCTGTATATACGTACCTACGGAAATTTGGCGGGTAAATTCTACTTCATATATTTCTCTACTAATACCGTTTTTTGTCGTTAATATTTTTTAATATAATGAAATTATTTATTTTCAGATCTTGATCACCCGGCAGATGTTCAGTAAGTATATATTCAGCGAATTCAGAAAAAAATATAAAATTACATCATTACAAAAAGTTTTACGTAATATATATGGGGAGAATTACTCCATATATCGTAAATAGTATATACATATATTACTTTTATGCTCGTCCATGGGTTAACCAAATTTCTAAAAATATTCAATAGATTACTCCCTTCAAATCCTTTTTTTTTTAAATATCATTTACATAGGTACCTATTTTTTCATAAACTTATTTATTTATATATTATCAGACTTTTTCTCTAAAGTAACTGCTTGGAGATGACCGTTTAGTTTTAAATAATTATTGATTGATGAATTCTTCATATTATATATATATTATTCCTGCCCATGTGCATTTCTATTTTTATATTTAATTTTTGATTACGTCATAATTATTTGTATCTTAAATATTTACTATCAATTTTAATATAATTTTGTATTAAAATACATTATCAAAAATAACAGAGTAACTCTGGCAGCAAACCATGTTTTTGCAAAATGATGTAATATTTTGACTTTTGCACACAAACATCTATATTATAGAATTTATGATAATTTGATAAGATAACGCGTCAATAAATAATCCTTAATATAATCGAAATCAAACATATCCACATGTAAAATATTTTGTTTTTGTTTTAATAATTACGTATAGCACACACACACGTACATATGTATATTATATATATATATATATATATATATATATATATATATATATATATATATATATATATATATATATATATATATATATATATATATATATATATATATATATATGCATAAATGTGTGTGTGTGTGCACATTAAAATCTATATTTATATAATATATATTAATATTGACTATGCATTTGTAAAAATAACAATATGCACAAAAATCATACAAAATCAGTTACATATAGCGTGTTCATTTTAATTGTTTTGTACTTATTGTTAAAAATATTTAATGTATTTGCGTACTGTATATATGTACTAATAAGTACACAATATAAAGTAAATATAAATTGCCAAGAGAAGTTGATTTATTGAAGATTATTTTGTCCCATCAATTTAATTATTTTCCATTTTTTTAACTGTTTACTTCTTTTTAGGATTCACGCATGGGGAAATACGCTAATAGAAGCTTTCGAACAATGCGGAATGGCAATGTTCGCGTATATGACGGAAATGGACTACGTAGAAATAAAGAAATGCGAAGACATCGAAGTGGAAGCAGACGATATGCTCGGACTCCTGTACAGATTCCTCGACGAATTATTGTTCCTATTTTCAGCAGAGCCATTCTTAATTTGTAAAAAAATACAAATCACGGAATTCAATACTTCGGAATTTAGGATACGATGCAAATGCTTCGGGGAGGAATTCACCCTCGGGAAGCATCCCCAAGGAACAGAAGTCAAAGCAATTACTTATTCCGCCATGCAAATTGTCGAACCATCCCAAGATACACCTTATGAAGTATTTGTTATTATCGATATTTGATCATTTATATTTTTAATATAATATATATAAATAATTTTCCGAAAAGAGGTTGTTTTTCATTAACCGACATTAGAAAATCAGCTTCACATCCTGTCATTCATTACGCCATGTTTGTTTACAACAATTCACTACGTTTATTGACACTGTGAAGGTTAGGTCTGTTCGCGGAAAAGCTCTATTGAATATTTCATTAAATGTTACTTACGTCGTGCGAATTTATCAGGATTATTAAATAAAGTAACGTGAGGTGGAAATGTGCGGAAAATGCAGTGTAAGTTAGACGTTGTCGGGGTTTGAATAGGGGTTGGTTGTTGTGCGCATGCGCAATTTGTTCGCGCCACCGCTACAACGGGCTGGGTGCCAGATGTTCAGAAAAGCTCGATTGCAACGGTTGTCGCGTGTGGTGGTACTTCTGGACCGGAGAAACCCACTATTTTGCGCATTTACAGTTTAATTTTACTCTAATGGACCGCGCCGTGTACATAGTCTTCGCGTATTTTTAAAAATCGACCGATTTTCTTTTATTTATGATTATACGTGAGCGTCCCGACAGCTGCAAGTTCCTTGCATACATAACAAGCGGCATAGCGGCGGACATTTTATTTCTAGTTCTCGACAATGTAGCGATCGCGTTTTGAAAAATCTTATGTACCGATTAGCGGCCTGGGAGCGACACCAGTTCGATTTCGAGTCACCTAATTCAACAGTAAGTAAATTATCGTTTTTATTTTAACATTTTTCTCACAATTATGATCGGAATCACCGGACCAGCCACCCGAATGAGGTTCATTTTTCGCTTTCGTAGGCATGGTATTCGAGTCAATTTTGGCCTCGCGAAGTGACGTAAGCAGAGTTATACGTGAAATTAATTTTCAGCATTCTTTTCCGATACTATTCTTATACAAAATTGCAACGAATCTATTCGATAATTCGGCTTTCACGCCTAGATAATGTAACGTGTGGCCCGCTTTTCCAACCTATGCGACGAGAGTATGAGTTCGGATTTCGAGTTGGCTGTTGATCTTCTGGTATTAGTTGACGGGTGTGAATGAGAGATTGTTTTTTGGCTAATAATTTGTGTGGTTTTGCCAGAAATGCCTCGCGGTCTTAAAAGGGCGGGTACGACCGAAGTCGGGCAGATGGAATGCACAGTCAACAAGCACGGAGTGCCCATCATTCGGAGGGTGGTACACGGCTCTCCGGACGCTAGTTTCTCCAAGAGTGAAGAGGCACAGATCACGTTTGTGGAGGAGGTCAGCCCGAGTCACACGGTCGGATATCACCTGGTGGACCACGGATATGGAGTCACTCCACAGCACCAGATCATGAGAGAGGCGCCTCTTGTACCACCCAAGACCTCCGAGGTCAGTTCTGAATTCAAATATCTATTTTTTCCCCTTTTTCACGTCTTTTGTTTTTTATTATGTTTTAGCAACCATCCCAGAAATCACTTTAAACTAATCATTCATGTTACAAAGTGAGTTTCAAAATCGTAATTGAATCAGGTTGTGGTCAGTGTGGTTGAGTCACTGACCCTAGAACTATGAGTGGGAGTTTATAGGTTTGACCCCACTCTTGTTTGCTACAAATTTATAATAAAAAATATTTAGATAATTTATATACACACTTTCATTGTCCCTATCTGAAGGGCGCTTCAATTAATCTGTGAATAAATTTATGATTACTATTTTAAAACACTGGCTTATCTCAAAATAGTGTTGGGACACATTCGTACACATTATAATGCAAATATTGACTCCCCAACATTAAAACAGAGATAATTTTTAACATTACTATATTCTTCATTGCATCCACTGGATTGCCATCGAAAGGCAATTGGAAAATCAGTGTGAGGATTATTTTTTATGATCGCCGATGAAACCTTGAAACAATTATTGATTATTTGTAATATGTTCATCATCGAAACAAGGCAGGAGGTGAGATATAAGAATTTTAAGTTACATAAGTGTTCTCCACACTCATCCACAAACTCCGTGGTAAATTATCATGGAACTAACAGTAAAATGTGCAATGACAAGTATAGTTTGTCGTATATATATTTTTCTTTATTAACAGCCATTGCCAATTTGTACATAACATATTACAAGTATACTTTATGATAAAATAGCATGTTTTCTCTTTTTAAGTATATTATTGGTTCGAAAAGTACTCATCTAAATAAGGATGAACATAAAAAAACAAGGAATTATGCATTAGCCTCAAATATTGTAATTATTATTGCTTTATAGTTAGGAAGTGACACATTCCAGTTATCGATATGGTCCGCGAAATCATTGCCGAGGTTTTGTATTCGGTGTATAGGAGTAATGAATCCAAACACTGTCTGGCTGTTATTACGAAAAGTACTTATCTAAACAAGGATGAACATAAAAAACCAAGGAATTATGCATTAGCCTCAAATATTGTAATTAGTATTGCTTTATAGTTAGGAAGTGACATATTCCAGATATATCGATATGGTCCACGAAATCATTGCCGAGGTTTTGTATTCGGTGTATAGAAATATCGAATCCAGACACTGTCCGGCTGTTATTAAAATAAAATATATGACGGTTTCTCGTGTTTCTGGATGGGAAATATTAATATTGATCTCTATTCACAGTGTTTGATCAATGGCTATTAAAAAAAGGCAAAATTATGTCCATTGCCCTCATTTTCAATTTCCAACTAATTTTACTATTTCCAATGTGCAACAAACCTCAAAAATCTCACACACATAAATAAACCTTTTATAAGTATGTCACCAAAACACATGAGTATGACACAATTATTATCTCGTACCTAACCTAACAATTGGATGTTTTAGTTAATTTTACAACTGGATTACTTGTAATTTTGGACTTTAAAAAACTATTACATTTATTTTCTTTTAACACGTTGACTGCCAAGGATTTTTTCACGATTCCGTTCTAAAGAGATTTTTGATTTTGTCATATCATATAATTACAAAACTTAGTACATAGCAAGGCTTTTTCTCTCTCCATGTAACGCGGTGGAATGGCGTTCTTTCATCTTTTTTCAAAAATATTTTTTTTTTAAAATTTCTAACTCAATCAGGCGAAACAATGTTAACGCTTACGTAATTACAATCTATATTTATATAATTCATCAAAATGATGAAATATGGTATTGTAATGAATATTTTAATGACATTTGAATATAATTTTTTAAACTGAAAAACTTGACATGAAGTGAGTTCCAGGACCTTTTTTGTTAAAAAAAAAGCCCTGGTACTTAGTAATAATTTAATAATAAATAATAATAATAATAAAACCCTTATCCGCACCCCAATGGTGCATAGGGCACTGCATCATATACACGCAGTGTTATCATGATCGTTTTACACACGAAGGAAAGGTGATCAGCCCTCTGCTTCAGGTACCAGTCCAGGGTAATATTGAATAAATATTTCAGTGAAAAAAATCACTTATATTTGTTTAACCCCACCTGGGAATCGAACCCGGGACCTCCAGAATGGTAGCCGAGCGTGCTGACCATTACACTACGGAGGCGGACATTAATAATAAAACTTTCTTAAATTTTCTGTCCATTTCATCCAAACCTGATTTTTTAAATTCTCTTTTCTGAGGCCATCTATTCATATTTACACTGTTATGCTAAGAGTTTCTTTGTAGCTATACAAATATGGCAAGTAACGAAAGGATGAGATAACTTGTAAGCATGCTGGGCAAGTAAACAAACAACCTAAGAGATATCTCATAGTTGCCAGTCAACGTGTTAACACAAAAAATAAATCTTCATCGACTTTTACCCTTAAGTTGAAAATAAGCAAAATTCATGTTGAAAATAAGCAAAATTCAAGTTGAAAATAAGCAAAATTCAAGTTGAAAATAAGCAAAATTCAAGTTGAAAATAAGCAAAATTCAAGATGGCGTCTAAAGCAACACGGCTGTCCAAACTCAAAACACAGTAAGGGACATCTTTTTTAGTACGTTTTTTTTTGTTGCATTTTTGGACTAAGTAGAGTTTACTTAGTCCAAAAATGCAAAAAAAAACGTACTACAAAATAATGTCCCTTACTGTGTTTTGAGTTTGGACAGCCGAACAGGGATGAAGTCCTAAAAATCTGGACTAACAATGTATCCTGCCTTTAACAATTACAAACAAAAATGGGTTTATATGATTAATACAATTTCTCAGATTTGTACGGCGTTTACCTATCAAACTTATTTTTTCCACATGGTTTTTTTGTCGACTTTATATTTTGATTGCAAATGAAAGTTCCTTTGTTTCCTATTTTTAGAACATTTTAAAAAAAATAGGGTATTCAACTTGCTCTAACCTGGTCACACCACAGGATTTATTTTGTTACTTTTATGAACGATGTTTGTAAATTGCACACAATTGTATTTACAAAAAAATTCAACATATTTTGTATGTTCTGCTTGATGTGCTATTTGAACAAATTTGGCAAGACCTTCTAAAAACATCTGAGATAATTATTTAACATATTCATTTGTTTACTTTTTATTACTCTTGAAAAATATTTCCAAATTAATTATGAGTACGTGCATTTGGAATTCCGAAGGTGGAAAACTTTCGTTTGCTGGCTGACAACTCATAGCAAATATTCTAAACACAATGTATATCATGATTCCGAACTATACACATTGTATTTACTTACATATGGACTTGATCTATTACTGATCCTTTTCCGCACCCAATGGTGCATAGGGCACTGCAT
This sequence comes from Brachycentrus maculatus, assembly GCF_059751285.1. NCBI lineage: Eukaryota > Metazoa > Arthropoda > Insecta > Trichoptera > Brachycentridae > Brachycentrus > Brachycentrus maculatus. The sequence continues at coordinate 1,392,627 of NW_028280947.1, forward strand.
CAAATTGAAGCAATGTTAATTTTATTGTATATTATATGAAGGCAAGGTGATAACTCCTGTGCTTCACGTACCAGTCCAGGGTCATATTAAATAGATATTAGAGTGAAAAAAAAAACACTCATTTATTTTAACCAATCTCGTAATCGAACCCGGGACCTCCAGCATGGTAGCCGAATGTGCTAATCACTACACAATGGAGGCGAACTAAAAATTAATATTGACTAATTTAAACCTTATGCATAATAAGTAAGGTAAATAAATTAAAATACGATAATTTGAACATTAAATTTAACAGAAAAAATATTTTCAAATATTTAAAAACATTCATGTATGAATTTTTAAATCAAACACAGATTTTTTGATTCTAAGTTGTATTTTATTAACAAAAACACATACAAAATTAGTATTGTGACAATTGTTTTGCCTAGTTATGGCATTTTCAAACAAATGTTTGGCATTTTCGCCTCTTTATGGCATTTCCAAATGAATGTTTGAAATAACTAAGCGAAACAATTATCACAATATAAATTTTTTATGCGTTTTTGTTAATAAAATACAACTTAGTAGACTCAAAAAATCTGTGTTTGATTGAAAAATTAATACATAAATTAAAATGGAGTTCTACAAATTAAACGCCAAATCAATAAATACATAGCCACAACAAACCAAAAACTACAACAATATCCGGACAAGATCTTCTGGATTTTTCACCAGAGTGGTCCAGATCTTGTTACAATTGTACAACACAACATACACGAGACATAGTTGTATGAAAGCCATAGTTTATCGTGTGATGAATAACATACAGCATATTATAGTTATGCACTAGACCTGTTAATACTTTTCACATTTTGTGTGACACTATTCACACATTATGGACGGGAAAGGTATTTTTACCCTTTCGGTCGATTGATGCTTACGGGAGGAAAGGGTATTTTTACCGTCTGCGCAGGCCTCATTTCAAAGTCAGAAAAAAAGGAATTACATGTTTAATGTTTTTATACAAATATTATGTACCAATCTCTTTCTTAAAGTCTTAACCATATGTAAATAATTATCAAACCCTGTTGCCAGGAGTCCGCAGGCGTAAAAACACCCGTCCTTAAAGTGTTAATTAACAAAAAAATTACATATATACTTATATCGCTCACTCCTTTCAAGAACGTCATAAATCAAAAATTGTCAATTTTCAGTTGTGCATGTTTTTGGAATGCCCAGAAAATAAAGTATTTCCCAGCAAAAGCGGCATATTTTTAACTTAATATTTACCCGCTACTAAGCAGAAAGTGTTGTTTTTGCATTTTGAAGAAAAGGTATTGTTTAGTTATTTTTTAAAATAAATTAAATATTTTTCAAATGGAGAAAAAACCTTCAGGTTTTACCTAAAAAGATCTGTTGCACAGTAAAAAGTTCAATAAGTGGTTTGATATTTATTTTTAATCTATTGTATTATATTTTTAAACATTTTCCTGAATAATCAAGTTTTTTGATTTATGACGTTCTTGAAAGGAGTGAGCGATATGTATTTGTCTGTTTTATTGTATTCACAGATGACATATTTGAATCCATAATTTTGGGTTGAAATGTCACCACTTTCTCAACTGTGACTGTATTGGAATGCGTATTTTTCCCCCGAAATATAATTCAGTATGCTCTTGACATTATGGGACGTGACTCTATTCATTGCATAACTGCTCATAAAATGAATTTGATAATTCGCTGTTCTTATTTTTTTATGCTCACATTTGTAACTTAAATTTATGTTGCAAGATCAAGTATTGTTATTTTTACTTTGCAATGAAAAGTAAATAAAAAAAATTCTCTAAGTGGAAATAATTTTTCTTTTATCCGCACTTAATAGTGCTGACTATTAGATAGATGCTAGTAATATTAGATTGATGCAGTGCTGTCTTTTTTTGTTGCTGAATTACCTGCAAACCTTCTGTTTTTAATTATAGGCTTGTCTTCAGGTAAGATAGTAAGGTTGAATGTTAAAAACACCTAGGCCTTTTCTTATTTTTGTTGCTGAATTACCTGCAAACCCTCTGTTTTTAGAGGCTTGTCTGCAGGTAAGATAGTAAGGGCGAATGTGAAAAATACATCACAAATACTTATACCAATTTAAAATAAATGTTTCTTCACTTTATTCTGCACTTGGCGGAATTTGAACTCGCGACACCAGTTTCACAGTCGAGTGTCTACCCAACTACGTCAAGGCACCCCCCTGCTCTTGATTTTTTTTCGCGCAAGTGTAAAGTTAACAGTTCTATGTTTCAAGATTAGTCTAAGGAACGTTTCTGATGAACAAAACACTAGTCATAATACTAAACCAAGCGTGAATACATTCCAATATAGTGTTCAACTTCTTTTAAAATTAAAACAGATTTATCATTTAAACACATTGCTGTCGGGCAGTTTTTTCATCAACCCTAATTAGTAAAATAACACTGGACAACAATTTTCAACTTTTTTTTTGTAACTGGCACGAAAATACCTGATCTTTATGCACTTTGCAAAGCTGAATTCAAAATCGAAAGCAAAAAAATGCAGCACTTCAGATTTTTTAGTTTTGGATATTATAATGTTTTTAAATATAAGTATTCTTTCATTGCTGCGGCAATTATGCATTTTTTTATAAATTAATTTATTTTGTGTTTGTAACATATTTTTGCATTGGAAACACAGTAATATTGGATAAATGCCACGTGGTTAATTATCAGTTTTAGAGGAAAGGTGCACTCGCACCACTAATTATAATTAGGGTCGTATACTAATCGCAAGTAACCGTAAACGCAATTCCGATCTGTATATATTTTCTAGCATTTTGCACTCTACCAAAAGTAAGCAAATAGAACGCTTATAAGCATCTCATGCTCTCTACCAACAGTATGTAAAAGACGCTTTGAGCGTTTCCTGCAAACTGTGTGTTAAGGAATAATTAACAAAATTCAAATATTTTGTTTGGCAGTTTTTGTCTCTGAGATACACCGGTACTAAAGTGCACATTTTTAATAACTTTAGTCAAGGACAAAAATATGACAAGTTTTTAAAAAAAATTCTCATCAATAAGTAAGAAAAATACTATGTTATTGTTTATATTGTTAAGACTATAAAAAGGATTTTGATGGTGATTTATAATAATGCAAGTAACATTACCGGGTAACGATAAATACTTACTACTTTTAGAATTTTCTATTGTTTTCCATATTTGCATTTTAAGTGGAATTTATGAAATTTGCTGAATTTACGGAAAAATCGGCGGGCACGTATGAAGAGGTGTATGCATGTGAAAGATAGGAGGAATATTTGCAAAGACAGAGTGGTGTGGCATTCTATTCTTTCTGCCTACCCCTGCCACAGTTGTTTGTCCTGACATACACATTAAGTCATAAATGCCTTCCCGCTATTTAGACTTTTTTAACAATAATATTTTAGGTTTCGATTGATTTAGTCGTGCTATATCTTTCTTGGCTATCCTCGATCTGTTCTTTCATTTACATTATTCAGTAAGTCATTTAACTCCTAGCCATTTTATTGTCATTGATTTGCTCCATATGTCCAAACTACCTAAAAATGGTGGGGTGACGCGACGGTTAGTTGGTTTGTGAAATGTGCTAATAATTTGGATTCTTTAACTGCTAACCAGTGGCTGGCACATAGTCTGTTACACCTTCGGCACATAGTCTTTAGACATCTACCGCGCATTTGGTATATAGTTTGTGCGCCACCAGGTGCAGTACCCAAAATTCAAACCTCAGTTTCTCAGGACCGGCTGTTGATATCATAACGATTTTACACTTGAAACTTTGGCTGATTCTTAATAATGTTAAAATTTGTGGAAAATAATCTTGAAGAAAAATATCCTTTTGTTAAGTTATATCACAAAAACTGGACTATAATGATCTCGGCTGCCAATAACCAGACATAATGTATCCGTATCTTGCTTTTGTCAAATCGCTCACTCCTTTCAACAACGTCATATATAAAAAATTGTCAATTTTCAGTTGTGCAATTTTCGGAATGCCCAGAAAATGTACTATATCCCAGCAAGAGCGGTATATTTTTAACTTAATATTTACTCGCTACAGGGCATAAAGTGTTGTTTTTGCATTTTGAAGAAAAGGTATTGTTTAATTACTTTTTTTTTAAATATACTAAATATTTTTCAAATGGAGAAAAAACCTTTAGGTTTTACCAAAAAAGATCTGTTGCACAGTAAAAAGTTCAATAAGTAGCTTGATATTTATTTTCAATAAATTTCATTCTATTTTTAAACTTTAAAAACAATCTCTTGAGAATTCAAGTTTATTGATATATGACGTTGTTGAAAGGAGTGAGCAATATGTTGCAATTATAAGATGACTGCTCTTTTTTGAGAATGAGAAAGACAAACAGTAAATATGTTGGTTTAGAAGAATTATAACATAATATTTCTTTAAAGTTTAAATGGATTTTTATCACTATATTATAGGTGTCTCAATTTGAGATGAAAAATCTATCATTTTTTATATGAAAAATTCAGTAAACATCCCAGGGCTGACCTGGCTGGATTTTTATCATAAAATATCATCTAGTATCTTTATGGCTTCTTACTTACATATCAGTTATTGTAATAAATACTTCATAATTTACAAAACTATAAATGATAACATATTTTCATAATTGCAACACGCGGTGTAATGTTACAAACTGATTTCAATAGCTGGATCGGGTATAATGCTATTGATATTGTAAAAATTGATTTGGAAAATAACCTCATATAAATTTTCAAATTTTATCTATGGGCTAAACATGCGTTCAGGTGACATAATGTATGACTTTTTAAATATTTTTTTGTCATCTCAAAACAACTTTTTAAAGTGTTTAAAATTTGTTGCTTTATTCTTTATAATCCATATTTTAATCAATTTTGATTGATGATTATGATTTTTTTAATGTAAATTTGTATTTCAAAAGCGGCATATTTTAAACTTAATATTTACCCGCTACAGGGCAGAAAGTGTTGTTTTTTTGAAGAAAAGGTATTGTTTAATCATTTTTTTAAAAATACAAAATAATTTTCAAATGGAGAAAAAACCTTCAGGTTTTACCTAAAAAGATCTGTTGCACAGTAAAATATTCTATAAGTGGCTTGATATTTATTTTTAATACATTTTATAATATTTTTAAACTTTAAAAATGATCTCCTGAAAAATCAAGTTTTTTGATATATGACGTTGAAAGGAGTGAGCGATATGTAAAAAATCTTTTTCTTGTTGCTGAGACCCACCAAGCCTGATGTAGTTTATCAGTGGAGTTTTTTTAAAGACATATTTATTATTTTCATCTAATTTTTAAAATGACAACAAGAACATGACATACACACGTAAGTAACACCTTAAAGGTAATAACAAAAAGACAAAACACTAATTAATTTTATTCTTTACTAAGTATAACATGATACTCAAATAAAAGTCAGCTCTCATCGGTCAATAAATATTATTAATTTTATGACAGATTGACATTACTCACATTGTAGCAAGATTCAAGTGGCAGTGCATCCCACAGTTAAATGGTGACAGGATGTACCGCACGCTCAACAACGAGAGCTCCCAAGTAGGTAGCCGTAGCCCCCCCCCCCCTCACGGCCCACTACAGACTCTTAAACAATGGGATGCTGGTCCGTGGGGCCCTACCCCCGGCCTTAATCACCGGGGGATTTTTTCTCACATCTCCCCCTTTCTTGTTGAGGGGTAAAGATGGGACAATGGTATTTGGGGCGCATCTTTTCCTCCACGCCCGAAATTGCTGACAAATCTGTTCTTCAATTTTGAAATTGGCGTAGGTATCTCCTGAGTGATGTATCACGGCCTGATTATTTAGAAATATAAAAAAGATTTTTATTTTTTTTAGTTTATTTAAACTAAAAAAAATATATAGTTTTTTATAGTAAAGATATAATATGGTAAAGAAATAGTTGTATTTAAAAAGAGAAATATTTGTGTTTTTATTATTTACAAAAATACTTATATTTTATACTATTTCTGTGAGCCTAAGCGGCTCATTAGTAGAAATAGGTATAAGTGAATCTTTGAGAATCTCTGATTCAAGAGTCCGCGACACTCATACTTGTCATCTTCTCTTTTTTTTGTGTACAGTGATTCATAGGACATTATGTCAGATGATGCGGCATTATCTTGTTTGTAAATTACACAAACACAATTCTATTCTGCACTAAAATTACTGACCGATTTACCTGACATTTTTTTACATTAGTTGTGAGAAAAAAAAGATAATTATGTTCATGAATTCATAAATTAATGTATATATGTATGTATATGTGCACATATATTGAAATTTTTTTCTACAAATTTAAAATTTTATAAGAGAAATATTTGTGTTTTTACTATTGACAAAAATACCTCAATTTCATACTATTTCTGTGAGCCTGAGCTGGTCATTATTACAAATAGATATCAAATTGTAGTTGAGTGGGCTGGAACCCAGAAACTCTGATTCAAGAGTCCGCAACACTCATACTTGTCATCTTCTCTTTTTGTTTTGTGTACAGTGATGCATAGGACATTATGTCAGATGATGCGGCATTATCTTGTTTGTAAATTACACGGAGACATGGTTCTATTCTGTGCTGGAATTTCTGATCAATTAACCTGTAATTTTTTTAATTTAATTTTTTTTTAAGTCAACACATGAGTCCTTGTTTTTTCAAGGGATCATTCAGAAAAATCGGAAAGCTGTTTTTATCCCATATAAGCAAGCTTTAATTAAATTTTCAATTTTTTTAAAACAAGTAAACGTTTATGACATAAGTAAATTCTCCTTTTTATTGTAATATGGACTTGTAAATTTTCAAACGCTTTGGAATTAAAAATGTTACTACATAGTCGTATTTTATATGTTTGAAGGTTTATTACAAGTGCTTTCTATTTTACTAATATAAAAGCAATAGTGAATTGGATATCTGAATTTCTTACTGACAAACATTGTAAATGTGTAAACATTTATTAAAATCAATTTTTAAATCATTGCCACTCCTTTCAAGAACGTCATAAATCCAAAATTGTCAATTTTCAGTTGTACATGTTTTCTGAATGACCAGAAAATGTACTATATCCTAGCAAAAGCGGCATATTTTTAACTTAATATTTACCCGCTACAGGGCAGAAAGTGTTGTTTTTGCATTTTGAAGAAAAAGTTTAATTATTTTTTTAAATATACTTAATATTTTTTAAATGGGGAAAAAACATTCAGGTTTTACCCAAAAATATCTGTTGCACAGTAAAAAGTTCAATAAATGGCTTGATATTTATTTTTAAAACATTGTATTATATTTTTAAACTTTATAAACGATCTCCCGAAAAATCAAGTTTATTGATAAATGACGTTGAAAGGAGTGGGCGATATATGATCATATAATATGCTTAGATTGCATGAGGAATATTTTTTCCCTTTACTACTATTATCAATACCCAAATATTGCTGAAGCATTTGTGCTGTGTATAAATAAGTAGTGCTCAAATTTTTCTCCTTAGCCGAAATAATTATTTGCATCGAAAACCGGTATATTTGATATTGTCAAGCCCCCTTGCACATTTTGTGTCATTGCCCTCATATTTATATGTATATATATATGTGTATTATATTTTACCCTCTGTGTACCATAGCATCTTGGGTTCATCACACAAATTTCACCTTCACTAGGTACATTCACACACACACACACACACACTCTAAAGGACCCCACACACGGTTGTAGCCTTGCCAGTTAGCTCATACCTCTTACAACAGTTAACCATTGTGTTTACCTCCATTCAAATATTGCATCCAGGGTTGAACAACCTTTTTCTAATTTGTGAAATAAAAATGAATAAAAAATGAAAATAGAAAATGTTATAAATATTGTTAATATAAATATAACATAACTACTACTACTACTACTACTACTACCATCACGCCGTTTCCCGCAGGGGTAGGCAGAGAGGATGGAACGCCACACTCTTCTGTCCTGACATACACTCCTCGCCCCCTTCACATCCATACATCTAGTCATACATGCCCTCCGATTACGCAGACTTTTGACACCGCCAGATTTTAGGTTCTGATTGATCTGATCGTGCCAAGTCTTTTTCCTTCGTCCACGTTCTGTTTTCCCTCTCACATTCGCCACATATATTTTCTTAGTCATTCTCTCGCTATCCATTCGCTCCACATGTCCATACCACCGCAAAGAGCTCTTCCTAATCTTTTCAATTATTCCTCGTTCAGCCTTACATGTTCAGCCTTACAATATAACATAACAATAATAATAAATATAAAAATTGAGAACATCAATATTTTATAAAGTGATGTTTTATTTCATCAGTTTTGTTGCTATAATATTATTAAGAGAATGCAAAAATTTAACATTAATTTTTGCTACGATATGTATTTTTTAAATTAATATTGATTTATATATATTTTTTGTACATGTTTATGTATACAAAAATTGAGACCATCAAAATTTTTTAATGTGATGTTTTCTTTCATTAGTTTTGTTACTATAATATTATAAAGAAAAATTTTTTACATTTATTTTTACTACAGTATGTATTTTTTAAATTAATATATATTTTTTTTGTAAATGTACCAGTTACAGTATTCTAATTTTATGTTATTCTTATGAATATGTGAAATTCAGTCAGTTAAAATTCTTATCTGTACAATTAGATTCTTATATTTTTATTCCATTGTATAGTATTGACATATTTAGATGAAAAAATCGTCATCGTCCTTCAGTTATTTAACGGTTTTTATACTAGTATTTCATCTCCACCTTTTTTGCGCGTTTGGCTACCATGCTAGAAGTCCCGGGTTCGATTCCCAGTGGGATCAAATTAATAAGCGCTATTTTCACTCTCATATTTATTTAATATCAGTCTGGACTGGTACAAGAAGCGCAGGGCGGATCACCTTGCCTCGATGCAGTTAACGATCAAGATAACACTGCGTCCCTACGATGCAGTGCCCTATCCACCATTGGGTGAAAAAATATGCAATAAGGGTGAAAAAAAAATGATGAAGTGATTTTTATATGCAACATTTTGAATGTGTCCAAATACTTGTTCACAACTCTGGATTATCTTCAATTATAGGAGTTATTTTTATTTTATTTTATTGACATCTCAACATAGATGAAGAAGAAGAATATGGAAGTCTGAGCATTTACGGAGCTTACAACCGTCATAGGCTGTAGAGTAGTGTGGTTGTCAATCATGGGTAGAATTGGTGAATGTTACATGTGTGTAAAGTGATCTATTAAACCAACCTGTGACGGTCGTAAGCCCCGTAAATGCCTAGACTTCTGTATTCTTCATCTACGTTGAGATGTCAAAAAATAATCTTTTTATGTGTCATCTTTTTTTAAATTTTTTTTTTATAAAACAGTTATTCATCATCATGTAATCTCAAATACTGGGTTTATTATTTATTACATACATGGACTTTGGACACCCCTGCTATATAATATCTCAACTATTTCATTCACACACGAATGCATCTTGGAGGCCCAAAAAATATTAGGACTATCAACCCCTGCCAGTGAGGAGTGGTTGTGTCCACACACGCACGCACTCACACACACACACGCACACACTGATGGGAAGGGTCACCCTTACATAATGCACTACATAACTGGGGCTTCTTGGCAATGTAATTTCTCCCTTTGTGCTTGCCCCAGGCCCCTACCTAGCCCGGGACACAACAAATGCTGCTGGCATAGGCCAGGTGTGCGTATATACAGAATGCTTATCTGCTGTTAATTTACATGCATAATTTTATAATTTTTTTGTATTTATAGTATTTTACTCCTGTGAGATTTTTTTTTCATTTTCTTAGAATTTATAATATTTATATACATTTTTTATTTATATACATAGTATTTTACTTCTGTGAGATTTTTTTTTTTAATTTCTTAGAATTTATAATATTTATATATATTTTTTTGTATTAATAATATTTTACTCCTGTGAGAAATTTATTTGTTTTATTTTTTGTCACATTTTTTTTTCTTAATTTTTTTAGAATTATGTAAGTATATTTTTACAGCTATTCTAATTTATAATATTTATATATAATTTAAAAGCAATATAAAAATCACCCCACTAAAAAAATCTTTAGATGTCTTTAAAAACTCATGCCTCTAGCGAGATAGCGAGTGTTTTTACCTAGAATTGGTCATTCATGAATTTAACGAAATTATAGTAACTTTAAACATTTAGAGTAAATCCATTCAAGAGTAGGTATAGGCTATAAAACTTAAAAAGTTGAAGCCTGAGTAGGGTAACAATAAGCGGTGTTGCATAAGCGGTAGCTAGATTTCAGAATTATTTGGACTTTAGGTAATTCAAATAAATAAAATACATTAAATTTATTGTGGTTAATTTTTTGTATTTTAGAGTATGATTTCTCAAAAATTGGATGATTTTAATCAATGATGTATAAATTTTGATATTTATTACCTAATAAAAAAAAGTCAGAAATAATGAAATTTTTAAAGATGATTTTGATTTTTAAAGATGAGATTTTTTGCAGTATCATTCAAATAACTATTTTCTTTTTAATGTTTAACCTTCGAATCCTAAAGTTTATTCTAATGAAACCTAATGAAATTCTAATGAAACCTGTCCTAATGAAAATTCGTTAAAATAAAAATTGAAAACAAATGTAGCATTTTTTTTCTTTATATATGTTAGGTTAATAAAAGAAAACATATAATAGCAGATGATAGTTGAATTTCTTCAATTTTTATATTCCAGTCTCCATTCCTTTTAGAAAAACAGTTTATAAAAACAATCGACCGCGGAGTATGACAAAATATTGAAATAGGTGGAAAAAAAACACATCACTAAGATATCATTTCTTTTTACTCACTAGTTATTTTTGTATGGTGAATTTCTAATTTTGATTGAAAAAGCGCACAATGCAGAGAGTATGTCAACATTTGAATTTTTTGACTTGAAAGTGCATCGGCTTGCGAAAGAATAATATTATAAATTGTTATTTTAAACATTAAAAAAAAAACAACCTTAGCGGGTGTGAAAAAATAACTTTATTTTTAAAAAAACAAACTTTGTTTTAAACTACTTTTATTTTTAGTACTTATTTCGAATTGGTTTCGACAAGCACCTTATCATCTTCAGGGATGGATATCTATGGATATGTACATATCCATCCCTGAAGATGACTTGTCATTTCACCTTGGTGAAAGCAGGTTGGAAAAAAGTACTAAAAATAAAAGTAGTCAAAAATCATGTTTGAGTTTTATTTTATAAAGTTTATAAAATGTGCTACAAAGTATCGGCAAAAAAACATTCAAGAAATTATAAAAATAACCTTACTTTTTTAGGGTTGAAATAATATTTCAACAAGTGTTTCAAACTTCAAGTGCACCATTATAAATGCGCGAATGTGTATTCCACAATGAGAATTTATTGAATGATTAATGAACGCAACCAGTTATGGTACAGTTATGTGGATAGGTCTGCAAAAAAATTCATGCACCGCTTGATAAATTGGTTTAGCTTCACTGCCTGCACCTAGAGGGCGTCACTAATTCCTGCCAAACTGCACACGTCTTGAGCAAATACAGCTGTAAATCTATTGCATTGTAATTTCAGCAACCTTCATGCATTTTATTCTCTCTTAAGCTGGAAAGTTAAAATGTATGTTATTTTTACTTACAACATTTTGAGTGTGTCCAAATTTTTACTTACAACATTTTGAGTGTGTCCAAATAGTTTATTATCTCCAATTACAGGAGTTATTTTTGTATTATTAATAATACGAAAATAACTCCTGTAATTGGAGATAATCCAGATTTTGTGAACAAGTATTTGGACACACTCAAAATGTTGTAAATAAATTATTTGGTCAAATTATAAGCTTAATAATAAAAATGAAAATGGTATTTTCTGGCGTTTCTCATGTGTTTGATTATAATCCAGGGTTTGGACCTCGCATACTAATATAAGAGTTTCTGCTTAGTAAAAAGCTTCTTTACATCTCGCCAATAGAAGTCTCTAGTGAAGTTCTAGTGATTCAAGAACAAGGTTTCTAAATTGGTTCATATATATAGATAGAACTTCCAAGAAGTTGAGTAGTGTGGTTGTCAATAATGGGTAGAATTGGTGAATGTTACACGTGTTTGAAGTGATCACTTAAACCAGCCTATGACGGTCGTCAGCCCCGTAAATGCCCAGACTTCCATATTCTTCTTCATCTTTTATGAGATGTCAAAAATTATTTTTACTTGTAGTAATGAAGATTCGAATGAATTTGAAACTAAGAGTATTTTGATCTTCAAAATATCGACGTGCCCTACGTAAAGTGCTCTAACTACATTTTTCTCAATTTTGAGATAGTTGGTGTACGTTATCAACAGACCTTTATCTACAAATATAAATAAATAAAAAATATATATATATAAAATAAATTACGCCTAGTTTTCAGGTAAGGCGCTATCTACAACGAATTTTCAAAATGAACTGAACTCCTAAAACCCTGACTACTTAATTTTGACAAAGCATAAAGTTTTAAAACAATTTAATACATTATTTTATCGCGTTTTTGAATGTATAATACTAGTTTAGAATTTCAGATAAATCCGTTTATTAATAGAATAAAAATACGTTGAAAAAATCTTCTAAGCTCTCTCCTGTAAAGTAACAGATTTGCAGATAGAGTACTTTACGTAGGGGTCGTCGATATAGTCAAATTGAATGCAGTGGAATTTTGGAAATATGAAGTAATTGAGGGTGTGGCCTGTTCGGATTTGTAAAAGTTCAGATTAGCCGAGAAATTTGTAATACAGCTCATACATAGTACTTTTTTTATACTGCAGTAGTTACATTGTACACGCCTTTTTACATTTGCATTTCAATCTAATATTACTTTGTATTGCTACCTTATTACAGAGTAGCAATACAGGTACAGTGCTGTATGCTTTTCACTTTTACACAATTTTTAAACAAAATTTGATTATATACAATAATTTTATGTGAATAAATGTGTCTAGTCTTTTCGTTTTTTTTTAAAAATGTTTTCTTCAGAATCTTGTTGAATTTCCCGGAATCTTGGGTTTCCGGGGTTCCATTGTATTGCAAAAGTCCATCCGTTGAAGATTGTCCCTTTTATAGAATATTGTCACCTGAATGCACAACTATCCTATCTGCATATAAGGAAAATTAAGCTCTCTGAAGTGAGTTCTCTCAATCATTTAGTAGTATTTTCTTTTGAATATACAGATTCATAATGTTTGAATAGCTATTTATTTAAGTTTAGAGCTTTCTGCACCAGAAAATCAGCATAAAGAACACAACACTTGAATTAAAACAAAATTGCATTATATGTGATTGAAAATACTAGTGTTAGATCAAGGAGTGTACTTAGTACAAAATTTTAAACAAGTGGGCAGATATTGGTTGTACTTATGTACTTACGTGCAAAATGAAAAAAAAATGGATCTTTGTCAGACGGGAAGAATATCTAATTTAACATACTTAACCTATAAAAGATTGTATTTGACTCCTTTTGTGTTTATAACAGCCGATATAATTAATTAATATGTTTATATTATCCACTGACACTTTGTGATGGAATTGCATTTTTAATATACATATTATTAGATTAAAACCAATATTTCTAGCTTTTCCACATTATTTTTATCTGACCAGTGACCGGGTTTCGTCGTTACCGACATCATCAGACCAGTCTGATGATGTCGGTAACGACGAAACCCGGTCGCTGGTCAAATAAAAATAAAGTGGAAAAGCTAAAAATATTGGTTTTAATCTAAGAATATATTATAATTAATTAACTTTGTGGTATGGTAATATAACACTCTCCTTATCATTCATCATTCACTTTTATTAAAGTGGTATTACACAAAGTGACCGATGACTGACAAGGAGTGTTATAGTATAATATCGCTGAGATATTTTTTTTACCCCTTACCATTCTGTAGGCCAGACTTTCTGGCCCGTATGATTCTAGTAGGCAGCTCCGTGGGCCACAATGTCTGGCCCGGCGCAGGTATAACTTTAATCACTGATTTCTCTATCACCCAAGTATATTCTACCAAAAAATATTTCAGATAAATACAGTTAATCTTAATTAACATGGTCATACGAATTGCCAGACAGTGTCCCAAAATTAGGGAACCAAAATATTTATTTGAATGGTAGAGTAATCAGAGTAGCTGATCAGTTATGAGAAAAAATGGTCAGAGTGGAAGAGGTTAAAACTTCCTTGCAGGAGAAATGAAGCTTTCACTTAAACCTTTGTTAGTCAAATCTCGGCATATTAAATTTTCCAGAATTTAAATTTGTTTTTTCTCATTTTCTCACCAGGCCGTTAAGCGACGCCTGAACATGAGTTGCGAGAGCGGGGGCAGGAGCTCTCGGACTCCCGCCGTGGTCCCCCTAAAGGCAGAGTTTAAGACCCCGAAGCAGAAGAGGCCGCACAAACAACACCACACGCCCAACTGGAGGACCCCTCCCAGCAACATAAAAAAATTCACAGAAAGATCCAGGTAAATACCGTTCAAATCTGTTCACATCTTTTGTTAGTACATTAGTACATTACTGGCAAAAAGCAAGCCAATATTATTTTATTAATTTCATTGATTGATTCAGCAGTCACTTTGTGGTAAAATCTATCCATTTTTAATTTAAGGCTTAGATCTCAAGCTTGTATCAAGCGCTCAAATCAGAATGCGTTCAGCCACGCTCAGCACTGGTTGTGTGCTCACGCAAATTTTAAAAAAAAATATGTGAATTGTATGTTTTTTGTTTTTAAGAATATATATATGAAAAAAAAATTATCTTTTTTTTTCTACTCTTTACCTTTCAATAACTCTTTTCTTTTCAAAACCATATAATTATTTCAAAGAAAAGCTTATTTTTTCAATGCAAAAACGTGTTTTAAGAAAAAAAATCATTTACGTAAAATGTTACCTGGAATTATAGAAAATAAAGTTGCGATTTAACGACTACTTAGCCTATCTGTGTATACGATTTTGATATTGTAAAATAAGCTATGTCAAGATCAGTCGATTTTACGAGTATAAAACAGTATAATTTTTTTATTTATTTTTTCGGCATTAACTTTGTGGTAAGACATGTTACAATGATTAAAAAAAACACTTGTTTTTTACCACTTGAGTTTTATTATAGACTACATGTTTCAGAAGTTAAACTTCCATCATTCAGGTCTGTATAATAACTAAAATATAAAATATAAAATTTTTCTATAAATAAGGAGAGGGGAAAGTAAAGGGAAAGGGTTAGTCAAGGGGCGGAGTTTGAAAACAAAGGAAAAATGGAAAGCAACAGTGAAGAATTTTTCCTTATTTATAGAACAATTTTATATTTTATATTTTAGTTATTATACAGACCTGAATGATGGAAGTTTAACTTCTGAAACATGTAGTCTATAATAAAACTCAAGTGGTAAAAAACAAGTGTTTTCTTTAATCATAGTATAATTTTTGTTTAAAACTTATATAAAAAAATATATTTTTAAATATAAAAATTCTTTTGTATTGACAACTCTAGCAAATGTTGCGATATCACCGAAGATATATAATATTGGTTTTATTTAATAGAAATATATGGGATTTAAATCAATGCTTTTACATAGTTTGTTTCTTTTGTCACTAGTCGTTTCGATACATCTCTTAGTCTGTTAACGAAGAAATTTGTCCAACTCTTGAAGAACTCTCCGGACGGGGTGATGGATTTAAATGTGGCCTCTGAGACGCTGGAAGTGCAGAAGAGGAGGATATACGACATCACCAATGTGCTTGAGGGAATCGGAATACTGGAAAAGAAGTCCAAGAACAACATACAGTGGAAATGCGGTAAACATGCTTGTTTTTGTAACTAACATAAATATTTTCCAATTAGTGCAGAGGGAGATTGAGGAAATCTTGGCGTGATCAAGTATTTCAAATAATATAGGTGGTCAGGTCAGGAGTATGAGTCCGCCTCCGTAGTGTAATGGTCAGCACGCTCGGCTACCATACTGGAGGTCCCGGGTTCGGTTCCCAGGAGGAGTCAAATAAATATAAGTGATTTTTTCACTCTAATATTTATTCAATACTACCCTGGCTGTTACCTGACACAGAGGGGTGATCACTTTTCTGTTCATGTTTTAACAATCATGATAACGCTGCTTTTATATGATGCAGTGCCCTACGCACCATTGTGGTGTGGATAAGGGTTTAAAGATGATAAATATACTAGCAGTATTTATTAATCATTATTAATTAATTTTACATACTTAGAGCGCTTATGCACTACACAGAATTTTACTGTCCGGTGTAGCATGAAAAAACAGTTGATTGGCTTGTGGACTTATCCATCTTTCTCCGGATTATTGCGCGCAGTTTGCTAGGGAAGAGCTAACGCAGTGTCCTGTGCGTGCGCCCCCTCCCCCCGCGCCCGCCCCGCAAAGTTAAGTGCTGGACAATAAAGCTACGTATAGTGCACAAACTAGTATCTACATTTATATGGCGTGCCATATCGGACCGTAAAAAACCAGACTGCTGGGCGGTAAATTCCGTCTAGTTACTGATATTTTGACATAATTGGCACCAATGAGGCACCAGTTTACTTGTAACTGCGGTGTCTGCTCTATGTTGTCATTGGCATTAGACGCATTGCTAAGAAGCGCGGTGTGTCTGCAGGCGTGTCCGAGTCGGAGAACGCGGCGAGCACGCTCCGGCAGCGGCAGCTGGCGCGCACGCTGCGCCGGCTGGGCGCGCAGGAGGCGGAGCTGGACCGCGCGCTGGTCAAGGCCACGCGGCACCTGCGCAAGCTCAGCCAGGACCGGCGCTACGCCTACATCACCTACCAGGACCTCAAGGGGATCCGCGCCTTCCACGACCAGACCGTCATCCCCATCCGGGCGCCGCCCGAGACCACCCTCAACGTGAGTAATCTCTCCGCTTGTTGGTTTCCCGGTTGGAGTAGGCTGGAGTAGGGAGTGTATTAGATCAGTTTTCCGCAAACTTTTTCTGTTCAAGGTACACCTGCCAAATTAAGAATTTTTAGAGGTACACCAAAGAAAAAAATCAAGTTTATTTCAAATTGATTTATTATTTAATCTGAAAACATATATAACATATGGTGTTTAATGTGAATTGTGAGCCTACTTAACTGAGCACAGGTGATATTTGAGCAATCGTTGATAAGGCTGCCCTCACCTTTAAGTTGATCCAGGCATTCTCTTTTTATTTTATTTAATAATAGTCGAGTCAAAAATCCCAATTTGCACGCTCTTTGCGCAACAAAGCACCTCGCTCGTATAGCTTTCAGCTATTTCTAGGTGTTTTCCCAACGTTCACTGTGATCACTATGGCAAAGCCTTGGCAGTCCTACGCCGTCTGGAACAACTTGTCCACTCCTCTCATCCCGGTCCAGTCGCGAATCCATATATAGCATCCCTTTATGTAGTTGATCTGATTTTCTCTTCTCTCCATTCAGGTGCCTCCGCCCGACAAGAACGGGTTCGTCATCCACCTGAAGGCCGACAAGGGCGAGATCGAGGTGTTCCTCTGCCCGAAGCCCGAGTCGCCCGTCCAGCAGAGCTCGGACCCCCTGCTGGAGGACAAGCGGGAGATAGTGCGGCCGCTCATCGCCAACATCCGGCACCAGAACACCATGCTGAGCCCGCTGCAGCCCGTGCTGGCGCCGGGCCGGGGGCCGCGGCCGGGGCGCGCCGCGCGGGACCTATCGGGCGCGCTGGGCGCCCACCCGGCCCCCAGCCCGCCCCCCGTCAAGCAGGAGCCGCACTCGGACATCCGGGACGTGTGCCGCCTGCGCAACGCGCTCATCGAGGACAGCGACGACTTCGCGCCCATGGGCGGCGGCCGCTTCCAGTTCCAGACGGAGGACCAGCACTCTTCAGGTACGCCATCTTCTTCTTTTTGTGTCGGTTCAGGTCCCCCCCCTGACGTCGACCATCACTTGAGAGTAATTGTCCTTGTCTTTGGCAGCTCTAAACAGCGCCTCGACGGCAAATACCACTAATTCTTATAATCTATCGTGACACGTGTTTCGATGATAAAATACTGCTGATTTATAAATTATTTACATGAAATGTCAATTTGTACTAATCGAATATGGCTTATGGCTCTGTGTTGGAGTGTTAGACATTGTGTTGTCAGATTGCGGGTTTGGTTCCTACTTATGACATCATAATTCCCATACCTTCAATAATAAATTTATGTTATTTATTGTTTCGGCATTCACTCTGTGGTGAGACATGATTTAATTATAAATAAAACACTTGCTTTTTACCACTTGAGTATTATATTATTACGACTAGTTTCGGAAGATACAGATGCTACCATCTATAGGTTTGAATATAAACTATTGAAACCCGTAGATGGAAGAATATAGTTTACATTGAAATCCGTAGATGGAAGCATCGGTAGCTTCTGAAACTAGTATATTACTGGTTGGAAAAGTAGAGCTATTATATGGTAGGATTGTTCCTATATGAAGTGTAGTGTTGTAGTATGAGTTATTATTAACAGAATAAAACTAGTCATTCTAAAGCATTTTACAATAGCAATTTTATACAAAAAAATTAACAAGTATGGTCGTTCTCAAAGAAAATATAATAAACAATTGTCAACATTTTAAAATATCTTTCAAATTAACATAATTTAAAACAAATTATATATGACTGATAGTTCCTTATCTACAGTTATATTATTTTTTAACATCTCATCAAAGATGAAGAAGAATATGGAAGTCTGGGCATTTACGGGGCTGACAACCGTCATAGACTGGTTTAAGTGATCAAAGTGATCACTTAAACCAGCCTATGATGGTTGTCAGCCGCGTAAATGCCCAGACCTCCATGTTCTTCTTCATCTTTGATGGGATGTTAAAAAATAATATGAAAATAACCCCTGTAATTCGAGATAATCCAGATTTTGTGAACAAGTATTTGGACACACTCAAAATGTTGTTACAGTTATATTAGTTAGATTGTTGAGGTAGCAATATTTTTTAAAATTTATATTTTGATCATGGTCTTTTCTTTACTGTTTTAAATGGTCAGAGGTCTATTGTATATGACCATTGTGATTTAATATTTTCATTTAAAAAAAAATCTGTTATCACAAACAGATTACTTACAAATGATTTATAAATTTAAATAGAAATTGAATTATTTAAAAAAAGATTCTTGTAAATCAGATTTTCTTAAAAATCAAAATTTTCTAAAGAAAATAAAATGATGGTTTTTTTTATTTGGTATTTAGTATGTTGATGAAATTTGATTTACGATTGTCAATAAAAAAATTATCTAATTTTATACACTACGACCTCACTTTGCGTCGTAGATACATTCCAAAATATCGCTACGCAAATTGAAATTTACAAAACGGGAAATTACCCTTTAGAAAATTTAAAAATGATTCTCTGAATAATAATAAAAAAATAGCGCAATTCTAAGAAAAACAATGCACTGCGAAAATGAGTCTTAATTCAGTAATGATGCAACTTTGAAAATACGCAAAATTGAAACAACGCAAAGCGAGGTCTGAGTGTACATACACCAACCGTAAGAATTTATTCTAAAATAAATATCTGTGAGAATACTATGTTAATAATGAATACCCTTTAATATCGGTCTTGTGAAACTTGAAAAAAATCTCAATGTTCCCGATTGAAGAATACAAAATTGAAGCCGCCGACTGCCGCAAGTTACAACTGTGCCTGCCCAGCTAGACCTCATTCTGTGACCTGTGTTGATTTGTGTCACATCACAGTCTGAGTTCTAGCTAGGAGGGTACAACCAGCGCTGCAATCGGATTACTCCTCACCTTCCTGCTGTCCTGATACATCACCCAAGACTGAAGATACAAACTACTCGCAGTAGGGTAAAGACGCTAGTTATTGGTATCTTAACTGTTTTTTTTATTTCTGTGTAGCTTTAAGAGTAATAAATATATTATATTAAACAATCTTGCACACACAGATATATTTAGTGATTTTTTATATGAATAAACTCAAAAATATGTTAAAAAAACATGCAATAACTTTGAAATGTTCAGTTATTGGCTCCTAGTAAAATAAATTGTGATTTTTTTCTAGTATAAAATATTAGAATTTTTTTATTTACTTGGTTATGATAAAATTACATCTTTTTAACAGTTTTCAGAATGTAATAAAAACAGCAAAAACATAGATAAAATCGTTATCGGTAATATATACCATACTATATCGTGGGTATACTGGCAAAAAGTCCCTGTTGGCAACTCTAGTCCCTGTTATTTAAAGCTTTTAACCTGGATAAAATACCCGCTATTAAACTTAGAGTTGAATTTACTTTTAAAAACCACATAAATATGACATTTCAAACTGCTTAGTGTATTTTGCCAGTTTATAGAACGTTAAAAACTTTATAATATGCTTCATTAAGTAAAAAATTGCATATTTTAGTTAACGTTTTTTGCCAGTATACCCACAATATAATAAAGTAATGTACTCTATTAGCAAAAAAGTGAAATGCTTAAAATTTCATCAAATCAGTGTCTAATATCAGATAATATTTACATATGTGAAATCGGTCATGTCAATAACTGGGAGGGGGTTGACAGATCTCCACTCTTACCTTGTGACCATTTTTTAATGTATGTAGTTCACAACTGTTTGAGATTGTCGGTTTCGTAACGATATATTTATTGTAAAATTTATTATTTTAGGCTACAGAAATTAGACAAATTGAATTCTTATCTGGATCAGTAATTAAAATGTTAAAAATTATACCAATGCAAAAATACTCATGGTAAACTTGTACTGAATTTAAAAAGATACTATGTCCACTTTTTTTATTATGTAAAAAAATATTGTATATTATAAATTTGTATGTGATTTTTTTATATAGTTTGACATTTTCAATATAAGAACTATATTTTTTAAATGTTTACAAATTTGAGACGATTGGTATATCTACAAGATAACTTTTAGCCTGAAGACTGATGATCTACAGAATGTAAGTACCGATGACAGTAATTTAGTGGAGAAACCTAATATAATATTAAAAACATCCACTACATCACTATTTGTACATAACAATGTCATCTGCCTATCTATCACATACTGATTTTTGCCTTTCATACTAACAGTTAACATTGAACGCAACATTTGTGACATGGAGTGATCATTTTTATAACTCGCTGGATATTTGTGCATTCAAAATCACAATGTCGGGTTTTTTTGTCTTTGATTTTTTGCTTTCCTTATCGGTTGTAAGGGGAATGTCTTTTTGGTGGGATTTCATTTACGATACATACGTGCTACCCTTGTTCAAAATCTCAATTTCACTATGTGTAATCTCTTCTATGCTTATAATGTATGCATGGTTTAATGGGGAAGAATCTTCACTGGGTTTCATATAATGCAGAATTATCAGGTTTGGTTTTTTTTTTTTTTATATTGCGTAGGAAATCATCGTTCTGCAGAAGAGCATTGTATTAAAATATCTATAAATTATAAAAAGAATCTCTTCTGCATTATCCTGTGCTGAAGGATGCAATCAGAATACAGTAGAACCCCGAAAATCCAAATTAATTGGGGCTGCGGCCTGTCTGGATCGGATAAGCCAAGAAATTTGTAATACATTACAGTAGTTATATTGTGACTTTCGTCCGCCTCCATGGTGTAATGGTTAGCGTGTTTAGCTACCGTGCTGGAGGTCCCGGTTTCGATTCCCAGGGGGGGTGTAAATAAATATTGGTGATGCTACACTCTAATATTTATTTAATATTACCCTGGACTGGTCACTGAAGCGCAGGAGTGATCACTGTGCCTTCATTGTTAACGATCAAGATAACAAACACTGCGTCAATACGATGCAGTGCCCTATGCACCATTGGGTGCGGATAAGGGTTAGAAGTTATATTGTACACGCCTTTTACATTTCACTTATTTTATTTCAATCTAACATTACAGTACTTGAGTAGCGATACAGGTACAGTACTGTATACTTTATTAACTTTTCAATAATTTTTAATGAAAATTAAGTGAAATAATAATAATAAATTGTGGTTTTCAGTCCTTGCGTGTTTTTTAAAAAAAATGTTTTTATTCAAAATATTGTTCAGATTTCCGGGGATTTTGTATTTCCGCGGTTCTACTGTAATGGTATAGTTTTGTTCCATCGCACAAGTTTGATTGAAAAACCTGGTACACTTGCATTCGTTAATTTGACCAATTAAAAGCATAAAACTATAATTTTTCACAAGTTGAAATACAAAACAAGGAATTTCTACCAACAAATAAAGTCAATAAAAAATATTTATATATATTTGACTTACGGTTTTGGCAATATTGGTTTTGTAACACTTCATGATCACTTACAAATTGTTTAACTCTGTTAAAAGTATTACATTATTATGGTTGTATAATTTATACTGCTAGGTACAAGAGAGCACTCCTGACGGGAGGGCTGCTCTTTCAAAACCAGTAATATAAATTAAAATAATAATAAAAAATATAATTTCTTTAATGTTTTCCGCAGATACTTTGTGGCACATTTTATAATATGTTTATAAAATTAATTAACTTTGTTTTCACCACTTTTTTTATTAATACAATTTAACCTACCGGTTTCGAAAAATACCTTGTCATCATCAGGGTTTATTTTAAATCAAAAACATTAAAATACTCTCACCAAAAACTTCCACACACTCCATAAAAATACTTAATGAAAAAATAACATTTAGGATTTTTATGGAGTGTGTGTAAGTTTTTGGTGAGAGTACTTTAATGTTTTTGATTTCAAATAAACCCTGATGATGACAAGGTATTGTCGAAACCGGTAGGTTAAATTGTATTAGTAAAAAAAGTGGTGAAAACAAAGTTAATTAATTTTATAAAGATAAAAAACATAAATTAATAATACTTTTAAGAAAGTGAAATTATTTGTAAGTAAAAAAAAAACATTGATTGAAGTGATTGGAATAGTTGTGCATTCTGCCTTTATCGTCTGTAATTGTCTGGGACTCTGTTCAAGTGGCCCCGAGAGGTCGGCTGCGGATGCGGCGCTATCGGGTAACATGGGCTTGTATGTGAGCAGGATCCCGTGTTGGCTGCACTGTGTCGCCTGCCCGCCAGGCTCTCCACATTGGCTTGTAGCACCATGGGATTCAGCTCACGTGTCTGTCCGCGAGCTTCTGTCTTCTAACAAACTATCGCATCATTTACCCGGAAACTAATACGTCCACACTGTGTATATAATCCCATCGGCGGCCCCTTTCTGACTGTGAGGCACTCGTTTGGGCGGAAGGTGTACTCCTCGGAGCCTACACGCTCGTCGCCTTGCCGAAATCATTCCGAGATTGTGAGATTAGTAGAACATCTTCATTTTTCAATTAACCATCTCGGTTGGTAGATTACACAGATATCTAGGTAAAATACTTAA
This sequence comes from Brachycentrus maculatus, assembly GCF_059751285.1. Taxonomy (NCBI): domain Eukaryota; kingdom Metazoa; phylum Arthropoda; class Insecta; order Trichoptera; family Brachycentridae; genus Brachycentrus; species Brachycentrus maculatus. Next base: position 1,416,105 of record NW_028280947.1, read on the forward strand.
ATAATAATTCTAAACTCATTTAAAAGTTATGTTTTTTTGTTGCTAATTTGTGACTATGACATACTTTTTCCACATTTATTTGATACTAGCCGTACCTGGCCAGTGTTGCTATGGCTCAGTCTAGTTAAATAGAAAAAAAGACAATGGAGAGCACATATCATATCACATATCATATCATATCATAATTATACATATAATATGTATAATTGACAATATTTTGCACCAAATGAAATTGAATCATTCACACCCAAATCACTTGAGAAAACTATTTCTCTGTCTTGTGGTGTTTTTATAAAGAAGAATACATTTTGTAGCTGTTGAATATAAAGAGAAAAATCTTTTAATGCTGTGTGATGTTTTTTTTTTTTCTTGAAGTCTGACTTTGAGATGATAGATTAAATGACTCATTTCTATTTCACCTTGCGGTAACTGAAAAATGCCATCAATTGTGAATCTTTCTTTCTCTCACAAAACGAGGTAAACAGTTAGAAATTGGCCAACGATGTATTTCAGAGTTGTGATAAAATTAAACCTGTTAATTTCAATGAGAAGCTAAATTCTCTTTTCAATCATTTGTTGGATTTGTCGCTTTTAGTTTTATACAACTCGAATAATAATCAGTTTATTTACATGTTTTTGTCACTTCAATGGTCAAGGTATAACAATATTTCATATTTTTTTTACGTTTTAAATTATAAATGTCGTTGTTTGGTTTGATGTATGCCGAGATTATCATAGTCACATTATATCATTCAACTAAATACTTACTTTTGTCCGCCTCCGTAGTGTAATGGTCAGCATGCTCGGCTACCGTTCTGGAGGTCCCGGGTTCGATTCCCAGGGGGGTTTAATAAATATAAGTGATTTTTTCACTCTAATATTTATTCAATATTACACTGGACTGGTACCTGAAGTGGAGGGCTGATCACCTTTCCTTCATGTGTAATCGATCGAGATAACACTGCGTTTATATGAAGCAGTGCCCTATGCACCATTGGGGTGCGGATAAGGGTTTTATTATTAAAAACTTACTTTTGTCCGCCTCCGCAGTGTAATGGTCAGCATGCTCGGCTACCGTTCTGGAGGTCCCGGGTTCGATTCCCGGGGGGGTTTAATAAATATAAGTGATTTTTTCACTCTAATATTTATTCAATATTACACTGGACTGGTACCTGAAGTGGAGGGCTGATCACCTTTCCTTCACGTGTAATCGATCGAGATAACACTGCGTTTATATGAAGCAGTGCCCTATGCACCATTGGGGTGCGGTAAGGGTTTTTATTAAATACTTCAATATTTAATATGTGAAACTCAAAAACACCCGTGACAAGTATTTACGACACTTTTGCCTGTCATCTGTGAACAAAGCCACTAACTAGTCATCTTAACCATCGTTGCCATGACAATGTATAACGTTTTTACTTTTCTTGAATAATGTACCTTTCTCCATCGCTTTTTAATAATAATAAAACCCTTATCCGCACCCCAATGGTGCATAGGGCACTGCGTCATATAAACGCAGTGTTATTTTGATCGTTTACACATGAAGGAAAGGTGATCAGCCCTCCGCTTCCAGTACCAGTCCAGGGTAGTATTGAATAAATTTCCATCGCTTTTTATCGTTATGTATATGTCACTCTCTTTCGCTCCACTCCCGTGGTGTCGGAATGTATAGCTCCCTTTCTCCTTCTCTTTCTGTTTTTCATTTCTCTTATGTAACGAAATGTGCTTAATAAACGTGATGCGTTCTTACAATTTCACTCTAAATTATCGTCCAATTATCGATTATCGAATTACCACCTAAATTGTTTCACTTTAAAAAAATATATGTACTTAAATATTTTTTAATGGTGTGGGTTTCAAAAATATTGCACATCGGCTTTCACAGTACCTAAAAAATCTTGCATTTCACTATCTTCTAAAATGTGATTTATTTATTTTCTCATGGAAAAATGGCAAACGTCTAATCACAAGGGTTCATCAGGATATATGTGAAATATTATGATAAAACATATCTTGAGGACGTCCTTATCTTTATACACAATTTTGTGCTGGATTTAGTCTTCGAGGGATATCAAGATTTTTAAATGACCAGACTTCCTTATGCTGTTTTTTATAAAAATCAAAAATCAAACTATTTATTATTTTGGATTATGTTAAATTTATAAATTGACCATTGAAATGATTTTTCCTCGAATCTATATGAAGAATGTACGGGGAAAAATTGCAATCACTCACAAATTCAACAATGCCACTTTAAAAATGTGCCCAAATTGATGAGAATTTTGTGTGAATTGCGAGTTTTCTCTGGATTACAATGATAATATTTTATAACAAAACCGCATGGAATTGGTGACTGTTTTCATTATAACTAATGTAACATACATGTTCCTAGCTTTGGGAGTGATTTTAATGTGTGCTTCATATGTCTTCACATGTTTTCCTCACATTTTCCAGAAACGTATCCTTCCACATAAAAATCAGTCATGAACAAAGGATGATTTGGTTTCCTATTACGAGAGAGAAAAACACTAACATTGACTTACTTTACATAGCAGAATTTTCATATTGTAATCTATTATTCTTAACACATAACCTCTGTTTTCGGGCAGTTTTTCCATCAACCCTGACCCTAATTAGTATACTAGGTAGGGAGTCATATACTAATCGCAAGTAATCACCGCAGACCCAATTCCGATCTGTATGAAGTTTTTTGGCATCTCTCGTGCTCTACCAAAAGTAAGCAAATAGAATGCTTATAAGCGTCTCTCGCTCTCTACCAACAGTATGTAAAAGACGCTTTTAAGCGTTTCCCGCAAACAATGTTAAAATACAGAGTTATAAAATTGGTAAAAAAATAAGAATTCTTTAAGTGCGGCTGATTTTTACGTGCAGGAATACAAATATAATTGTTTACGTGGTCTTTTTTAAAATGTTGTAAATATGTTTTATACAAAATATATTCAAATGTAAAATTGATCTACTCAATACGGGTCAAAAATCACCCAATGAGTAGATCAATTAATATATGAAAAAAAGAACTAGTAGATATGTAAAAGAGATTTATTTTGTGTATTAAAAGCATCGTTAACATTGTAGTATGGTAATATAACACTCTTATCATTCATCCTTCACATTGTAGTATGGTAATATAACACTCTTATCATTCATCGTTCACTTTGTGTAATACCACTTAAAAACTCTACTTCTCAACTACGGCTTCGGAATAATCATTCCATCGATTAACCTTTTAATTTTAATTTGGTGATATTTTAGTTATGCAGTACATATTTATTTTTTAATTTTAAATTGTGAATATTTAATTTGAACACGCGAAATGAGAAACATACCTCACATTTTTTCTGATAAATTATTTAGTGTCAATAAGGGTTAAGGAATTATGATGTACATAAATGTCGATTGATGTAGTGTTAAGTTGGCGGAATAGCAATGGAAGTTGGTTTGTGCTCACAATCTCGAGCCACTTTCTGCTTTTTGTAACAATTTATTTTAAAATTACAACAAAATCTTTATCCCCGCTTGATTTGACTAGTATAAAAATAATTATTTTTTATTGTAAATTTACATATTTTTTTACGTATTGCTGTAGCTCGGTCTGGTTAAATGGGAAAGAAAAAAAAACAGAAATCACAAATTTAAAATATATATCGACGGCCCCTGCGTGAAGTATTCTATCTGCAAATATGTTACTTTACAGGAGAGAGCTTAGAAGATTTTTTCAACGTATTTTTATTTATTAATTGACGGTTTTATCTGAAATTCTAAACTAGTATTATACATTCAAAAACACGATAAAATAATGTATTAAATCGTTTTAAAACTTTATGCTTTGTCAAAATTAAATAGTTAGCGTTTTAGGAGTTCAGTTCATTTTGAAAATTCCATGTAGATAGCGTCTTACTTGCCTGAAAACTAGGCGTAATTTGTTTTATATATATTTTTTGTTCGTTTATATTTGTAGATAATGGTCAGTTGATAACATACACAAAATATCTCAAAATTGACAAAAATGTAGTTAGAGCACTTTACGTAGGACACATCGATTTAATTCCAATATGCTTGTGAAGGAATGAAAATAATGGATTTGCGCCTATTTGGATGTGTCCAAATTCTTTAATTCAAATCTGGTTTTCTCCACTTATATGGTGTTATTTTTACATTTTCTTTAAGAAGAATGAAGTGATGTGTGAATTATATGATCGGTGAATAACTTAGATAGATTTCAGGTAGATTTTTTTTTATTAAATTCAAATTATCAAATGATTTGTATGAAGAAATCATTGAGACAGACTAGAATTTCAAAGTATATTTCGAATTATGGTAAAATCAATATTATCATTTGAATCTATAAACCTTATACTCTAGTTTAACACACTAAGGACGGGAAACGTATTTCTACCCGTTCGGTCGATTGATGCTTAAGGACGGGAAGGCTATTTTTACCTTCTGCGCCGACCTCATTTCAAAGACAGAAAAGAAGAAATTATCTCATGTTTTTGTATGAATATTATATACCAATCTTTTTGTTACGGTCGCAGGCGTAAAAAAACATCCGTCCGAAATGTGTTGAGAGGGACCAGAATTTCGAAATGTATTTCAATTTATGGCAAAATTTACTGTGTCATTTGAACCAAATTAATATTTTTTTTACTGTAGGTTAATTTGTATTAAGAAAATATCTTAATACATAATGTATTTTAAACAACCAAATATAAAAATAGCTCTGCTGTAATGCTTAAATTTTGTAATACAGACTTTTCACATAGAGGGTGAATTATTATTAGCTTTATAAAATAAAACAACCTTGTTTTTAACCACTTATTGGTTGGTACATTTTTTCTCCAACCGGTTTCGACAAGAACCTTGTCGTCATCAGGGTTACACATCTACTAATTTAGTACACGTGTAACCCTAATGATGACAAGTTTCTTGTCGAAACCGGTTGGAGAAAAAATGTACCAACAAATAAGTGATTAAAAACAAAGCTGTTTTATTTTATAAAGTTTATGAAATGTGCCACTAAGTATATACGAAAAACATTCAAGATATTATTATTACATATTATTTTGAGAAACAAAAAGACTTTGTTTTTTGATCCACTCACATTTTTATTAACAACCAACTAGTTTCAGCAACGACCTGTTGCTCTCTTCAGGGTTTAATTTATGGCTCAGTGTGTATGAGTCATAAATTAAACCCTGAAGAGGGTAACAGGTTGTTGCCGAAACTAGTTGGTTGTTAATAAAAATGTGAGTGGTTAAAAAAACATTATCGTTTTATTTATCAAAATAATATATCAATATGATCCACAAAGTTAATGCTTTCAATATTCAAAACATATTATTACAGTTGGATGTTTCCCGTAAGATGTGAATGAGTCTGAATACGATTGATTAAGAAGAAATTTATCCCATTTCAGACACACTGGGGCACGAGGAGATATTCGAGCCCTTCCTGCCTCTGGAGCCTCCCCTGACCGGAAGCGACTATATATTCTCCCTGGACCCGGAAGAAGGACTATCAGATTTGTTTGACTTTGATTTCAAGCCGTTATAAGAACAATTCCTCCAATCCGGACGCTACCTAGTGTTTCAACCTTGTCAGTTTTCAGTACAAGTTGTACGGACAATAAATGGGTTTATTTTTTACGATGAAAACTGAAAATGGCTATTTACAAAATTGCATGAACATTGAATGTACCGATCGATGTATCTTTGTATACGTATTTACACCTCGCAGCACTTTTGGCCACCTTTTGTTTTGTACCCTCGTGTGGAGCTTTAATTCTTTCGTGCCGGACAAAATTTGACAAAATTTGGGCAAATTGGGACATATGCGTGTATCGTATGTCGATGGTAATATATCTGGGACCATATTGGACGGCAAACAGGTTGCGGGATGTACGTATGTATATTTATAATATATATAACTCGAAGACAGTGGAATCCGGACAGTGTTGGAGTGTCGGCGGTGGATTCGTTAATATTTTACGTTAGTTAGCCCGTGAATTAATTTTCTATCTACATATCATTAAAGGGGGATGACTGCACCAGTTATGGGTATGTTACGTTGATTGTAGAGATTTTTTTATTGTAAATATAACATTATATATTACAATTATTGTTAATTTCTGTTTTAAGTTATATTGTATCGCAAATTATTATTTTATTTTTCCAAATGAAAGTGATATCTTCAATGTCAGTGTAAGAGTTTCAATTGTATTTTGTGTATTTTCAATAGGGATAAAGTACATCTTCTACTAGTCTGAAATATTTACCATTATGTACCGTTCTCTTGTTTCCATGCTCCTAATATTGTGTGACTATCCTTAATTTATTCCTCGTTTGTCTTATTCAATTCCGGACTCGTACCAATTTTGTGCAATCGATTAGTTTTAGTTGTGAGACCTTTTTAATATTTGAACCGCAATATAAGTATATGTTTTGTACAAGTCTGACTAAAACCATTGTTTAACCTGAAGAAGTTAATTATCAATTACTTCGCCTATTTCAACAGTTTAAAAATATTTATTATTTTCACCATTGAGGAGCGAGATGTGTTGAAAATTGTCCGAAAGTTTTGTATTAAATGGCCAATATTAGAGATACTTTACCCGCCGCTGTATATTTTTGATCAATTAAAATATAAAATTGTGGGCGGGCCGTTTTTGCTAGTGTTATTCATATTTTTCTATGAACTGATGGAGCTCAATTAATTTCTCACTTGTGTTGACTGTCGATAGTTGATAATGTTTATTACACGCCTTTTTATTTTATGTTCACGGCTTTCTACTTAACGAGAATCATCGATCGATGATTTTACCCATTCAACCTTATAAACATTATGTAAACGTGCCTTTTTCACATTAAAAAAGAAATTGATAATCTTTTGATCTGTTTAGACACTAATAATATTATTACCCAGTTAAAAAAATAATACTCTACAATGTGCTCAATATAATCTGTAGGAATAAGGGGTTGGCGCATACCACGACTGACAAATTCAAAAACTAACGAGAGATTTTACTCAAATGAATTAAATAAAAAAAATATTTTGTCGAAATTAAAATGCAATTATCTCCGAAGTATGTTAAAACCTTGTCATTCTAAGGTTACGGTTTGCTTTTGAAGTTGTCAGTCGAGTTTGGTAGATGTGATGCAAACAATTGTAAATCCAAAACGTTGAATGTTCAAAAGAGACAAATTACGTGTTTTTTTAGAATTTTTTGCTTACATATATAAAATTAATAAACATCTAATCACTTACTGAATTCTAAAAAAAATGCACACTATTTTTCCCTCCTGAACAGCTTAGGATTGTTTTCTGCCCATCTACAGGGTATGCCGAAACAAAGAGTTCTCCACAATACCAAAGCTCAACTTAGATAACTGGACTAGATTTTTTTCTCTAGAATTTCTAACTAGATATCGTCAATAGAAGTGTGCTCTTGACAGGGATCACATAAAACAAAGTATTTTCATACAAACTAAAATTTGCATGTTTTTGTATATTTGTACACATTTACTGTATAACGTGGGTATAAAAACAAAGTGGATAAATTTGTACACCGCCTCGATGGCTTCCTGGCAAAATCCAAATAATAATATAAATTATTGTATCCGAGTGATCTATGTACAAAATAATAAAATGTCCACCATTATAATATGTATCGCAAGAATGAAAGAACCAAAAAGTCTTTGTGTTAAATTTTATACAACTTTTATAACGAAGTATTATAAAACTTACTTACTATAGAAATACTTGAAAGTGAAATTGTCTAAATTATTGTAATTGCAACTTGTGAGCTTTTGTTCTACCGAACAACGTCGTAATTTCACTCCATATGTGATGACCTCCCTCGAAAAGGTGTCTGTGAAGAAATAAAATTGTACAATTCTCATCTCAGTTTTATTGAGTTGACTGCATACATTTGCGGTGTCCAATGTTTTAGTATAAAATTGTTTTTTTGCAATAAATTGAGTAAGACCTTTTTTATGCAATGAACACGATTTTACTAAATTTATTATTTTTATTATTGCACTCAGACCTCGCTTTGCATTTTTTCGAAGTTGTGTCGTTACTGAATTAAGACTCATTTTCGCTGTCTTTGATGTTTATATGATTTCCAAGAGAAAATAGCAAATCACTTTGCATCGCAATATTTGGGATGTATCTACGACGCAAAGTGAAGTCATAGTGTATTACCCCCATTGAAGAGAGGTCTTTTTTTATTTACAGACTACACCATTCAGATGGTATTTATAATCTTAATTTTGGAATTCTATGTTGTACAAATTGTTTTGTCTTAGGTCATACTAATTCCTATGCAATAAAAGTTGACTTCGTGCACTCGCTGTGTTCAATGTGTTTGGATAAAATTATGTTTTATCCAATTAGTTTTTTTTTTTTTGCGATAAAATACCATTGTACCTTTTGTATTTATGATAGGCTCCTATCGGAGGGAGGTCTTTATTTATTTACAAATTTATTGGCTACATCTCTATGGTATTTATAATATTATTTTGGAATGTTATGTTCTGCAAATTGTTTTGTCTTGAATAATTATATTTTGGCATGTTGGTTTATACATTATTACATTTGAAAATATTTACTTTTAATAATCGTCCGAAATTTCGAAAATAAAAATTTGTGTTGAGTTTTATTCTTATTTGTTATTTGAGGAAGGTTAACGTAATAAATACACACATTCTGATATATTTTGTATTGTATGTAGATATTGTAAATGTTGATAATTTGTCTATTTAATACCTAGTTGCCATTATAATTTTTTTTTACCCCTTGTTTTATATTTATGTAGGTTATATTTGTAAAGGGTAAGGAGAATTCCAGAGTGTGCGGGTGATAGGTTGCCTGGCGTGTACATAGCGGGCGGGTATACAGGCGGGAAGGGTGCTAGGCAGACAGACCACTGACTATTGCAGGCTGAGCTGCCAGTGGTGAGAACAAGGTATTGACCGTAGGTGCCTGTTGTAGCTTTAAACAGAACTCTTTCGTAAGCTGTTTGATTTTATAGTTTTGCCGTAATCGGAGTGCCATTGTCTGGTCTCGTTGCATGAAGGTTACTTCGCCCGGAACAACCTTGAAATAAAATGGTTGAGTATTAAATTTTACTACAGACTTTTATTCACACCCCCTCCCTCCTTTTATTCAAAACAATACATACACCTTGCTTAACGATTCTCAAGTGAAAAGGAGTTGTCATTATTCATTGAATTTTAAATATTTTTGCATTTTTTACAAAAACGTGATTATTGACTATTCGATATCTTACTAGCTTAATATTGCCCTGAAAAATCCCAAATCGATTTTAAACTTTAAAATAATATATTGACTTGTTAAAAATGACTAAGTGATTGATGTTTATTTGCTTGCCAAGCAAAAATGACTTGAATGGCCCTCTTGAACATTTTACGTTTTGTTAGTTGGTCACTTTCTCCTGTACGAATACAATATAATAAAATCACATTTCTCTTTGAAATAATAGTTTAAAAAACCTAGTAACATGAATAAGTACTATTATCGATTACAAATTTTTCCATATTTCGCAAACATGTATCGCAAAAAAGGCAATGCTTTTTTCTATTCAAAAAGCTCTCCAATTTACTCAATGATCATTTGATAAATTTTCAGACCCGTTTCATTCTTCATCTTACAATAGTTTGAAGAAAAAAAACAATTATTCTTAATTGAAATTTTAGTTGATAAATACATACCACTATTTATTAAAATCTTTTACGTGTTTCAATGCATTTTTTATCATTTTCTAACACTAATCCATTGAAACATGTGTCAATAGATTCTAAAACAGAGTTCTGAGGGTTATTCCTTTAAAAATAAAAATAAAACCTCATCTCATATCACTGCGCATGGAAAATTGATGAATTAATTTAATTTTTTTCCAATTTGTTTCTTTTTCAAATTTTGCACATTAAATTTCTAACTAAAGACCTCTTAGGTAGGGATGGATTCTATGAATTAATCGCGTTTCTCAATAATCACAGTTTTCTATATCTAACTTTGATCTATCCAGTTGTCTACAACTGCAAAAAGATATTAAGATCCGAGAAATTTCATATCTGGATCAAATTCTGCGGAGAGAGAGGTACAGTTTGCTTCAAACGATACTGATGGAAAAAATTGAGGGGCAGCATGGTCCTGGCAGAAGGCAAACATCTTGGCTGCGCAACATAAGAGATTGGACCGGGATGAGACATGTGAAGTAGACTCGAGAGTGGCTTGATGATTTGGGGGCCACACGAGCTTATGTATGTACTCTCTTATGGTAGAGAAAGTCCAAAAGAAGTTTCTGAGGTATTTCTACATGAGAGAGTACAGCTATTATCCTTGGCTCTACCGGACCGAGTTTCTTCAGGGTATGCTTGGCTAGAACAGTTTAGAGACTAGAAGGAATGTATATTTGATTACGGATTTTTATTGATTGTTGTGCAGTATGATCGATAATCCTGAAATTATCCGGAGCATTGGTCTGTATGTTCCCGATATGTAGTTGCCTAAGACAGCGTCGGCATAGATTGTTTCACATTCCTATACACAGGACCAACCTGCCGATGGTTAGGCCTGTAGGAAGAGCTACCGCTATGCTGGACAATATCACGCTGCATAATGATCTGTTCCATGTGTCTGAGGGGGTATTCTGAAGCAGGATTCTTCTACATCTTTGACAAGAGTATTCTTGCTTACTTTATAATTTTTGTTGATGTATACGCTTTCAATTTTAGTTGATCGGACAAGAAAAAAGATACATAACTTGTAAAGAGATTACTTATATTTTGATGTTTTAAAAAAAGTAAAACAAGATATATCTGCACATATATTTTATTGGTCAATAAATAACGTCAATATATTTTTATCTACATAATCTTTTAGATAAGCATATCATGTTTATTTTCTACCATTTATTACTTCTTAAAAAATACAGTGCAAAATTATTTTTAAAAATAAAATACATTAACATGACTAGTCTTTTATACAAAAAATATGTGAGTAAGATTGTGTTAAAAAAATAAATATATAGCTAATAGTGATACAGTAAAAATATTAATGTCGATTTCACCAAAACTAATCTTCACTGAGGGGCTTATCACAAGCTAAAGTACTAAAATATCTTATAAAGTGCATTGCACAATATTGAGCATATAAAAATACCGGACATTTAAAAGTTTTTAACAAGTTAGGATTAGGCCCTATGTTGTTAAACGTTAAAAGTTCAGTTTTCAGTATTAAAACCATCAGGGCTGATTTGATGATCCATGCTCCAGGGGCCTGACATTTTTTTAAATGAACAATTATTTTTAACATGGAGTGGACTTTTATATTGAAAATAATGTTTTACGATACTAAACAAAAATGACAAACTGCCCTACCTTTGGGTAAAAATGTAACAGACAAAAATTTTAAGCAATAGACCCATGTATGACCCTTTTTATATCATTTGCAAGTCAGATGCTCTAAACATAAGACGTTGCTGGATATTTTTTTTTTGTAATAATATTCTATTGAATATTTTTACGAATATATTTTGTATTGAATCACAAACCAACATGATCTCGACATATTCTGCAAATGCAGTCAGAGACCTTGAAATACTAAAGGTGCAATTTGACGTATCATGAAAGTTTCTGTGGTTGCGGGCATATATTTTGTACCTGAACGTACGGCATATAGCTTGTTGCGTTCGGGTGATAATATAGCAGACGTATCACATGCGTTTGTGTGAGTAGGGCGGTTAATATAAGAGATACCAAAAAGAAGAATTACTCATACTAATGAAAATAGATTGTGTTCTTGCAGTACATATACAAGTATCCTATCCATTTCAAAACGATACAAGTTTTTGGTGGTGAAAAATATATTCACCACTAGTTAAAAACCAATCTCCAATGATTATCAATGCAAGATGAGTTTTTAATTACATATTCACAACTTACAAACTGCTAAGGTTTACCTAAACGTAGCACTGAATCAAAATATTTGTGTATATATCGCTCACTCCTTTCAAGAACGTCATAAATAAAAAATCGTCAACTTCCAGTTGTGCATGTTTTCAGAATGCCCAGAAAATGTACTATATCCCAGCAAAAGAGACATATTTTTAACTTAATATTTACCCGCTACAGGGCAGAAAGTGTTGTTTTTGCATTTTGAAGAAAGGGTATTGTTTAATTATTTTTTTAAATATACTAAATATTTTTCAAACGGAGAAAAAACCTTCAGGTTTTACCTAAAAAGTTCTGTTGCAAAGTAAAAAGTTCAATAAGCGACTTGATATTTATTTTAAAAATATTGTATTATATTTTTAAACTTTAATAACGTTCTCTTGAAAAATCAAGTTTTTTGATTTATGACGTTCTTGAAAGGAGTGAGCGATATGAGATGAGGTTTTTTTATTTTTAAAGGAATAACCCTCAAAAACCTCTATTTTTAGAATCTATTGTGACACATGTTTCAATGGATTACAGTGTTAGAAAATGATAAAAAATGCATTGAAACACATAAAAGATTTTAATAAATAGTGGTGTTTATCAAGTAAAATTTCAATTAAGAATAATTGTTTTTTTTCTTCAAACTATTGTAAGATGAAGAATGAAACGGGTCTGAAAATTTATCAAATGATCATTGTGTAAATTGGAGAGCTTTTTGAATAGAAAATAGCATTGCCTTTTTTGCGACACATGTTTGCGAAATATGGAAAAATTTGTAATCGATAATAGTACTTATTCATGTTACTAGGTTTTTTAAACTATTATTTCAAAGAGAAATGTGATTTTATTATATTGTATTCGTACAGGAGAAAGTGACCAACTAACAAAACGTAAAATGTTCAAGAGGGCCATTCAAGTCATTTTTGCTTGGCAAGCAAATAAACATCAATCACTTAGTCATTTTTAACAAGTCAATATATTATACTTCCAAGTTTACTTACAGTAAGTGGCTTGATATTTATTTTTAATACATTGTATTATATTTTTAAACTTTAAAAACATTCTCCTGAAAAATCAAGTATTTTGATTTGTGACGTTCTTGAAAGGAGTGAGCAATATAGGGACACAATTTTATTTTTAAGGGCTCAGTTCTACAAAGGTGATAAGCTTTTAACATGACAAAAAACAATACAAAAATGAGTATTTTATCACTGATACTATTCTATCAATTTTTCATGTAGGCATCATGAGTGTTGTTGAACAATTTCAAAGAATTGTGTTATGTTCGTAATTTTTTAGTTATATGGCTCCTGAGTGCTGGTAATTGACTGGGCAAAATGATAATTTTAAATGTACAAATTGAATTTTTAAATGAGTATAAAGTCTTCGAGAGGCAAGTATCTTTTTTTGTGTATGGACTTTTCCTTACAAGTTAACACTTTTTGTGAATTTGAGCAGGAAAAGTTAGAAAAAAAAAAACAGCCAGCAATATGATTAAAAAATATTAGTACAGTCGTTCCCAATTAGTTTTTCCTGCGTACCACTTCAAGAAATAACTCAAACTCCTTATACCGCTCGGTGCATTTTCACTGATTGATAAATATATTATTTTGGTGATGCGTGTCACACATTGTTATGGGACACGCATTACACTGTAGTGTAATGATCACACTGATCGATTAAAAATATATTTCGGCGATTTTTGTTTTCGTAATTTTTTTTACTGATAAACAACAAATATTGTCTAAATATATTGATTAGTGATCATCATTTTTTTGATAGTGAGAGTTGAATTTTTTAGAGGTCCTAGTATAATTTTTCACAAATTTGGAACCAAAAATGATTGTAAAATATAAAATCATTAAAAAAAAATTATGTATAACATTGATTAAATTAAATATATTTAAAAAAAAAAGTTTTAATAAATGGTAGCAAAAGTGTAGGCTACAGTGTGAGTTCAGAACCCTAATTCACTGATCAGGGTAAATATCTATTTTTACAGAACAAATATTTTTCAAATGCTTCTCAAATATAAAATAAACATTAGTTTTTGGAAAAAGTATCAGAAAACGTCCCGTAAAGACAAAAAATACTCCCAATATCCCGGTATTGTCATTTTGATCCGGTTTTGTCACTTAATCCTAGTTTATAAGAAAATATACAAGTCGAAAAATTTCCACACTTTCTCCATAACAAACGTTTAGGGTTATCTCACTACTTTCTGGACAAGCATCTATCGTGTTGGTCCTACTGCGGCTATGTGCTGCTGTAATAATGTAAATATGGCCGTCTAGCCCAAAAAGTAGAGCCAAATCGCTCCAGGGGCAGTAAAGTCACAGCAATCAGTATGTATAAAAAGCAAAATAGAGGGTCTACAAAATGTGGGCAGAAAACAGATCTATTGGCTCCGAAATATAGGAGATTGGACGGGGATCAGGACCATCGGAGCCCTGTTTAGAGCTGCCCAAGAAAATGACAATTACTCACAAGTGATAGTCGACGTCAGGGGAACCTGACATGACACGCACAGACGATGAGTAAGTTTTGGGATTTTTGTACATCTGGGGATTTTTGGATGCATTTGATACTTCCAGAACAAAATATCGATTTTGAACCTCTGAGATGAAGATTCTCCGATCCATAACCGGAAACACATTGCGAGACCGAGTAAGAAATACCGACATCCGGAGCATGTGTAAGATGGAGGATATCGTGAAGTGGGGACGACAACGAAGGCGATACTGGAATGAACATATAAACAGAATGTCAGACGACAGACTTCCACGTATCGCCCTTCAAGGTAACCCTGAAGGACGCAGACCCCCAGATAGACCTCCGAAATGATGGAAAGACAGCTGAGAGTCAACATCCCAAGAGCGACATGCGGAGGCACAAACAGGTCCCTAGGATCTACAAAAAGAAGAAGAAGCATTTGTCTCATAAACAAATTATGGTAATTCATTGAACACATCACGCATTTATAATCAATCATTCATAAATGGGAGTGTCCATCGCGGCTAGGAAAGAGGGCTTTTAACTTGAAATAGGGGAATGCAATAAAATGGAATAACATAAATCATAAAGTGATGGGAAAAGAAGTCTAATCTAATTTCCCTTCCTCTCCGCTTCATATTTCTCTAATTTCCTCAGCGTAGAGTTGATGCGAACATTGAGACGATGCTCAAAATCAAAGTCTTTATACATCGTCACTGATTTCATCAACAAAGCCTTTCCTTCTTGTCTGGTCTGAAAATAAAAAAATAAAAACAAATATTATCATGAGAACATTTAGCAGCCCACAAAAATTTAATACTTTTTTAAATTCCACTAAAAATATTATTGAGGATAGCTTGGAATGACTGGTTGTGCCTGGAGGGGAAGAGAGGGAGAAGAAGATACCCATATGATAGTCCAACCAAGTTAAGACAGCAGCAGGCACCTCGGTGGTTGGAGCGCTATGTGCAGCGCAGTCAAGGGATAACTGGAGATGAGTCATTGCTTCATAAAATGCTTATAATCATATCATCAAGGGACTCGTACACCTTACAGGTGACTTGACTAAGGACTAAGTCGAAGAAGAAATATAGTCCAAAAAAATATATATATATTTTTTTGACATCTCATCAAAGATGAAGAAGAATATGGAAGTCTGGGCATTTACGGGGCTGACGACCATCATAGGCTGGTTTAAGTGATTACATTACACACGTGTAACATTCACCAATTCTATCCATTATTGACAACCACACTACTCAAATTCTTGGAAGTTCTATATATATGAACCAATTGCTCTTGAATCACTAGAACTTCACTAGAGACATCTATTAGTGAGATGAAAAGAAGCTTTTTATTGAGGAGAAACTCTTATATTAGTATGTGAGGTCCGAATCCTGGATTATAATAACACACATGAGAAACGCCAGAAAATGTCATTTTCATTTGAATTATTTTAGCTTATAATTTGACCAGATAATTTATTAACAAAATTGTTATTTATTTATTATTGTTCAAAAATTAATACTTACGCTTTCATTCCTCAGAAGGAGCAGCGCTAGCTCGTACTGCGCAAAGGCGGAAACATGAACATCGTCGGTGGAAGTGGATCTAATATTGAGGCACATCCTGAAGGCTTCGACCGCCATTTTAAAGTACGCGGTCGAGGATTCGGTCGGTTTGGTCTCCTCTTCTCCGGGGGCATTGTTCACCCGGTTGCCGAGCACGAGGCAGGCGGAGCCCCGCACCAGCCAGCCCAGACCCACCATCGGCTCGTGGGGCAGGCGCGATGAGCCGTTGGGGGGACTGCACGCTGCAACACATGGGGAACAATTGAGTCAAACAAGAAGAATTTATTAATTGATTCAGCAGTCCCTTGTGGTAAAATCTATCCATTTTTAATTAATGTTTTATTTAGTAAATACCACTATTTCTTAAAATCTACTGTGACACGTGTTTCGATGCATTCCGCATCATTTTTTAAAATACGGTGTTTGAAAATGATGCGGAATGCATCGAAACACGTGTCACAGTAGATTTTAAGAAATAGTGGTATTTACTAAGTAAAACATTAATTAAAAGAGAAGAATTTAATTTTATAGGGGCTAAAAAACAAGGAAAATAATAATAGCTAATTAAGAAAAAATTGGATATTCGGTTTTGGAAAACTGGACATAGTTGTTTAACCATTCCTTCCCGGTGATATGTATTTACTACAATTCGACTGTAATAATGAGAATATTGATTTAAAATATAATAGATGCGGGCTCACAATTTTTGAGTTCCTCCATGATATAATTTATGTTTTTTTTAAACATTCAAGTACTATCTACCCTCTGATTGCAAACAGCTATAAATGGTATCAAACGTTTTGATCAATATCACTAGTCTGTTTTTGGTTGGTTGGAAGATATTGCTTTTTAGCAATAAGCCCGCCAATGTACTTATTTTTTTCACCGCCTCTGTAGCGTAATGGTCAGCACGCT
Source organism: Brachycentrus maculatus (assembly GCF_059751285.1). Taxonomy (NCBI): domain Eukaryota; kingdom Metazoa; phylum Arthropoda; class Insecta; order Trichoptera; family Brachycentridae; genus Brachycentrus; species Brachycentrus maculatus. The sequence goes on from NW_028280947.1 coordinate 1,433,068, forward strand.
CGGCTACCGTTCTGGAGGTCCCGGGTTCGATTCCCAGGGGGGTCAAATAAATATAAGTGATTTTTTCACTGTAATATTTATTCAATATTACCCTGGACTGGTACCTGAAGCGGAGGGCTGATAACCTTTCCTTCGTGTGTAAACGATCAAGATAACACTGTGTTCATATGAAGCAGTGCCCTATGCACCATTGGGGTGCGGATAAGGGGTACTTATTTATTTTCTGTACATGAAGTTTAAATAAATTAATAAATAAAATTACGTATTACATAAGAGTATTATAATATATAATTATTCATTTGCAGCCATGGAAATATATAATTTTTAGAAAAATTGGGAATAGAATTACTAATACACAAACGTGTTACGTTTGTGTATTAGTAATTCTATTCCCAATTTTGATACTGTTGGTTTGATACTGTTTCCGCCAGTCGTCTTCCGCGGCAGTTGTGATACTACACCAGCTATGGAGGCTACTTGCCATGTATTTTTTTCTCGTTTTCAGATACAACCAGAGCTAACATTACAAAATTGTTACATTTAAAATTCAATTATGGTCAATAAAAGCAAAATTTAGGAATATTCACATTTTTAAAAATTTTTAATAACATTTTCATATGGTGTACAAAATACATATCATTATAGTACGCGGAAGTTTTTAGCAGCATAAGCAGCGGTGGGCTGCAGGGGACTCAGAGGTGCTCGCGCGAGCCCCTTGTTAAATTTGTCTTGGGCTGCGAGCCCCTTGTCAAATTTAAAAGCTCAATATTTTCTGATTGAATCAGTACATAAATGCAATTTTAGTGGTTGGTTTGAATGTATTATGACATAAAACTTTGTTGCATTTTGAAATTTCTCGAGAAATATATTTCTTAGGGATGCGCAGTAAAGAGACCTATCCGTTTTTTGTCTATAATAAAAAATAATAAAACCCTTATCCGCACCCAATGGTGCATAGGGCACTGTGTCATATAAACGCAGTGTTACCTTGATCGTTTACACATGAAGGAAAGGTGACCAGCCCTCCGCTTCAGGTACCAGTCCAGGGTAATATTAAATAAATATTACAATGAAAAAATCACTTATATTTATTTTACCCCCCTTGGGAATCGAACACGGGACCTCCAGAACGGTAGCCGAGCGTGCTGACCACTACACTACGGAGGCGGACGGAGGCTTTTTGTCTATAATAATTATTATGTATTTTGTATAGTTAAAACAAAATATATACACCTCCCCCATCCCCCCACCCCCTCCATCCCCTTGTTAATAAATTAGCAGCCCACCCCTGACCATAAGGGAAAGATTAAAAAGAACAAAACAGAACTATCCAACAGAAAAGGCAGTGGATACACAAAGCAACCTACTAGTAAGCCACTTACTTCTAATTATTGTGGTCAAGTCTTCTGTATCACAGCTGGGAAAGGTGTTCCACAGGTAAAGCATCTCGTAACAATACAACTGCCAGTAGACCTTGTCCTTCACCCACTCGGAGTCCTTGTCTTCCTTGTCCGGAAGTTTCTCCATTCTCCGCTTCACATATTTCTCTATCTGCGCCCCCTGGAAGAATCCACAGTAAAATCTTAACTCTACCCGACCGAGTTTCTCCAGGGTATGCTTGGCTACAATAGTTTAGAGACTAGAAGGAATGTGTATTTGATTACGCATTTTTATCCATTGTTGCGCGGTATGATTGATAATCCTGAAATTATCCAGAGCAGTATGTTCCCGATAGTTACCTAAGACAGCGTCGGCATAGATTGTTTCACATTCCTACACACAGGACCAACCTGCCGATGGTTATGCCTGTAGGAAGAGCTACCGCTATGTTGAACAATATCACATTGGATATTGATCTGTTCCATGTGTCCGAAGGAGTTTTCCGAAACTCGATTCTTCTACACCTTTAACAAGAGTCTTCTTGCTTACTTTTTAATTTGTTTTTTTAATGTATACCCCTTAAATGTTAGTTTGTAATGTATATATTAATTATTGAATAAATTGAATTGAATTGAATTGAATCTTGAAAATGATGCGGAATGTATTGAAACACGTGTCACACTGACTACGGGCAGACCACCAAAGAGATGGATTAACAGCTGGTAAACAACATCGCAGGAGGCTAATCCCTCTTAAAAACAAGCCACAAGGCCTACACCAAGAAGCAGGGTAATATCATCAATCATAATCAGACGGAGTTAAAACCAACAGAAAAAAATAGTTTCATTACTTGATTCGGCAATCATTTTGTAGTAATATCTATCCGTTTTTAAATTAAGTTTTACTGGGTATATTTACCACTATTTTTTAAAAATCTATTGTGACACGGTGTTTGAAAATTATGCAAAATTCATCAAAACACGGGTCACAATAGATTTTAAGAAATATGGTATTTACCAAGTAAGTCCATGCTCCTGGCAAGGTTATGGACGATAAGGTACCCCCCCCCCCCTACTGATAAAGAAATGTTTAAAGTGAACATGATTTATAAGAACTATACAGAGAATGGCGAACGCACACGTCGCTAAAAGTATTATGTCTGGACACCCAAATGAAAGGCGAAAAGTGGGACAACCCAGACCGATGTGGGAGAACCATGAAGAAAGGATGTGGCAGTTTAAAAGAACTGATAATGAGCCAAATCTTACACTGTTTGGTGATCTGTCCAACAATTTCTTGATATCCTGTTTCCCGGGGAGCACTCCCCTCATGTGGGCGTAGGAGCCGGCCGTGATAACCGATAGGTAGCCGTAGAAGCTGCGCGACCACTTGCTGTGCTTCCGGAGCTGGTGGAAGCAGACGTACGCCTGCTCGTAGCTCAGCCTGAGCAGGTGACACCACGCCACCTCGTGTAAACCTGGCCCAGAGAGCACACAATCAGTAATATTATGTATTGATTCGGCATTAACTTTTTGGAATTTATAAAAAAATAAACCTATAAATTATAACTTTTACTGTTTTACCAATAAATATGGTACATTTAACTATTAAGCACGTATTTTATCGTGTGTGTAGATCAGAAATGTGATAAATTAACAAGAAAACTTGAAAAAATAAATCAATAAAACATTATACTGTACCTGGGATGTAAAGTTTTGATTTCTACTTGATTTTAGTTAATATTTCAATCAAAAGGATAATTCTTTCCTTACAGGGACATCTTTGGTCAAGTGTCGTTAGTAAATTTGTATAAAAAATTATAAGAAATTACAAGAAATTAAAAAGCTTTCTTTACTGATTTGTAGATATCACACTAAAGTATCTTTATAATATGAACAACCACGGATGTGGGCGTGGCTTAACCTGCGGCTGTTATTCGAATGTAAAAACATACCTACCGCCAACTTTTGGCGGCAGATAGGCCGATGGGTTAGCACTTGTATAAATACCACATATGAGTAGTCCACTTGCAAACCACGTTATGTTAAAGAATTAAGTTTTTTAGCCAATGGGGCCAGCCTGTAGAATGTAAAATCTTCTACCGATTTGAGCTTTTTTGAGAGATTTTAGAAAGTGAACTGTGGATCGGCATAGCGAGTTTTGCAAGAGTATTGATGTTTCTATTCCATTTTATTCCTAACTTAACAAATTTAGGCAGATTATGTTAATATTTTTAATTTTCTACCGATTGGAGCCGTTTTCTAAAAAACTAAATTTTTTGACATAACGCGGTTTGCAAAGTTCGCCTCCGTAGTGTAATGGTCAGCAGCTCTCCTACCGTTCTGGAGGTCCCGGGTTCAATTCCCAAGGGGGGTAAAATAAATATAAGTGATTTTTTTGGCTGTAATATTTATTCAATATTACCATGGACTGGTACCTGAAGCGGAGGGCTGATCACCTTTCCTTCATGTGTTAACGATCAAGATAACACTGCGTTTATATGACACAGTGCCCTATGCACCATTGGGGTGCGGATAAGGGTTTTATTTTTATATTTATATATAACGCGGTTTGCAAGTGGACTACTCATATTGACTTTTATTTCATTGCATACGGCTAGTCTGACTAGTTCTAACTACAGTTTTTATCAACAAGTGATTACAAAACTATAGAGCAAAAAAATTTACCACCTCAATTATTATTACTAATTGAACTCAGGACCTCCAGTACAGTAGCCAAATGCGCTAACAACTATCCTACGGAGGCAAAGGCAGGTAAAAATTAAGTTAAAGTGCCCTTGAGGTAGTATCTTACAAAAACAGTGCTATATAAATTATCCAAATTATTATAATTATATTATTTTTTGACATTTCATCAAAGATGAAGAAGAATATGGAAATCTGGGAATTTACGGGGCTGATGACCGTCATAGGCTGGTTTAAGTGATCACTTTACACACGTGTAACATTCACCGATTCTTCCCATTATTGACAACCACATTACTCAAATTCTTGGAAGTTCTATATATATATATATATATATATATATATATATATATATATATATATATATATATATATATATATATGAACCAATTATGAAACATTGTTCTTGAATCACTAGAACTTCACTAGAGACATCTATTGGTGAGATGAAAAGAAGCTTTTTATAGCTTCCATATTCTTCTTCATCTTTGATGAGATGTCAAAAAATAATATAAAAATAACTCCGGTAATTGGGGAGATAATCCAGATTTTGTGAACAAGCATCTGGACACATTAAAAATGGTGTATTATTATATATTACCTAAAAATTTTATATCCGGAATGCCAGCATTAGCGATTGATTGTTGATAAGCTTCTATTGCTGCAGGTATATCAGGCTGCAAAAAATAAAGTGTTTAATATATTTATTTTGAAAATATATAATACAGTGAAACCTCTATCTATCGTTCCTCGAATGATCGTTTTCCCGGATGTGTCTTTTATTTCTTCTATCCCGAATTAATTTCATACCAAACTAAACCTCATCGATCGTTTCTCTATCACCATTTACCGCATTTATCGTTCGAATTAAGCTGCATATTTGATACATTTTGTCTGTTTTTTTACATTCTTTTCAATTTTCTTACATTCAACAGGATCGAATGGGATAGAAACTATCGAAAGCTTGTGTAATCTTAATACGTGGTGCGTTTCGTCTTCTTAGGGCATTATCAAACAGTCATATGATTTTGATAATGTCCTAAGAAGATGAAACGCGTCACGTATTAAGATATACATAAATAAATGGAAAATTCAATCTAACGAAAACCTTGTATTATTTTGGATATATTACCCAACAAGTAAATTCAAGGGTTTAAATTTAATAAAATAAAAACCAATGTTGAAGTACTTCTTTGTAAGAATTACTGATACCGTTAAAATGACTCCGGGTGGGATATCTTGGTCTCATGCTATGAAGCAACTAGTACCAAGTAATTGAGCTGATTTTCATGGATAAGGTAAGAAGGAAGACGTGGTATTGGCAGACAGACAACGGGTTGGTTAAGTATACAATTGGAGGAGTCCAGGAGCCGACATGCTACAAGTCTGGGGGCAATAATCTGACTATCCTTATGTTTGGAAAATATTCATGAACACATTTCGGATGGGTATTATATATATGCCTGCGTACCGCTGGAGGCGGCATATGATAATTATATATAAATTATTGTTGTATACTTGCAAATTTCTCAGTATACCAAGTATGCTTATTTTGTTGATGTAAACTAATTTTTATTTTAACTAACTAACTAACTAACCATCAAGCCGCTCCCCCGCAGGGGTAGGCAGAGAGAATAGAACGCCACACCACTCTGTCTTTGCAAACATTCCTCGCCTCTTCCACATTCATGCATCTCCTCATACACACCTGCCGATTGTTCCCACTCCTTACCTGACCGCTTTCAAGTATTTGGCATACCTGATCGTGACAAGTTTTTATTTTTATTTTATGTTGTAATATTTATAAATTGAAAACAACATTTTCTTTATAATGTAAATGAATGTCTCGTCACGGGTTCTGCATAGTGAGACGTTTATAAAAAAAACATATATGGTTAAAAGAAATAAAAATAGATAAATAAGTAAATATAGTTAAGACCTTAAGAGATTGGTATATAACATTAATACAAAAACATTGGATAATTCCTTCTTTTCTGCTTTTGAAATAAGGCCAGCGCAGAAGGTAATAATACCCTTCCCGTCCTTAAGTATCAATTCACCAAACGGTTAGAAATACCCTTCCCGTCCACAAAGTGTGTTAATAAATAAAGAATATTTGTTAGGTACCTTGATTCTTTCAATCCGACCCTTGAAGAATAGAAACAATGCAGAGTTCTGGAACTCTTTCTCCTCCTCCAAGATGAGAGTAGCTTCGTCTACTCCTGAAGCTGATACAGCTCCATCAAGACTGAAGAATGGACGAACTACGGTGTGGTACCACAGCAAACTCAATCTGAAAGGGTCAATAAATATATTCTCTTGCTTAACCCTAGAATACTAAACTATCGTAAAAATTTAGACAGCAAAATGATGATTCCTGGAAAAAACAATGTTCGCGTAATTCCCGTGCCCCCTGCTTCACAGTACTTTCCTAATGTACCTTTTTTTTCATTATTATGTGATCTTTTAATTTTTCCGGGAGTATAATAATTAATGTCCGACTTTCTCTGGGGAGTGGGTTCTTTTTACATAGAAATATTTTTTTTTCACGAAATCTATGATAGAAATTATGTAAAAATAGAACTCGCTATCTCTAGGTTTTACTTTATGACAAAATTACATACAAATATCCACGTAACGTAGCGATCGGTGACTTTTTGTAGAAGGGATGGTGAACATTAAATAATGGATGTTTTGACACAACATACCCAAGACCGGTTTGCAGACATGGAAAATTTAATATTCATTGGATTATTAGATGTGTTAAAGTTTAATGAATTTGAGACATGTTTCCCAGCGAATTATTTTACATGTTTACAAAAATATTACGGAGAGTATTTTGATCTTTTAAGACTAAAGAGTGAGCTTATTTATATTTATTCCTCGTCAAAATTTCATTTGCAAACCCTGATGGAATTGAATGCATATTTTATCAAGAACGACTTAAAGGATGTTCTTCCGGAAGTGTATAGTTTGGTGAACCTTATCCTAACCATACCTGCAACAAGTGCTTCAGCCGAACGATCGTTTTCCACAATGAAAACGATTAAAACTTACAACCGCAGCACAGTAGACGAAGACCGACTTTCATCCCTTGCAATCATCTCTATTGAAAAAACACTACTGCTAGCCCTAAAGGAGAAGACTACGTTTCACGACCGCGTTATGGATGACTTTATGAAGAAGGAGCGTCGTATCGACCTCAAGTTTAAGTGATCAAAAACTCAGGTATGTCATGGTTTTTTTTATCTGTTTATTTTTCATTTATACGAATACGAGTTATGGAGCTTAATGGATTTATGGAAATAATTTTAAACGGTACGTAATTGTATCTTGTTCGTGGGCTAGCGTCTAGATGTGCATATTTGATATCTAGTACGTAGTAAGTACGAGTATAAACATTTGATGTCCAGCATCCCTTCTACAAAAAGTCACCGACCGCCACTGGTGCTCACATGTCGGCCTGATGGCAAAGGTTTGGATTCCTGAAAGCCAAGCACGTGGGCTCAATGTACCAAGACAGGACACAAGATAAGACTTACGAAGCAAGCGGCGCTCGCATGTCGGCCCCCCGGCGCGAGTAATTAAGGCACTGGATGGCGGAGGTCCGGTCTCCCTGGAAGCCCATCATGTTGGCCCAGCGCAAAAAGATGGGCGGAGCCAGAGACAAACACAGCTGGAAAATCCCGTAGCCGAAAGAAACGGCCGACATAAGCCGCCCTACGGCCTCCGGGTCTATTCCACTGCAAGAAATAAATTATTAGATTATAATTCAGTGATTATAACACATTGTTTACGGGAAACGCTTAAAAGCGTCTTTTACATATTATGTCCGCCTCCGTAGTATAATGGTCAGCACGCTCGGCTACCGTTCTGGAGGTCCCGGGTTCGATTCCCAGGGGGGGTTAAATAAGTATAAGATTATTATTAGATTATTATTATAAGATTTTTTCACTGTAATATTTATTCAATATTACCCTGGTCTGGTACCTGAAGCGGAGGGCTGATCACCTTTCCTTCATGTGTGAACGATCAAGATAACACTGCGTTTATATGACACAGTGCCCTATGCACCATTGGGGTGCGGATAAGGGTTTTCCCGCTCTCTCTTACATACTATTGGTAGAGAGCGGGAGTCGCTTATAAGCGTTCTGTTTGTATACTTTTGGTAGATCGAGCGACCCCAAAAAATTTTGTACATCGGGATTGGGTTTGCGGTTACTTGTTATCAGTATGATAATTGACTGGAGTCAGCTGTTGACACATATCGCTCACTCCTTTCAAAAACGTCATAAATAAAAAATCGTCAAATTTCAGTTGTGCATGTTTTCGGAATGCTCAAAAAATGTACTATATCCCAGCAAAAGCGGCATATTTTAAACTTAATAATTACCCGCTACAGGGCAGAAAGTGTTGTTTTTGCATTTCGAAGAAAAGGTATTGTTTAATTATTCTTTAAAATACACTAAATATTTTAGAAATGGAGAAAAAACCTTCAGGTTTTACCTAAAAAGATCTGCTGCACAGTAAAAAGTTCAATAAGTGTCTTGATATTTATTTTTAATATATTGTACTATACATATTTCTAAACTTTAAAAACGTTCTCCTGAAAAATCAAGTTTTTTTATTTATGACGTTCTTGAAAGGAGTGAGCGATATATGTCACACTGGACAATGTCCAGGATCACTAGGAGTGGAAATGTGCAGTTCGCGTTGTAAAATCAGATCAATGGACCAGATCATTCAACAAAAAACCTCTTTATCACTTCTTTATCCTCATCAATTTCTACATCTTACGGGACCTTTTTTTGCCACCTGCTATCCTCTTGTCTGGATACGGATATATGGCCTACCCACTCCTATCTATAGGCGTTATATGGACAACAGTAAACAATGTATAAAAGGCATAGATGTTTTTAAACTTTAAAAATCAATTTATTAGCCTCCAGCCTTCGCTTCAAGCAGAATTATTTCACACTGGAATAACTTGCTACAGTTCAAAAACCGCTAAGATATGTTTTTAAAGAAAAAAACTACAGATACAATATAGTGTATTTACAATTTAAGCACAACTGGCAAATTAAATCTAAATAATAATGATGAATTTACTTACTCTTGTGAGCATTCTTTCTTCAATCCTATTAATGAAGATGCACTCTCATAAATAGCTGAACTAAAATGATTGATAGAAGAAAAAAGGGACATGGATTTTCTAATTGAGTTTGGACGGTTCTTGCTGATTCCGTTGGATGAATTTGGATGGATGTATGTAGAGGGGAGGACGGGTAGACTGTAACTCGAGGAACTGCGATTCCTTTCATCCGACGTTTCTTCATGTTCTAACAATCTCGCCTCATAATCTATTTCACAACCTTCGGGACCCTTGAGATCATCTGTGGCCGTGGAAAAGTTAGAAAATGTCTTGCTGGTGCAGGTGTAGAAATTGGTATAGTCGTTATTGCTATCAGGCAGCCGGGAAAAGTTTGACGGCTTTCCACAAGATTTTCGGTTGTTTTTCTGGCTAGCGTGGGAATTGGTTTCGAGGGGAGGATCTCCGTCACTAATGCTCCAAGATGAACAGGAAATGGATGTTGGAGAACTGGCTTCGCTGACTGATCTGTTGCTGGACGAATCTGAAATCAAAGAGTATTGTTGTTGTTCTTGTTCACATTGTTCTTGGGCAGTTTTTTCATCAACCCCCGACCCTAATTATACTCAGGCAACCTACCATCTGACCCTCAGTATACTAGTCACAAGTAACCACAAACTCTATTCTAAAAACTAATTATTAGAATTGGTTCTACTGATAAGTAATTAGCCATCACGTCACTACACCGCAGGGGTAGACAGAGAGAAAAGAACACCACACCAATCTGTCTTTGCAAACAATCTTTGCTTCTTCTACATTCATGCAAATACAAATTAACTTTAGATTTAAATAGATGTTAGCACATTGTTTGCGGGAAACGCTTAATAGTGTCTTTTACATACTGTTGGTAGAGAGGGGTAGACATTTATAAGCGTTCTAGTATTTTTTTAAATTTATTTATTTTTTAATAGGGAAATATTTGTGTTTTTATTATTCACACAAATAATTTAATTTCACACTATTTCTGTGAGCCTAAGCGGCTCATTATTAGAAATAGGTATCGAATTGTGGTAGAGTGGATTCGAACCGAGAAACTCTGACTTAAGAGTCTGCGACACTAACCACGGGACCACAACCCAACACATTTGCTTAGAGCGCGAGACACCTAAAAACATTGTACAGGTGTGAATTGAGTTTGCGATTACTTGTGATATGTATCTTCTTCCTCCCAACATTGGTGATCACTATGGCAAAGGCTTCACGGTCCTGCGCCGTCCGCAACAACTCCTCCACTCCTATTATTCCGGTCCAGTCGCTGTGATATGTATACGACCCTAATTAGTATACTAATTAGGGTCGGGGTTGATGAAAAAATGTGTCAAAAGACAAACAGAGAACTTTGTTACCGCCGAGAATAAACAAATGCTCATTACCGTTGAATGTCTTCTTGAGCACGGAGAGCTGATCATAGGTCTGCTGGTATATCTTCCAAGCTCTACGCAGCGTCCAGCCCGCCTTCATGAAGGAGGTGAAGTCGTTCCGAAGGAACATGAGGAAGGCCTCGCATACCAGCGAGTCTGCCAACACGATTCTCTCCGCCAGACAACATTCCAAAGATTTGTCCTCGGTTTGCGACACAAAGATCCTGTTTTTTATCGACTTCACCCAACCAATCTGTGTGATGCACTGCTCTTCAATTTTTTTAATGACACCTAAAGCCTCGTTTACACGCATGTCATCGAAGCACATCAGGGCATTCTGGAATTCAAAAGAAATATTCTCTTAATAAAAGCTTTTATTTTATTTATTTATTGGACAATTTATGTAACGCCGATAGTTTGAGAAATCACCTCAAGGCCGCTTTGCAATTTACACTAATTTTTACATTTAAAACGACAACTAAATACCACCCTGAAATTTAAAAATCAGAATTATATACATATACATACATACATACATATACATACACTATTATGTTATTCGGCCACATCATTTATGACTGCTCGACAGATAAGTAACTATTAAATAATTTATCAAACGAGTATTGTAAAATCATAAGTTGTGTGTAGTTATCTAGGCTACAAAATGTAGTTTGACTACGCGTAAGTTATCAGTGCCCTACTCATAGCCGCTTTACTCTTTTTTCCTACTGCTTAATTTCCTTTCCCATATAGAAGTAATGTCCTTCACCTTTCCTCATCTGTGTCCCATCAAATATATTCCATTCCTATATCTGGAGGTCACTTTACCTTCTTGTGATTGACGATCAAGAAAACACTGTGATGCTACGCAGTAGTGCCTTATGCACCACTGAGTGCAGGGTTATAAATTAAGAAAAAAATCGTGGATATATAATTTACGATTCACATTAAAATTATTTAAAATAATAAAACTCACCATGAAGGTAAGATAGCATATTCCAGCCGTTATGTGAATGTTTGGGGGGCTATTATTGAAGAGGTCTTCTGCTTCCTTATTTTTATCATTGATCATCAACTCAATTCCTCGTCTCGCCGCCTTCCACCCGGGCTCATTTTCAACCATGATATAAATTTTTAAGCCATTTAACCCCGAAAATTTTGTTTGCAGAATGTTGACAAACATTCACAAATTTATGAAAGCCGCAACACAAACATTATGGAATTTAGAATTAATTATTACCGCTGCTAAAATAATGCACAAGCGAAGAAACACAAAAATCAAATTTCTCTGTCTCCATTTCAAGGACCGGCCCGTTTACTTTTCGTTACGTTAATGGCTTTTATATAACAACTTACGACGTACAAATGCATTTTAGCGCGAAGGAGGGATTTTTTGTACTTTTATTGATCTATATGCGGCGAATATTGCGTTGGGGTTGTGGGGCGGCGTGTGAAAACATGTGACGTCAATCAATACATACATAGTACGTACGTCATTGAATAAGGGATGGAATTTCAAAAACAAATTGGTAACATAGTGACATTTGAAACTGTGTACACGGCATATACCCCAATTAATAAATTGACGCTGAGTTTTGTTTTACTCACGTTTTCTTTATCAAAATATAAAATATTACATTTGCCACCATTTTTCGGTGTTGTATGTTTTGTTTGTGTTTAAAGTAGGTACCGATGTGAAATTAAATTTAACATTTTTTGTCTTGGCAATGATGCTTAGAATGTAAAAAATGACACGAATAAAATTAAAATAATAAATATTATATGGTCGCGTGTAATGTCACTGATTTTCAAAATATACCGGTTTTGGTTATTAAGTTTCATATTAGTAACCAAAATTAATTTGAGTGTTTCCAATGTACCAGAAGAGAGTCAAATAGCAGGTTTGCTTCGATCGTCATTGTAGTTTTTTGTTATTTATTGGCAGTGACAAAATATGTATAAGTATATCCCTTTGATATCGAATATTTTTTTTAGAATTCATAATATGTCGAAAGTGCGGTGCTGATATAGCGGATTCGCATAATATTGTGAATAATTTAAGTCCCGACTCTGGCGTTCCTCCTAACCAGACGGTTTTCGGGAGGGCAAATGTTAATATACAAACATTGATAAATCCGTTTGGTGTTCGTTTTCGAATTATCAACACCTCGAAAGCGTTGTGCGCAGGTGTCGGTGAGGTGAGTTCATTCTGTTGGCATTGAATTCTGGCATATTGTTTTCCAAAACTTCTGGCTTTATAAAAATGATTCAACAGATAACCTCACATTGATAAACGTGCAAAGTTATTTGCAAAACAGTTTAGTTTACCAATTATATTGCACCTTCCCCATGATATGTAGTCTTATCAAATAAGAGAGAACCTGGTATAAGTTATTACAAGACATGGAATTGTTTTTTTTTCTGTTTGTAAAATTTACAATGTTTGGCAGTAATTTTAGCATGCTGTTAAGAGATTTCATATCAGTTGTTTGATAGATTACCCAAAAGCATTGGTCACAACATATTTTGATTCTTACTAATAGAAAATAAATATTACTGTAATTTAAACAAACAAAAAAATACGACTGTTTATTTTTTCTTCCCATAATAGAGTAAAATGGCGTTCAGTTTTAAAAACAGCATTGAAAATGTTAAATTAATTTGATGAAATTGTCTACTGATAATTTTTGGTAGATATGTATTTTAATTATAAATAAAATCCTAGTTTTTAGGTTACAATTTGCGTCAGTTATTTTTTTAAAGCCTTGAAGTATTAAAGATAATTTCATAATTATTTTTGATTGTCAGCTTTTATTTTATAATAAAAATTATAAATTCCTGACAAACCTGACAAACTGCTTTGTCATCAGGTTCTTAAATTAATTTACAACATTTTGAGTGTGTCCAAATACTACAAATCTGGATTATCTCCAATTAGGAGTTTTTTTTACATTATTTTTGACATCTCAACACAGATGAAGAATAATATGGAAGTCTAGGCATTTACAGGGCTTACTACCCTCATAGGCTAGTTTAAGTGATCACTTTACACATGTGTAACATTCACCAATTGTACCCATGTACAACCACACTATTCAAACTCTTGGAACTTCTAGATATATTGAATAAACTCGAAACAGTCCTTGAACGCGAGTGTTTTTGCCTAGAATTTTCACTCATTTTCATGAAATACATGAAATTATAGTAACTTTAAACATAAAGCGTAAATCCACTCACGAGTAGGCATAGGCTATGAAACTTATAAAGTTGAAGCCTGAGTAGGGACATGATAAGCGGTGTTGCATAAGCCTTAGCTAGATTTCAGAGTCACTTGGATGTTAGATAATAAAAAATAATAAAAAAACAGTCCTTGAATTCGATAGATTTTACAAGAGACATCTTGGTGGAATGAGGCAGCTTTTTATTAAGCAGAAACTCTTTAATTTGTATGTGAGGTCCGAATCCTGGATTAATTCTAGTAAAGTCTGAGTTCTTAATCTTTGAATTTACTTGTAAAACCACATAAATATGACATTTCAAACTACCTGTGTATTTTGCCAGTATATAGAACGTTGGAAACTTTATAATTTGCATCACTAAGTCAAAATTGCATATTTTCGAGTTAACGTTTTTTGCCAGTACACCCGCGATATAATATCAAAATACAGTGAGTTTACTTAACCGGTTAACTGCCGGCAGGTACATGTATGGCGGTACCCAGCACCCCGCGAATTTTACGACAAAAATAAAACCTTCTAAACATATTGTTATTAAAAGTGTATTAACGTTTATTTATAAAACTTGCCAAATAAATGAAGAGCGCGCCAATCGTTCAGTCATTTATCCATAATCATAAAATTAATTGTTCATGGTGCAGGGTTGTCACAAAATTTGTCATAGAAAATATGAAAACTAAATTATATGTCAAAAGTAATTATTTATGTAAGTTTAATATTAAAAGTATACACACACACACTTTGATTTAAAAAAATAAAAAATCATCAGAATCCACACTAAAAAATCACTGTCATCAGATTCGGCAGTGATGGCAACTCGGGGATTATTGGACAACCCTGGGCGTCATTAGTTGTTCCGACGACAAAGCTCTCTTTGATTTACGTTAAAAGTGGTAAAAACAAATTCGGTTTTAATTCCAAGTATGCAAAGATATTCTCAATAGATGTCACTATGCGTTCAATATATTTGTACATTTTTTGTACATTTTAAATAATTGATTTTCTCTACTAAAAGCCCATTTAAAACGGCGCGTCTTAAGACGTCATTTTTGTATGAGTGGCGCTCCGTTCACTGAAAATTATGCGTCTCAAGACGCTCTTGGCAGTTAACCGGTTAACATGAATGGATGAAAGGTTTTGAAAAAATGAAATTGGTGAATTTGGGTTGAATATGGTAATAATGTTTCTAGTGGCATCGTGCTGATACCTGGTATCCTGGTTTTGCCTGGCGAGCGTGCATCTGTCCCCAGTGCAGAAAGCAGCTCGGGTGGTTATTTGAGCCGCTAGAAACTGCCACTCCATCCAGAGAGAAACCTTCAGATGATGGATTCTATGGTCTGATTTTCGATCATCTTCTAAGCGAGAGATGTAAGCATAACTAATAACAATAATAAAACCCTTATCCGCACCCCAATGGCGCATAGGGCACTGCGTCATATCAATGCAGTGTTATCTTGATCGTTCACATGAAGGAAAGGTGATCAGCCCTCCGCTTCAGGTACCAGTCCAGGGTAATATTGAATAAATATTACAGTGAAAAAATCACTTATATTTATTTTACCCCCCTTGGGAATCGAACCCGGGACCTCCAAAACGGTAGCCGAGCGTGCTGACCATTACACTGCGGAGGCGGACAAAATATTACAACTCTATAATTTATATTTTAAATATTACAATCAATCAATAATTTTTCATTCGCGTCATATATTTGTTTAACTATCCTTTCTTCACTCATTCTATTCACACGCTCAAACCATCATAATGCCTTATCTCGGCCTTGCATTATTTCCATATCACCATTCGTTCCATCTATCATACAACGTTTTGTACCCACCGCACAGTCTGAGAGAACGCATTTTGACTGCATTCAGTCTGCTTTCATCCATCTTTTGCCAACTCTATTGTGTACTGCCAGATGTAAGCATATTGACCGCAATTCATATAATACGCATTTTGGTTTATAGGGATTATATCATTGGTCAAATATAACCCCCTATAAAGGGTTGCAAGTGCATGTTGATATGTGACCTTGTGAGACGAGGTACAAACGTACTGGTGGTAGTATTTTATATAAAAGTATCAACTATATATATTTTTTATTTATTTTTTATAACCCTTATCCGCACCTAATGGTGCATAGGGCACTGCATCAAATTGACGCAGTGTTATCTTGATCATTACTTACATGAAGGCAAGGTGATCACTCTTGCGCTTCAGGAACCAGTCCAGGGTAATATCAAATAAATATTACAGTGTTAAATCCCTTATATTTATATTCACCTCCCCCCCTGGGAATCGAACCCGGGACCTCCAGCACGGTAGCTAAACACGCTGACCATTACACCACGGAGGCGGACGAACTATCCAACTATTTACCAGGGATAAACTCTACATTTAAATCTGTTAGGGTGAAGACTGACCAGAGCACTTCGTCGTAACGTAACATGTTACGATGCGAGCATTCGGGCAGCCAGTACAGCGAGCCGAGCGCTCCATCCATAGCTTCGGATGCTCACAGATGCTTGCTGCGAGCGATGTTATGACGTTATGTTACGACGAAATGCTCCGGTCAGTCTCCACCTTAACAGATAACTACGTTTAAAACATTTAAGTGTATATTTATTAAAAAACAAACATTGTTTTCACCTTTGAAAATAATAACTTATAAATTAAATAATTTTTGCACTCCCGGTGACAAAAAGTAACCGCATTACATTATCTAACTAACTAACTAACTAACCATCACCCCGCTCCCTCGCAGGGGTAGGCAGAGAGAATCGAACGCCACACCACTCTGTCCTTGCAAACATTCTTTGCCTCTTCTACATTCATGCATCTCCTCATACATACCCGACGATTATTACGACTCCTGACCCGGCCGCTTTCAAGTATTTGACATACCTGATTGTGCCAAGTTTTCCTCGGTCGTCCTCTGCTTCTTTTTCCAACTACATTCGCCTCATAAATTTGTTTAACCGTTCTTTCTTCACTCATACGCTCCACATGTCCAAACCATCTCAACACACCTTTCTTAATTTTATCGATAATGCTTATCTCAGCCTTACATTCTTTCCTTATTTCATTATTTGAACATCTATCAATCATCGTTTTGCCACACATTCGTCTGAGCGATCGCATTTCGACTGCATTCAGTCTGCTTTCATCCTTCTTTTGCCAACTCTATGCTTCGCTTCCATACATAAGGTTTGGAACCAGAACTCCATTGTGTATTGCCAGTTTAGCTTCCGCTGATAGATTTTTATTTGCTAAAACTGATTTTAGTGCACCATTCACTCTGTTCCCAGCATTCACTCTCCTTTCTATGTCTTTATCAATCTTTCCATCCCTAGAAAACATACTACCCAAATATATGAAATCATCTACCTGTTCCAAAATCTCCCCATTTACCAATATTTCACACTCAGATCTACATTCATCTCTTTCAAAAACCATGATTTTGGATTTGCTAACATTCATCAATAAATCACTTTCCTTGCACACATTATACACTTTTACACTTACATTATCTTAATTTTGTAAAACTTTTTATTGATAATGTTTGCTTGGGTTTTAATATGTATTATATCTTTTCAGTTACCAGTTCTCTTCTGATATACCCCAGTTTTTAAAATAATTGCGAAGCGATAAATTGTAACATAATAAGCCACCAAATACACACATAAAATGGAAAATATCGATTCGCTCGAGTGTGAAGAGAAGAAGATGCCGGAGACTGCGGAATCTGACATTTTGGAGTTAACCGATGAACAGAAGGCATTTTTACTAGCTTGCGAGGCCAAATACAGTAACCGCTTCACCAAGGAAGATGAGTCCTACTCGGAATTTTATGACAAAGATGTCTCGGTGCCTCCGATAATGCCTTTCTGGAGGGGCAACCAGGGGGGAAGGAGGGACAGGAGGAGGGACGATCGCAGGGACGACAGGAGAGATGACAGGTCTTACAACAGAGATAACCGAAGCTATAATCGCCAGGGCAATTACCACGATAGGGAACAATATAAAAGGTCGTACGATAGTCGAAACAATAGCGGCCGCTCCTACGGAAATCACTACCAAGATAATGACTCCTATAAACGCCGTAATTATTGATACAAGGGATTCTGATTTTTTCCAGCTTGTTAATTGATTTTGGCCTCCGAAGAGTTTTATTATTATTATCAATAATAATAATCAGGGTTTTTTTCCATGTAACGTGGTGGAACGGCATTCCGACACCTTTTTTCACAGATATATATTTTTTTAAATTTTGAGAATCAATGTTTGTGCTTACGCAATTACAATCTTTATTTATATAATTTGTCAAAATGATAAAATATGGTATTGTAATGAATATTTAAATGATATTTGAATAAAAACTTTTTTAGTAAGTTCCGGGAGTTTATAAGTGAGTTCCGGAACCTTTTTTGTTTGAAAAAAAGCCCTGATAATAATAATAATAACATTTTCATAATATTTATCAATAATAATGATAAATATATTTATTATTATTATTTTTAATAATGGCAAATTATCATAAAGCTTATCATTAATAAATAAGAAGTTGATTTCATCTTCTTTTTATCTAGTTTATTTACATTCGATAAATGTGAGTACCAAATTTATAGCATAAAAACTACTGTGTTTAATATAAATATTTACTATGTTTGTAATAAATGATAAAGAAGATAAATGCATTATGTCCGTGTTTCATTTTGTTAAAGCTCTGAATTCTGAATTTGTGTTCATTTGTTATTTTAGACCCTCTTTTCTAAAAAAATATATGTGAACTAATTTTAAATAAATCACCTGCATTTGATTGAAGAAAACTTTATGCTTTACAAATTCTCAGCTGACAGCACCACTGTCTGCAGAAATCTAAATCTATCAAAATTACACCTAGCGTATGAAAGGAATACAAATAAAACAACAGTGGATATATATATACATCTCGACTGCAATCAGTGTTAAACGCAGCAGAGACTGATTTCAGGAATTTCTACATTCAGTCACATCACCCCACTACTTCACAAACTGCACTGGTTAGGCTTTCCCGAAAGGGTTGAATATAAATTCTGCCTACCCATGTATAAATCAATACATAATATGGCTCCAGAGTATCTATAAGAGCTGTGTATTCCAGATGGATTGGTCAATAGACGTCTCACGCTTCGATCGGCTACAATAACTGCAATGGGTAAAGTGATCTTACCAGCTCGCAATCAGCCCACTTAATGTGGCGAGCGTGGCTTTGCTGTTGCAGAACGATGGCGTGGAATGCTCTTCCACCAATGGTGAAAACTTAAGGGAATTGCAATCAAACATGGTTAATTGGTTAAAGTTTAAATCAAACATGGTGGTAAATTATTTGAGTAGCATTGTATGGAATTTTTCTAATAGCCTGAGCAATTTTTTTGACAAAATATTTTCTGAAAAACGTCAAAATGTCACATACCCGTGATTTTAAGAATCTGTTAGAACATATGTTTTGTTAGAATTTCGATCATTACATATTACTTTGGGCTTGCGGCATGTGTTTACTATACTATGAGTAGAAATTTTATGAAATAAATAGGTAGGCTGTGCGTATTTTTCATTATCAGTAAAAATACATCGTAAAATAATTACTATGATAACATTACTTAAAGATCAATTTTGCGAATCATAACAAATTTCATTGATAACATCTTTTATGTAAATATCTCTTAAAAAATTTCCCTCTTTATCTATGGAACTTAATGTCAAGATTGTCATTGAGAAGGTCGATACTTGCCGGTTTTGGTTTTACATTATTTTATTACATATCTACGTAATCTCGTTTTGCGCGGACGCGTGTGTGAAGCGAATTGTTTTGTTATTTGTACAGAAAGGTTTATTTGTGAATAAAAATGGCAACTGCATTTTCTGATGTTGAACTCGGCCCACCTATCGAAGTTTTTGCTTTGGCGAAAGCCTTTACCGACGATCCATTCCCAAATAAAGTAAATCTAGGAGCTGGAGGTAAATAAACCCTTTTGTTGTTATAAATATAATAGTATTAATATGTTTTTCGGTCATATGTTCGGTAGTATCTATGTGTTTGAATATGTTTAGAGAGTAAATGATAATTCATATTCAAGTAATTTTTTTCATTACATTGTCATTGGTTACGTAAAGAGAGAAAGTGAGCGACTTACGATTTAATGTAGTTTTTGATCGTTTGCTTGATGAATGGAGGAAAAATATTACAAGATTTCATCAATACATTTATTTGCACATTATTTGGTGAATAAATCCATGATAAACCCATGATATCAATATCATGGGTATACTGGCAGAAAAAAGTGTAAAATCTCTTTTTTTAATAAACCCTGTTATTTAGAACTTTTAGCCTGAATAAAATTCATTCATTCATTCGAACCCTTATCTGCTCCCCAATGGTGCATAGGGCACTGCATCATATAAACGCAGTGTTATCTTGATCGTTAACACTTGAAGGAAAGGTGATTAGCTCTCCGCTTCAGGTACCAGTCCAGGGTAATATTGAATAAATATTAGAGTGGAAAAATCACATTTATTTATTAGACCCCACTCTGGGAATAGAATCCGGGACCTCCAGAGCGGTAACTGAGCGCGCTGACCATTACACTACGGAGTCGGACAAAATAAAATACATGAGTAGAGTTTTCTCTTCACTTCGTAATAATATATTTCATGAAAAAAAATTGGCTCCGGTTCAACAGTGGTATACTACAATACAAAAAAGATGAAGGAATTTATACCAACTGCAAAAATGCTTGGTTTATGTAATTTTAATTTACACCTGATGCATATTTCAACTTTTTTTACAAATGGTAAATTTCGACTTTATTTCGCTGTCCATCTTTCAATCAAATTCAGGCCTTTTCTTGAATGTTTTTCCCAGATACTTTGTGGCACATTTTATAAACTTTATAAAATAAAACAACTCTGTTTTAACCACTTTTCATTGGTACACTTTTTAACCAACTATAACCAAACTATGAGTATTCCAATGTTTTAGAATTAGTACATAAACCCTGAGGATGACAATGTTCTTGTCGAAACCGGTTGGAAAAAGTGTACCAATTTTAAAATGGTAAAAAAAGTTGTTTTATTTTATAAAATTCAGACCTATTTATTTTCGAGAAAAAGCTACAAATTGATTTCACTAGATTTAAATCTCTATATTACGAAGTTCAAATTTACTTGGTTTCATTCATTCTTTCAAACCCTCATCCACGCCGGATGGTGCATAGGGCACTGCATCATATAAACACAGTGTTTAACTTGATGGTGAACACACGAAGGAAAGGTGATCAAGCCCTACGCTTCAGGTACCAGTCCAGGGTAATATTGAATAAATATTAGAGTAAAAAAATCACTAAAACAAATCGCTCACTCCTTTCAAGAACGTCATAAATCAAAATTCGTCAATTTTCAGTTGTGCGTGTTTTCGGAATGCCCAGAAAATATACTATATCTCAGCAAAAGAGACATATTTTTAAGTTAATATTTACAGAAAATGTTGTTTTTGCATTTTGAAGAAAAGGTATTGTTTTATTATTTTTTTAAATAAACTAAATATTTTTCAAATGGAGAAAAAACCTTCAGGTTTTACGTAAAAAGATCTGTGGCATAGTAAAAAGTTCAGTAAGTGGCTTGATATTTATTTTTAATACATTGTGTTATATTTTTAAACATTAAAAACGTTCTCCTGAAAAATCAAGTTTTTTGATTTATGACGTTCTTGAAAGGAGTGAGCGAAATGTACTTACTGTAATATTTTATTCATGTATATATTTTTTTAAATCCATTTTTCACGGTACAAGTGTTTATTTATATATCTAAAACATATATGGAGTTTACTGAAGAAGTTCCACTTGTATAATATATTTTTTTTAAGTGGTAGAAGATGGCATACGAAAAAAAAAACTTCAATAATTTTAATATTAAAATTAAACACTATACAAGTGTTTTATTTTCGTATTCAATCATTGTGTTATTCCACAGTGTTAATGCCTAATTAACACATTGTTTGAAGACGGTTTTTTCATCAACCCCGACCCCAATTAGTATACTAATTACGGTTGTATACAAATCACAAGTAACCGCAAACCCAACTCCAATCTGTAAAATATTTTTTGGCATTTTGCGCTGTACCAAAAGTAATCTAAAAGAACGCTTATAAGCATCTCCCGCTCTCTACCAACAGTTCGTTAAAGACGGTTTGAAGCATTTCCCGCAAAACTTTGCAATTTGTCGGGTTGTGGTCCCGTAATTAGTGTCGCGGACTCTTAAGTCAGAGTTTCTCGGTTCGAACCCACTCTACCACAATTTGATACTTATTTCTAATAATGAGCCTCTTAGGCTCACAGAAATAGTATGACATTGATTTATGTAAATAATAAGAATACAAATATTTCTCTTTTTTTTTTAAATAAAAAATAAATGAAAGAATTTCATTTTTAATTAATGTTTTACTTAGTAAATAACACTATTTCTTAATATCTACTGTGACACGTGTTTCGATGCATTCCGCATCATTTTCAAACACCGTATTTTCAAAAATGATGCGGAATGCATCGAAACATGTGTCACAGTAGATTTTAAGAAATAGTGGTATTAACTATGTAAAACATTAATTAAAAATTGATAGATTTTACCACAAAGTGACTGCCGAATCAATTAATGAAAAAATGAAAGAATTTCAATAGTGTTGTATTCAGAAAGTATTTATTTATCTACTTTCACATACATACCATGATAGATAAATATGTTTATTATGTAATTGAAACATATTAAGATAAAAATATTATTGGTGCTGTAATTAATTTTATTGTCTTATCTGTTGTGTAGCTGTTATCTCCTTATATATATTTTTTTTACATTTCATTATTTTTTCCTCGTGCTATTTCGATGAGATACAATAGTTGTTTTTGTCATTAAATTTAAGCTGTGGTGAGATAAATGACTTTGTATATTAATCTTGGTGGCCTTTAGAGGTCTTGGAACTCTAAAAGTTATCAGAGGAAGCCGTTAAAATATATATAAATACATTTTGTAGATTTGGGAATGTTGTCATGTGGATTTATTTTCCGAATTGAAGACTGTTGATTTCCTGTAATGTCTTTAACTGGGACGCGTCTTAACATATTGTTTGTGGAAAATGCTTAAAAGCATATTTTACATACTGTTAGTAGAGAGCGGGAGACACTTATAAGCGTTCTATTTGTTTACTTTTGGTATAGCGCGAGAGATGCCAAAAAACATTGTATAGATCGATAATTTCTGGTATTGCGATTTAAATTAAAAAATTTATTGCGCTGTCACAAATTTTGGGCAAAACTGCAAACGAGAAATTACCTTATTTGAGACTGATTTTGATTTTGAATATAAAAAAGTATGATATTTTAAAATATATTTTTGTGTATTTTTAAGTGTACCGTGACAACGATGGCAAGCCCTGGGTGCTCCCTATTGTCCGTAAAGTGGAGAAAATGATGGCCGACGATCCCACTCTGCTCCATGAATATCTTCCCATTCTTGGTAAGTTTATCTGTATATCATCTACGTAGATCAGATAGATTTAGATCAGTGGTTCCCAAACTCTTTTGGCCCACGGACCTCTTCATAGTCAAAACTTGCCCACGGACCCAGGGTTAAAAACGGAATAAGTACATAATAGAAAAATTAAAAAAAAAATAAAAAAATAAAAAAATTTAATCCTCCCTTCCCAGTGTTGTGTACCTTGTACACATTGCTTCTAATAACCATAATATCTCTATAAATATAATAAATACAAGGCTAAGATTTTAGGTATTCCTCCATAACATATTTACGCATTGATTTAAAAAAATAATATTAATAATCAGAATTTATAGGGTACATTGGAGGTATTTCGTGAATATCGGAAACAAATTCGCGTATAAACAGCGCGTGAAGAGTGTTCGGGAACTGCGATACTATATTCGCATCTCACTCTTGCATACTTGCACAGTGCAAGCGTGAGGAGCTCAAAGCTCAATGTTCTCTGGCTAGCTAGCGGGGTAGCGGCAGTAGCTTTTAGGCTCCCGACAAAAGTGGACCTATGGTTGTTCCGTGAGCGTTGCCAGATGGTTTTTTTTTATATTTTCAGCAAATAAATCTAAATTATTGTAATTTTTGACTTCATTTATAATTAAGGGCCAATTGTTAGCCATGAATGGTTGTATTTTTCCGATTTAAAATCGCTAATTTTTTATTGTGTAGTGACTACCCAACATCGGGACACGCGTTTTATTTTAGCACCGCAAGGGAATGGTTTACTTTGATGTTTTGAATGGTGACGTAAAAATAAAATATAAATAAAAAAATTGTTGAAGAAGTATTTTCAGCCTAGAATTAAAATAATACTGGGGAAGGTGGCATTATTACCGTTGATGAAATTCAATTTGAAATTAGCTAATAATTTATTTATTGCTATTTATTATAACTTGGAATTCGGAGCAATTTGGCTCTAACCTTACGAAATTTGCACAATTCCTGTGCCTGGGATTTCTAAGGCAATGAAGTTACTTCTGGTTCGCAGTTTTGAACCTACCTAGAGACATGGACATTTGAAATATAAATTACTAAGATTCTTAGCGAAACCTCGACCCAGACAAAGATGTTTTGAGAATGGAATATGGATTTTTGTATTTTGTTACAGGTTTCAACCAATTCTCAAATGCCGCTGTTTCCATGCTGCTGGGAGCTGACAACCCGGCTATCCAACAAAAGAGGGTAATTTTTATTTATTTATTTGCAGCCTTCCATATTCGTGGATGACATATTTTTTGAAAGATAATTAAGTTGGCAGACTTGTTGTTTGTGACGAATTGGCATGACCGTCAACAGTAATTCCACGGCCGGGCCGCTCTCTATCTCTTTCTTTTATAAATAAAGTTATTTTTTTCTTCTTTGACCTCCATCCACAGCCAGATAGTAAATAGGGCACCACATCAACTTGACGCGGTTTTAACTTGATTTTAATGATTAAATGAGCACCGCGTTTATAATTAATTTATATGAAGGCAACGTAATCAGTCCTGTGCTCAATATTGTTTTTATTTAGGAAAGGTATTATTTGAAGGGATATAAATTTAACAATCATAGCACGTGGCAGGAATTACTCAAAAATTTCCATCGTTTGTGTCAATAGCTACCAAAATTGATAATAGTCATGAAAGTATTTTTTCTGTTGGTTCTGGGTCTGTCTTTTGAAAATAGATTGCCGATGCGATCGATGAGATGTTATAGTTTAGAAAATTATTGCAGACCTTTGGAATCCAAGCTCTTTCCGGAACTGGCGCTCTGAGAGTTGGAGCCGATTTCCTCGCCAAACAAATGAAGAAGACCATCTTTTACTATCCAAAGCCGACGTGGGGTAAGATTGATTGAAACATTTTATGATTTACACATTTATTTTCTTTTATGAACATTACAATTCTCATCATATATTACATAAAAAACATATATACAGCATAAATCATTTAATATACATTCAGACCTCGCTTTGCGTCGGTACTGAATTAAGACTCATTTTCGTTGTGCGTCGTTTTTTCAAATTGCGTTGTTTTTTTAAAAATTACTATTCAGAGAATCATTTTTAATTTTTCAAAAGGTAATTTCCCGTTGTGTTAATCTAAATTTCGGGGAATATTTTGGAACGTATCTACGACGCAAAGTGAGGTCTTAGTGTACACACATACCTACACATACGAATACATACATACATCCTTGTATATGGACAGGTAGATATAATAAGGTATAAGTTACCCAAACAGGGGTGTTTTTGCCCTTCATGTGTATAAAGGCAATTATTGAATTAACACATTTCAGGGCAGTTTTTTCATCATCTCTGACCATAATTAGTATACTAATTAGGGTCGTATACTAATCACAACTGACCTAATCACGAGTAAGTGCAAATGCAATTCCGATCTGTACAATATTTTTTGGCATCTCAAACTCTACCAAAAGTAAGTAAATAGAACACTATTTTGAAATATTAAAAGCATTGTTAACTTTGTGGTATGGTAATATATGTGGTATGTAATTTTCAAAGCGGTATTACACAAAGTGAACGATGAATGATGAGGAGAGTATTAAATAGAACACTTATAAGCGTCTCCCGCTCTTTACTAATAGTATGTAAAAAGTCGCTTTTAAGTGTTTTCTAAACAACGTGTTAAGTGTGTGATTTGTTCAGTAATAATAATAATAATAACCTACAGTGTAATAATTCTAGAATACATAAACCCTAGACTACGGGACATTTGTAAAATTTACGACGGACATCCAATCTGTGGGTAGCACCAAGGAAACACATGTAAAGAATGTAGTGCCAACTAGCACGTATCTTAGTTTTTTAGCGATATTTTATGACCGTATTTTGTATAAAGTTCTCAAAAAACATGTTGCACTTATTTTTAAATGTTTTCGGTAAAAGTTTTTGGTATAATGTGAGTTTTTTTTATCATCGTACATTTTACGATAGTCCCGTATTAACACATTGTTTGCGGGAAACGCTTAAAAGGGTCTTTTACATACTGTTGGTAGAGACCGGGAGACGCTTATAAGCCTTCTATTTGCTTTCCTTTGTTAGAGCATGAGAGAGCCAATTGTGTACAGATCGGAATTGGGTTTGCGGTTATTTGCGATTAGTATACTGAGGGTCAGGGTTGATAAAACAATCTGTTAACCGGATCCACGCAGCTCGCATAACCGTATGTGTTTTCACAAAACATGCCCCATACGCGGCTGACATAGACGTATGTGTTTTTACTTTGCTCCAAGTTTCGAACCTCAGTTAAACTTGGAGGGATTTTTTCATGGTGTGGAACTTTGGATAAAATAATACGTTAATCCTTGGCCTTATGACATCTGTTGAAATATCTGACTAATAATTTGTAACATCACAAGGATAAATAAAAGAACAGATCCCTGATTTTTCTTGAGGTCGGTAATTAGTCCGCGCCATAATCATGCCCTATATCTGTCTCACTCTCGACGCTACGCATCGCCAGTGGGTAAGACTGACACAAGATGCGTGCTTTGATTTATTTATGTTACGATCCTATTTGTTTATATTACGATATATTTCAATACACACGTGTATTATGGAGTACCAAAAAGGCACAATGAATGCCATTGAACGTTTTTGTTTAGGAAAATAAATGGTTTCTTAACTAAATACACGATAAAAGTAATCATTTAAAAAATGGCAAAATACCGCCGCGCACGGGCGTCTCTCAGGAACAAAGTTAACGCGGTTAAAAGGTTAAATAATAACTTTCCTATCCTGATCAGGTTACAAATCTATAACCCGTCAATAAATGTCAAATTGGTAAGAAAATAAGCAAATATTGTTTGATTAATCACTATTCTTATCATTTGACGTAATTCCGATTATTGATTAAGTCTTATCATGTCCTGTTGTGGTGTTCTTTTAAACAATATTTTAAATTTTATTATTATATTGATCTTTAAAATAAATAAAATAGTAAATATTTAATAACCCCAGAACACAGTTCAGATAAACACCAAGAAGAACCTTTGTTGTTTTGTGGTCACGTTTTGATAGAAAATACATGGAAGAATTTCATAACACATAATAATACAATAAATACCTCTATATAAATATACTTTACTCCAATACTGTTACGTGCTTTACCATACAAGAAAAACTGCTTAGTGATAAATAATTTTTATTTATTTTTTATTTATAACCCTTATCCGCACCTAATGGTGCATAGGGCACTGCATCAAATGGACGCAGTGTTATCTGGATCATTATTTACATGAAGGCAAGGTGATCACTCTTGCGCTTCAGGAACCAGTCCAGGGTAATATTAAATAAATATTACAGTGTTAAATCACTAATATTTATTTTCACCTTCCTGGGAATCGAACCCGGGACCTCCAGCACGGTAGCTAAACACGCTGACCATTACACCACGGAGACCGTCAAAAGTAAAAATAAATAAAAATACTTGGGGGACAAAAAATACTTGTGGAATTGTGTAATTGGCTTTATTTTTTATTAATGTTATTATTTTTTATTACATATTTTTTATAAATGTAAAGCTGCACAATTCCTGAACAAATAAAAAAAAATAAGTGTGCGTGCTTCTGATAACACACTTTCTTATATCATATTCATATCCTTAGACCAGTGATCGCCACACAGTGGCTCGTGAGCCAATGCGTGGCTCCATAATTCCCAAATAAATAAATATATGTCGTAAAAAATCTTAACGTAATTTGTGGTATTTCAATTTTTCTCTAGAAAACCACCACCTGGTGTTCATGAATGCCGGTTTCAAGGAAGCGCGTACGTACCGCTACTGGAAGGCGGAAACCCGAGGCATCGACTTTGAGGGGCTCCTGGAGGATCTCAAGGCCGCCCCCGAGGGTGCCGTGGTCATCCTCCATGCCTGCGCACACAACCCGACTGGCTGTGATCCTACTCACGAGCAGTGGGAGAAGATTGCCAATGTTGTTGAGGTTAGGAAACAGCCAATTGAAGACCTCCATTGTCCAATTTTATATTTCGACAATTGTTTAGTTTCGTTGAGGAGTTTTCAACATATCTTATGCGGGAGGCGAGTTTAACAGTCCTCAGCCTGCCTATTGCCGACTGCAATCACAATTACCAAAAAAAATATTTCTGTAACGGAAGACTGTTTTTTGCTTATTATATTGCGATATTTAAGGTTTGTAGTGACATCTGTTGAATTTTTGTTAAAGCTTTATTATAAAATTACAACTCGGGATTGTCCCGCTCTTACCACCGGTATCACTCTTTTGTAAAATATTGATTTATGTTACGTATTAATTGTGTATAATTACGCGAGCGGTTTATGTATTACTCAATTTTGGGTACTTGACCCAAAAAAAAAATACGTAAGCTGAATACGCCCATGTCTCTCATTAACTTAGCTCGATCGGGCCCGCTTGAGATGTGTTAATAATAATAATTTGCGCTAATTTTTTTGTAAAATTAAACCCCAAGGGCGCTTCAACAATTGTTAGTGAAAATAGAATAATAGCTACATCCATGTTTTATGTTCCAAAAATGGAGTTTATTGCATGCAAACAATATTAGTCAGTCGTATAGTCGAGTAGTGGTTCCATGGTAGTATCGCAGACTCAGAAGTCACTATAATACTATATAATATAGCAGGACTATATAGAAGGACTATAAGAAATATTTGTAACAACAGAAACATTT
Source organism: Brachycentrus maculatus (assembly GCF_059751285.1). Classification (NCBI taxonomy): domain Eukaryota; kingdom Metazoa; phylum Arthropoda; class Insecta; order Trichoptera; family Brachycentridae; genus Brachycentrus; species Brachycentrus maculatus. The sequence goes on from NW_028280947.1 coordinate 1,462,149, forward strand.
CTTTTAAAAAAGACAATGAGCATAATTTTGACTCAGCAGTCATTGATTTATTTAATTTATTTGACTGCAGGAAAGGAAGTTGTTCACGTTCTTCGACAGCGCCTACCAGGGCTTTGCTTCGGGTGATCTGGAGAGGGACAGTTGGGCGGTGAGGTACTTTGTTGGGCGCGGAATGGAAATGTTCTGCTCACAATCCTTCGCCAAGAACTTTGGACTTTACTGTAAGTACATATTATCTTCATATTATTTTTTGACAGATGTCAATGAGATGAGATCATCAAAGATGAAGAAGAATATGGAAGTCTGGGCATTTACGGGGCTGACGACCGTCATAGGCTGGTTTAGGTGATCACTTTACACACGTGTAACATTCACCAATTCTACCCATTATTGACAACCACACTACTCAAATTCTTGGAAGTTCTATATATATGAACCAATTTAGAAACCTTGTTCTTGAATCACTAGAACTTTACTAGAGACATCTATTGGTGAGATGTAAAGAAGCTTTTTACTAAGCAGAAACTCCTATAACTAAACTATATTAGTATGTGAGGTCGGAATCCTGGATTATAATCACACACATGAGAAACGCCAGAAAATACAATTTTCATTTTTATTATTTAAGCTTATAGTTTGACCAGATAATTTATGTACAACATTTTGAGTGTGTCCAAATACTTGTTCACAAAATCTGTTTATGAAAATAACTCCTGTAATTGGAGATAATCCAGATTTTGTGAACAAGTATTTGGACACACTCAAAATGTTGTAAACATATTATCTTCTTTGTGGGTTACAATCTTTATGATGGTTGGTTTGCTTCCTTCATGGTCAGTCTCCACCCGTCACTATCCTGTCTCTTCAACTCGGCGTATCCGTTACTGTGCATGTCGGAGATAATTTGGTCCATGTAGTCTAAGCGGGGTCGTCCTCTGTAGTTTGTGCCTTGGCACATGCCTTCCCAATGGTAAGAAGCAGGCCTGGGTGTCTTATATTATGACCTATCCATTTGGCTCGCTGTTGTGTTACTTCATTTAGTAAACATCTAGACTCGCCATCCGTGCTTAGTATCTCGTTGTTCCCTACATGTTGCGACCAATGAATCCCCAACATGCGCCTGTAGCAATCACATCTCAAACGCCTTCAGCTGACATCGTTCTGCCTTCCGCTTTGAGTAAAAATCCTTGTTTTGATTTTGGATGCTGAAAATCTGCAATTTACTGACTAACTAAAAAGCAATTACCACATTTGAGATGGGTATTTTTTACACCTGCGGACATCGCTGGTAACGGGATTTAATAATTATGTACATATTGTTAAGACCTTAACAAAGAGATTGGTATAATTATATATAAAATATTAATTCATTTAAAAATATTGCATAATTCCTTCTTTTCTGCCTTTGAAATGAGGCTGGGGCAGAAGGTAAAAATGCCCTTCCCGTTTTTAAGCCTAAATCGATCGAACGGGTAGAAACACCTTTGCCGTACGAAGTGTTTTACTATTGTTTAAGAGGTTCTGAAACAATTTTTCGTATGATTTATGACAAAATTGATGTTTCCAGGCGAGAGAGTTGGCAACTTGGCGGTAGTGATGAAGGACCCTTCCGTGACAGCCAAGGTCAGCTCCCAGTTCACCATCAACATCCGAGGAATGTACTCCAACCCTCCCGCCCATGGAGCCAGGATCGTGACTAGGGTTTTGGAAGATCCACAGCTATTCAAAGAATGGTAACATAGATAGTTTTAGTAAAATAGTAAAATATAAATAAAATACTGTTAATCTGGGTGACTTTGAACTGGGTGACTAGTCTCAAGATTTATGTGATTAATTTTAGTTATTTTATTGTTTTTTTTTTAACCAATGCCGACTCTTTAACCATATATTTATTTTGAAGAAAAACTTATTTGTTCAATATAAAAACCGTATTTTAAGCAAAAAATTCAATCATGTCATATGTTACCTAGGTTTAAAGAAAATTTAGTTATGATTTATGCTCAAGTCCCAACATACAAGTATTTATATTATTTATTGATTCGGCATTAACTTTGTGGAATGACATGATTATTTTATTCAGATAAAATAAAAAAAATTAAATTCAGATAAAACATTAATTAGTAATATACTGTTTCAAAATACTTCACCATTATTATCAATGTTTCCTTTTACAAAAAATCTTGTTCCTCAACCCCCCTCCCTATATTTTTTAACCTATAAATACACCTAAATATATTTTTGTTCGTTAGTTTTAATTTGTACCAGAAGACGAAAACATCTGTCGTTTTCGAAACTAGTCGTAAATAAAAATAAAACTCATTGAAGTGGTATATACAAGTATTTTGTATATAATTTTATCAAAACAAAAACAAATACAAAATGTGTTCAAAGTTACCAGATTCGAAGTTATGAATTTGAATTCATTTCATCAAATTGAAGTTTGACCTTTTGGTCAAATATTTGCTACTGATTTTTTGATAAATTGATATTTTTATATATAATAACCTGTTTTGGTGACATTAGTTTTGCATTTTTTAAAGATAGCATTAAAAGATAAAAGATAAGGCATTGATATTTCCCCCTGTAACTCAATCATAATAAATGTGTAAATATAATCTATATGTCATATAAAAATGAATAAATTATGACATTATTTTGTCTGATGTAGTGTTTGTGCAGATGTAAAAGAGGTATCATCAGAACGCTAATGTCTGATCAAAACGGTAATAATAAGATGTGATTTTATTTATTTTTCAGGCAAGAATGCATCACATTGATGTCATCTCGTATCAAGGAAATGAGAACAGCACTTTACAATGAACTGGTGTCGTAAGTACATATTTTTTTATTACATATTCATGCTTTTTATGTAGTAAGACAAAAAGCAACAAAGGTACAACTATAGTACTTTGTTGCTTTTTTTTTTTAACAAAGGTACTTAAAACTACCGAAACTTTGGGAGGAAAAAAAAAGAGGTAAAGAAAAAAAGTGTGTTCTTTAATTAACAGTGAGCGTGAAAATCTACATACAATAAAACAGTTACTTCGTCTTTATCAACATATTTGTAATATATCGTGGATATTTGTATTTACATTTATCCTAATTTAATTTCTTAGATTTTCACGGTCGTTACTGATAGCGTTCTTTATCAAGTATTGAGTACAAACATATTTTATCGAGCTCAAACTAAATATGAAGTTTTTCAAAAGAAGACCATCACAATCAAACTCTATTATAGCTTCTACTCTTTTGTTCGTGTCATGTCAGCTCCCCCTGACGTCGACTATAACTTCAGACTAATTGTCCTTGTCTTGGGCAGCTCTAACAGCGCCTCGACGGTCCTGAACCCCGTTCAATCTCGTATATTCCGGAGCCAGGAGATCTGCCTTCAGCCCACACCTCATTGACCATCTATTTTGCCTTTTTTGATTAGGTGCAATAGCTCGTACTTCTCTCCTTTTAGCACATGCCCCAGATAGGGCACCTTCCGGACCTTGCTACCAGTCAGCAACTGTCTCCCCCTCATGCTTTTTGGAGCATGTTTGCGTTGCTGACCATATCGGTCCATGTAATGCGCATTTTACGATGTAGCCACATTTCAAATGCCTCTAGTCGGTTCGTAGTGCTGATTTTGAGGGTCCACGATTTAACTCCGTATAGAAGTACTATTAAATAGCTAATATTTTGTTTTAATATACAGATTAAAAACACCCGGAACGTGGGAACACATCATCAATCAGATCGGAATGTTCTCATATACCGGACTCACGGAGAAACAGGTCCAGTATCTGATCAACACCAAACACGTTTATCTACTGAAGACTGGAAGAATCAGCATGTGCGGCATCAACACCAATAACGTCAAGTATGCTGCGCAGGCTTTCCACGAAGCAATCGTCAACTGCCCTGAATAAATACCACAGTTGAAATTTTAACAATATGCAATGTTTTACGATATTTATAAAATGGAGATACGAGTGCTGAAGGTTGTCAGGATAAGAAAAGTTTTAAACTGTTCTTGTTAATAAAATTCTTGTGGAGGTTAATTTACAAGTACTTACTTTAACACATCTCGTGCGGGGCTGGTTGAGCGCTCATTAGAGGGGGGGGCATATTCCGCTCATTTAACGTATTAATCGCGACAGCAAATAAATCATTAAAACATTTTAATTCTTTCCGTTAAAAAAAATAAAAATTGAAACACTCAATATTGTGATGTTTTTATGAACTTGTTTCTCACGTGCACTTAATATTGTTAAAATATTTATATTTAGTTTACTAAACGCAATTATACACCAATAATATGTAATAAAAATCAATATTTTACCAAAGAGTGGTACCAGTGCTAAGAGTGGGATACTCTTATATTAATTTAATTCAACAGATGTCACTATAAACTAAGGCAATATAATAAGCAAAAAACAGCCTCACTACAGTGGTAAATTCTTGGCAATTGTGATTACAGTCTCCCGCAAACGGCGATTGGCAGACTGAGAACTGTAAAACTCGCTTCCCGCATAAGATGTGTTAATAGTATTTGTTTTTTTAGAGTAAATTGATTAGGATTGCCATTAGTTCAGATACGCAGAGACCACCATTATTAAAAGCCTATTCTGTCTATAATGGTGATAAACTAGAAAATTTCCTGACATTAAAAGTATGGAAATTGTGTTTTGAAAAAAATGGACGCTGATGATTTTTTGTTTTTTCTTGTATTAAAAATGTCCCAACAGGATATGGAAACCCTAAATTAGGTACCAGCTACATTGCTAACGTGACAATGTTCCATAAGAATTATTTGAAATCACAACTTTCAATCATTGGTGTCTTCATTTGTTTTTTTTTTATATACATATATATTTATTTTACCTATTTTATAAAATGGGACTGCTTATTTTTGCCAAAGTTAGAAACTGCGTACCCATTATGGTTGCAAACAAGTAGAGTTCTGGGATTGCTACTGGAGAATACGTTTACATTATCCGACTATGCAATACATAGTGTGTTTTTAATTGGTCCGTTTTAATTGGATCTGAAAGTGAATGTGTTGAACAAAGCGATGGACACTGCAGAGCAGTTGTAAAAATTACAGATGGGAAAAGTATTACATGTTTGCTAATATAATGGATACCCAGTTTTATATATTTTTTTGTTGCTTTAAATTCAATTTAACCAAATTATATTGTATAATAAAAAAGTGTCTACAGTGCCTTCTGATCTAACTTCATAATTACAACCATAAATATTCTTTTATATCTTGCGGGGTATAGTTTCTCAACATACTTTTGTTACTTATTTTTTTGGTGGCATTATCCATTTAAAAAAATCAATGCATATTAGCAGCTTTAAACTGTTAAATTTTTTTTAGCAAGATGGTATTGGAAAAAGATATGCCTTATTTGAAATTAAATTAATAAATATTATCAATATGTACAAATTGTTGCTTACTCTAAAAAAATATTTTAGTTTATATAAAAGCCAATACTAAATAAGATTTGATAAAAAAGCCTTATGACCATTTATTTATTTAACAAAACTGTATGTATTGACTTTGAACTCACAGGTTTACTGATGTCAATATGTTACTAAATTGAGGTCACGCGCTGTGATTAATATAGAAGGCACTGATGGAACTATTTTTAAATAAAAGAACTCTTGCCATTTTTAAAATGGATAAAATTTAATTCTAATTAGGCACTTTTCCAAAGGGAGAAAATATTACCTAGTGTTCACAGTCCCAGTTATCAAGTGTGAATTTGTTTACAAATCTACTTATTTTGATGTTTTTTGTCTGTATTTTATCATTATTTTTATTACAGCATTTTACAAGCAATATTTCATTCCGTTACAGTGTTTATAAATATATTTTTTTATCCATTTAGTGTGAAGTGAACAATAATATATGACGTTATTTAACAATATTAGATCCTGTTAGATTTTTAAAAAAGCCTTCATCAATATAGAATATATGTGTATTGATAGAACCTTTTTAAACTCATAGGACAGATATTTAAATAATAGAAAGATGTAGATGTACTGACAAATGGTAAACTAAAATAATATACATGGATTATATAAAATTATCATATTTATATACTTAATATTGGTTTTATTGAGCACAATCATGTAAAAATTTCTGCAGTGTAACAGTATTTTAAAATGTAACTAGGAAATAAATAATATCATAAGACAGATAGAAAAAAGTTAATAAGGCTTCTTCGATCAGTTATCTATCTCTTGACAGGTAATTCGTGGTGGTGACCCGGGCTGAAACGGTTCGGTGGCAGTAACTCCAATTTAGAAAGTTTTCAATAGATTTATATAAAGCATAGATAAATTATAAACCACAGATAAATGCAAAAGATAAAAATTATTACAAAAAGATATCACAAAATATTTTTTTATTTACATATATCATAGTCATACAAGAGAAAGTGACCAAGTGCATTTTTTACAAAAACGTGATCATTGACTATTTGATATCTTACTAGCTTAATATTGCCCTGAAAAAATTCCAAAGCGATTTTAAACTTGGAAGTATAATTATTTTGACTTGTTGAAAATGACTAACTGCGTTAATGCTTATTTTCTTGCCAAGCAAAAGTGACTTAAATGGCCCTCCTGAACATTTTACGTTTTGTTAGTTAGTCACTTTCTCCTGTGCGACTACGATATCGCTCACTCCTTTCAAGAACGTCATAAATCAAAAATCGTCAATTTTTAGTTGTGCATGTTTTCGGAATGCCCAGAAAATGTACTATATCCCAGCAAAAGAGGCAAATTTTAAACTTAATATTTACCCGCTACAGGGTAGAAAGTGTTGTTTTTGCATTTTCAAAAAAGGTATTGTTTAATTATTTTTTTAAATATACTTGATATTTTTCAAATGGAGAAAAAACCTTCATGTTTTACCTTAAAAGATCTGTTGTATAGTAAAAAGTTCAGTAAATGGCTTGATATTTATTTTTAATATATTGTATTATATTTTTAAACTTTAAAAACGTACTCCTGAAAAATCAAGTTTTTTTATTTATGACGTTCTTGAAAGTAGTGAGCGATATCTGTTTTGCAGTCAAGCGTTTTTCTGGATACATCACGGTGCCTGTCTATATATAAATATTCTTACATCTTTATAAGCACAACCAGATTCATTTTGATGCATTAAAAATTTGTGAAATTTAACTGTTTCCAGGTTTTTAATGCTAAATTATTCAATTTAAGGTACTACAAAAAGGAATTTTGTCCTTACTTAACTTACTCGGGGATTAATCCCTGATATATGTGCAAACCAAGCTTAAGGTGTTCTCTGTGTCTTTTTTACAGATAATATTAGTATATACTGTACATAATGTATGTGTACAGATAACCCAGTATTATCTTAAAACTAAATAATATAATAAACACCAACTTTATATAGATATTATTATAAAAGAAGCAATAATAATTGTATTTTATTTTAAAGATTGTGCAATTAGGTACTAAGAACATGTATACAAACTACGCTTTTTGTTTTGTTATTTTTGTATGTTTAACACAGATTTTTCTGCTTATATTTTGCTACTTTTATTTACTCAGAACGCAAGCATTTTATTTTTTTATCAGCATATTGTTAAAACACTATCACTGCACGTGTTTATTGTTATTAAATGAATAATGAAGTTCAAAACTTGTTTTTTTTTTTAAATCAAAATTTTATACCGCTTTGTCTTCCTTTCTACATTTGAATTAATTAATTTTGATCTTCCTACAATTGAAAAATAAAAAAATCGAATAAGTTATTTGACTCAATTACTAATCATTTGATTATTTAAATTATAAATATTCAAATATTAATTTTTAATGAATTTTTTTAATGGATCAATCGAATGAATGAATAATCAAATATTCGTACATTCATACAACCATTATCTGCACCCCATGGTGCATAGGGCACTGCATCTCATATAAACGCAGTGTTATCTTGATCATTAACACACAAAGGAAAGGTGATCAGCCCTCCACTTAAGATCTCTGTCCAGGGTAATATTAAATAAATATTAGAGTGAAAAATCCCTTGTATTTATTTGACCCCCCCCACTGGGAATCGAACTCGGGACCTCCGGGAGGCAGACAAAATGAAAGAATTAATTAATAACTATTAATTAATCAATAACTATTTTCATTCAATTGATCCCATACCTAGTTTTGGTATATCATTTTGAAAACTATTTTACAGTAACAAGAATACAAATTCATAAAATTTGGAAACAAATTAACTTGTTTTATAAAATTGTTAAGAAAAAAATTATTTCATTAAAAACAAACGCTTTATTAATAAAATAATTTTATTGGAGCGTAAATATATAATACATATTTTTTTTGTAAAAAAATGTTTAATTTTTAAGAATCAACGGCCATTGTCAGAAGTTGTCTGGATCCAAATCTTTCCTTAACTGAAAACAACAATAAGAAACATTTAAAGAAAATTTTACAGTTAGTAAAAACAATTTTTTTTTTATGTATATTTTATGAAAGTTATAATCAAATATTTAATGTACAATTTGCAAAATAATAAGTTTGCGGTTTGAAAAATTTAATGAATACTTCATCAATATTTTTTTATTTTGTCAGTGAGATATTTTGAAATAAGTAAGTATTGGAAACACATAATGCTTTTGAACGAGCAGAATTCAAGGACGGCACATGTGTCGTATTGTGTCAACCCGAGCACTGCTTGCGTGTTTAGAGATATTTGCATTACATACGATAAATCAAAGTGAGTTTGTCAATTTCAAGATCAAGATAACACTGCGTTTATATGACGCAGTGCCCTATGCACCATTGGGGTGCGGATAAGGGTTCTATTTTTATATAGATTAAATTAAGTGAAAATTCTTGATTCCTGAGCGATGGATACCAGAAGAAGTGAAGATTTTACCCGGATAAGGGTAGGTGAAAACAGAAGGTAAGGATCTGGCTATTCTCTGTTTTACTTGAACTTTCCGTTACAGGATCAATTTAACAGGAACGAACAGGTATTCAGTGTTCCTGTTATTCCGCTAATTATGTCATAAAAAATAATGAATACGGCACTTACCGACATCCATACTTGTAACGTCCCAGACTCCGAAGTTTTTAGCCTTAAAATCCCCTCCAGCAGCAAACACAAATGGGTTTTCCGGACAAACAGATAAACATTGAGCTGCTCCAATGGCTAAAGCCTTCTCAGCTACCAACTGAGGAGTTCTAAAGTGAAAATAAAAGAGAGTTACATTTCATCACTAACTAGTAATGCATTAATGAAAAATTCCTATTGTACAAATCGATTTCATCAAATGATAACACATGGTTTCGTTTTAGGGTCAGACAACTGTCGTGTGAATAGCTAAATCGGTGATGTTATTTATTGGTTCAAAGTAAAATCCTTCCAACTTCACATCAAATACTTTACTTTGGAGCCAATCACTTTATTCTCTATGATAATAAATTATTTCTGCATTATGAGAAAAAATAATTAACATTTTGCTTTACAGTAATCAAGGTTTTTACTGTATTAATGGTGTATCAATCACCGTGTGTCAATCGTATTTTTTTAATTATAATCATTTGCCAGTAATAAAGTAAATAAAATAAAATATAATTCAACTGTTTTCTTTAATTTGTTGACACTTAAACACGCTTGACTAATTATTTAACGAGGAGTATATAGGGTATAAATATACTTGCCCAGATATGTCCCATGTTTTCATATTGCCTTCACTTGATAATGTGACCATCAGACCAGGGCATTGTGAACTGAGAACAAGACCTGGAATAGACATAATTAAATATAAAAAATAAAGACATGTTAGTGAAATTCTTAACTTTTATTAAACAATTAATTTTAACATAAAGAAAAATAAGTGACTCTAGTAAATGTACTAGCCATATATCGTTATGTCACTTTTTATATTGTTTATTTTTTTCCATTTAATATTGTCCGCCATAAAGCTTTATAACTTGCTTCCATTATTCATTAAACAAAGAAACTATGTACAAAAGTGCTATTCACAATTGGATATAGAGGTATGAAGATTTGAAACAGAACATATTATTGGGCCATGTCATTCATGATTGCACGAGCCATGATAGACAAATTCCTACTCAAATAATTTTATAAAAAAAGCATTATAATTGTGCCCTTAGCACGTAAAAACCCATTAAGCCGCATTATTGTTAATTGTAATATTAAATATGTGTTGATGAAAAAAATACATAAATAAACTTAATTTATTATTAGATTAAAACCAATATTTTTAGCTTTTCCACTTTTTTATTTGACCAGCGACCGGGTTTCGTCGTTACCGACATCATCAGACTGGTGTCGGTAACGACGAAACCCGGTCGCTGGTCAAATAAAAAAGTGGAAAAGCTAAAAATATTGGTTTTAATCTAATAATAAATTAAAAATGCAATTCCATCACGAAGTGTCAGTGGATAATATAAATCTATTAAATAAACTTATTTAATGATTGATTTATGGAAGGAGAGTAATAAACAATATTCTAGAGGTATGAAGGTATTGATTTGTCTTTGAGTATTTTTGGAAATCAGTCGTGACCAGCGGTAATTTACTAAAGAACATGATTGTTTTAACTGAATAAGGAAACTGGATGAGGACTGGCCTAAGATTTTTTTTTTATAAACTTTTCATTACAAAGTCCAACTTTTAACAGGTTATGTGAATGTAAGCATATGAGAGTTTATACCAAATATCCAAGTTTGCAAGTGTAAAACCACATACCTGTAACTTCTCCTTCATGTGCTTTTATTGACCACAAGGCTTCTTCTTGTCGGCAATCGAAATAACTCACATTTCCATTAATTGTACTGGCCTAAAATAAGAAAATTCAATTCACATTAAATTTCAATTTCATTTTCAATAATTAATCAAAGAACGCATAGTTTCTGGGCTTAGCATGTAATTGTATTAAAAATTATAGCATACTTTTGCATATTTAGAAAAAAATTGAATTTAAAGCAAACGAAGTGAGATTCTACTGTCAAAATGGTGAAATATCAAAAATAAGGATAAATACTTTTCAAGGGCAGATATACGTAAAATACTTTGAGGAAAAGGTAGGTGATTCTTAGGTAAGTGAGAAATGTGTGCTTAATATTTTTTCTTTTCCATTTAACCAAACAGAGCTACAGCAACGCGTGGTTAGGTACAGCTAGTTATGTATGACTTATTATATTTAAATATTACTTAGAATATTTAAATTTTGTTCACAGTATATCTTTTTTATTCACCTATGATTTTCATATATACTTCTTACACTGATAATTTTCATAATTATCTCCATAATTATTTAAATATCATTCCACAACCCTGTAGTGGCAAAGGGATACCCCTGTTTTATGTATTTTTATTTATCCGCCTCCGTAGTGTAATGGTCAGCACGCTTGGCTACCGTTCTGGAGGTCCCCGGTTCGATATCCAGGGGGGGGGGGGTCAAATAAATACAAGTGATTTTTACACTCTAATATTTATTCAATATTACCCTGGACTGGTACCTGAAGCGGAGGGCTGATCACCTTTCCTTACACATCTTGTGATAACACTGTGTTTATATAATGCAGTGCCCTATGCACCATTGGGGTGCGGATAAGGGTTTGAATTGAAATTGTATTTTTATATATACATACATATCTTAATGAAACTAAATAAGTATTGCAACTACAGCTATATCCTTTTGCCAGATTATGATATACACTATTTTAGACATTTTGTGGAACAAACTAAGAAAATTAAAAATTTGACAGATATACCCCCTTGCCATTACACTTCCGAACTATACTATGGAGAAAAATAATAAATAAATTTAGTTAAGTTGAACTGACTTACAGCAAAGCAGAAAGGCTTCAATTTATCCCAGCAGACTTTCTCCACTTCCGAGCCTATACTCCAAGTCTTGTGGGCATCGGTACTCCGACAATCCGATACTCGGACATACCCGTCACAGCATCCTGACAGCAGACTCTGAGATTCTAGGGGGTGCCATTCGACGCTTTGTACCTGGGAATATAAATTCATATTCTATTCACAGAAATTTGGTGGCTAGGTAATTTCCAGCAAAATAATTATATTTTCTAATGAAATGTGCAAATTTACTCCATTATATGTTATCCATATCAATTAGAATAGTAGAGTTTACATATTTTAAAAACTCTGTAAAAAAGGGAGATACAAGGGATTAAAATGGATTAAATTAAATTTAAATTTAGTCCGCCTCCGTGGTGTAATGGTCAGCGTGTTTAGCTACCGTGCTGGAGGTCCCGGGTTCGATTCCCAGGGGGGGTGAAAATAAATATTTGTGATTTTGCACAGTAATATTTATTTAATATTACCCTGGACTGGTTCCTGAAGCGCGAGAGTGATCACCTTGCCTTCATGTAATTAATGATCAAGATAACACTGCGTCAATTCGATGCAGTGCCCTATGCACCATTGGGTGCGGATAAGGGTTATAAGTAATAAGTAATAAATTTAAAATGATAAAAATATCAAAATGGAACCATTGATACTGTGATCAGTGTGACTTCATTATGTGTTCAAAAAATAATAATTTTTCCGATCCCCCATTGTAAACACTGCGGTATTTATATATTTATAGTAGCAATTGCCTAATCCACACCAAAGGAAAAAACTAATTATTTAATAATATAGCAACTATTGACACCAAGTTCTTGCTCTTGTGAAATGAATTGCCAACTTTCTGAATGCAGGATTTTGTGAATCTTGCCAGAGAAAACACAACACGAAAACAAATATACTACACCTTATCTTCAAAGACAGAAAGTTTAGTATGTGGCGTGCCTTGATCAATATCCCAGAGTAGAATAGTTTGATCGACAGAACCGCTCGCTAGGACATGGCTGAAATAAACATCAAATGGAAATCAATACACATTCGTTATTACAGATCAAAATAGAAAATATTTTTGTGAAGTAATTGATATTGATATTGCATATAGTAATTGATTAATATTCTGTCCGCCTCCGTAGTGTAATGGTCAGCACGCTCAGCTACCGTTCTGGAGGTCCCGGGTTCGATTCCCAAGGGGGTTAAAATAAATATTAGTGATTTTTTCACTGTAATATTTATTCAAAATTACCATGGACTGGTACCTGAAGCGGAGGGCTGATCACCTTTCCTTCATGTGTAAACGATCAAGATAACACTGCGTTTATATGACACGGTGCCCTATGCACCGATTGGGTGCGGATAAGGGTTTTAAAAAAAAAAAATTGAAATACGGTGTTTGCGGCTTAATCTGTAATATGACTAACTCTATTTTTATTTATATTAAGGTGGAGACTGACCGGAGCATTTCTTCGTAACATAACGTTGTAACATCGCTCGCGGCGAGCAACTGAAACTATGGATGGAGCTCTCGTTACTATCCATACCTGTATAAGCGCCCTTGAGGTAGTTTTTTTACGAAAATGGCGCTATATAAATCATACAAGATTATTATTATTACTATTACGTTACGACGAAATGGTCCGGTCAGTCTCCACCTTTAGAAGAGCATTTTAATTTTTAAAATGTTACAATTTTACTTTCATTTGTAGGAATAAAACAAAGCGTATTTTTACCGTTAATAAATTCCATTAGATGGTTGAACTATGTTTTTTTCTCTTTCTTGTTAAGTGCATACATAGAATTAGACATAATAAAGCCAATTATAAAAAAAACTTACTCAAAATTTTGATTCCACGCCAGATCCAAAACGGCATCTTTGTGTCCAACTCTTTTAGTGCCTTTTTTCTTATTTTTCTTCTTTCCGAGTTTGTACGCCGGCTCAAGACAGTCCAATATATCCAAGTCCCAAACTTGGATTACCGGATCCATGCTGCCAATTGCGCACATGTTACCTGCGTAATTATATCACTTAATATCACTAGTGATGGGATAAAATTAATGAAAATAGTTGAGTTATTAAATTAATTCAATAGAAATTGCCTACTGGAAATGTGGTTGAATTTAGCTGAAAAATCCTATTTGATTTAACAACCTTTAAGTGACTTAATATCCGCCTCTGTAGTGTAATGGTCACCACGCTCGGCTACCGTTCTGGAGGTCCCGGGTTCGATTCCCAGGAGGGTGAAAATAAATATTAGTTATTTTACACTGTAATATTTATTTAATTTTACCCTGGAATGGTGCCTGAAGCGGAGGGCTGATCACCTTTCCTTCATGTGTAAACGATCAAGATAACACTGCGTTTATATGACACAGTGCCCTATGCACCATTTGGTGCGGATAAGGGTTTTTATTATTTTATTATTATTATATGACACAGTGCCCTATGCACCATTTGGTGCGGATAAGGGTTTTTATTATTTTATTATTATTATATGACACAGTGCCCTATGCACCATTGGGGTGCGGATAAGGGTTTAAGTGACTTAATTGTTTGATCCCCCAAATTTTTAATTGATAGTGGCTTTAAGCGATCACCACATTGGTGTTGGGCGGTTTTTTCATCAGCCCCTGCCTTTATTACACTCAGACAGTCTGTCGCCAGACCCTCAGTATACTAACAACATCACAAGTAACCGCAAACCCAATTCCGATCTGCACACTGTATTTTGGAGTCTCTTGCGCTCTAACAAAAGTAAGTAAATAGAACGCTTATAAGTGTCTCCCACTCTCTACCAACAGTATGTAAAAGACGCTTTTAAGCGTTTCCCACAAACAATTACAGTAATTAATTGTAGAGTGTGTTTGCATTCTTCTTCCAAATACTTAGTTTTGCTTTCATTGTTTCATTCAATTCATTCAAACCCTTATCCGCACCCCAATGGTGCATAGGGCACTGCACTATACAAACACAGTGTTATCTTGATCGTTAACACACGAAGGAAAGGTGATTAGCCCTCCGCTTCAGGTACCAGTCCTGGGTAATATTGAATAAATATTAGAGAGAAAAAATCACTTATATTTATTTGACTCCCCCCTGGGAATCGAACCCGGGACCTCCAGAACGGTAGCCGAGCGTGCTAACCATTAAATAGATGTTATGTATCCGCTAATAAAATATATTTTTATCCAGCTTATAATTTGACCAGTTATTGTATTGCGTACTGACCATTACACTACGGAGGCGTTTTTTTGTTTTTTTTTGTTTACCTATATGAAATTATAAAGAGGAAATACGTACCTGGCTGATCACTGGCCGGGTCCCTATTGAGCCATTCGATACACAGAGGGAAACTGGGTAAAAGAGTATCGTGATGTACATACAGAGAACCCTCTTGTTCATTGTAAACTGGAAAGAAAATAAATTATCTGGTCAAATTATAAGTTTAAATGATAAAAATGAAAATAGTATTTTCTGGCGTTTCTCATGTGTGTGATTATAATCCAGGATTCGGACCTCACATACTAATAAAAGAGTTTCTGCTCAATAAAAAGCTTCTTTTCATCTCACCAATAGATGTCTCTAGTGAAGTTCTAGTGATTCAAGAATAATGTTTCAAAATTGGTTCATATATATATATATATATATATATATATATATATATATATATATATATAACTTCCAAGAATATACATGTTCCGAAATATGAGTAGTGTGGTTGTCAATAATGGGTAGAAATGGTGAATGTTACACTTGTGTAAAGTGATCACTTAAACCAGCCTATGACGGTCGTCAGCCCCGTAAATGCCCAGACTTCCATATTCTTCTTCATCTTTGATGAGATGTCAAAAAATAATATGGAAAAAAAATATACACAATTTCAATACATAAAAAATTCATTCTTAACACAATAACCCCCTTTGAACGCGTTAAGTAAAAAAATAAAAGTTGATTTGAAAAATGAAAATTTTCAAAATAAAAAATAAAGTATTTTATAAAATTCCTTTTATTTCCTTTTATTTGTTTACTTTAGTCCTATCGTCGATTTACGCGTCCAAAGGGTTAATTACCAAAAGCCGACTAGTCGCTTTTGGCTGCCAACTATAAACGAGCAAACATCAACTAGTCGGTTTTTCTACCCTACATACTGAAAATAATTCTCACAATTATGTACATCATTATATCGATTTAAAATTTTGAATTATTCATTTAAAAGGATATTTACTAGCAACTAAAATTTTTAAAAATGAATATATGCATTATTATTTGTCATAAATTTACACATCGCCCACTCCTTTCAAGAACGTCATAAATCCAGGAGAACGTTTTTAAAGTTTAAAAATACAATACAATGTATTAAAAATAAATATCAAGCCACTTATTGAACTTTTTACTGAGCAACAGATCTTTTTAGATAAAACCTGAAGGTTTTTTCTCCATTTGAAAAATATTTAGTATGTTTAAAGAAACAATTAAACAATACCTTTTCTTCAAAATGCAAAAAACACTTTCTGCCCTGTAGCGGGTAAATATTAAGTTAAAAATATGCCTATTTGCTGGGATATAGTACATTTTCTGGGCATTCCGAAAACATGCACAACTGAAAATTGACAATTTTTGATTTATGACGTTCTTGAAAGGAGTGAGTGACATGTTAAAGACGATATTTTTCCACTTGAAATTGTAAGCAAAAAATTTCATATTGTGATTCATTCCAGATACATTCTGCATTTACAAAAAATATTGTCTTCAACATGTAAAATTTTGACAAATAACAGTGCAAATCTTAAATTTTTTTTTAGTTCCTAGTAAATACACTTTTTAAATTAATAGTTCGAATTTGAAATCGAAATAGTGATATACATAATTGTGAATTTTTTCCAGCCTGTAGGGTAGAAAAACTGAATAATCCGTGTTGGTCGTTTACGGTTGACAGCGAAAAGCCGACTAGTTGGCTTTTGGTAGTAAATATAATAAACATCATAATAATGAAACGATTGGTACATAAATTATGAATATATTTATTGATTAATTGTATTTTTTGCTATTAGTACAAATCTGCTTGGTTTTTAAGGTAAGTCTTTCAAAAATTTGTTGGCAAATAAAGTGTCAACCTATCTATAGTTAAAAATTGACAAAAAGATATTTGCATGCAGTTTTATATGAAAGAATTGCTAATAATTGGTCCACAAAGTCCTAAAAAACTTTATTATGGTGTATGGTAATATGTAAGTGTTCTTACCATACACTTCCAGTACACTGGCATCTCCTTGCACATGTCCAACAAGGACCAAGTTATCTGTTGGCTTGATAATATCATCTTCTTCGTCGCTGTCAGGGTCCTCCGTCTAAAAACGAAAGAAAAACATTCGAGTAATTTAAAAAACATTATTTTATTAGATACCACAAAAAAAACAGCTCTGGAATATAAAGAGTATAATAAAAGTACTTGTAAGAAATGAATTTTGTGGATCTTTTCCTGTAAATTTGTATTTATAATAAACCATAAACCATTTATATATCATAAACCAATAAGTTTAAGGTATTTTTAAATTCGGGAGTGTTGATTGCGGATAAGTTAGTTTTCGCCCATTACATTTGTTTTCGACATTAATTGAAGACCTTCGACGGAGTCATCAATTATAACAGCATCATCAGCGTACTCTAGGTCGCAGAGTTTCCGGAAGGGGGAGATGGTTATACCTCCATACATACATTTATATTAAATTATATTATCCTGCCATGTATTGTAACGCCATGGACACCCCAAGAACAACAATTCTTAGCTCTCACTTTGCATATTTCAACAATAAAAGAATAAAAACTCATTTACCCATTTTAATTACAAACCTTATGTGACAGCCAAAAAGCAAGTACACCATTAAATTTAGAATGGTTTATTTACATAACAATAGGTACCCATCAGCAGGGGCGTGCCTTTCATATGAGCAGAAAAACAGTGCCTATCCTAACTTACCCGCGTGACATAGAAAAACGCAACCAGTACCTACCCTACCTCACTTAGTAGTACCAGCTTACCTTACTACCTACCTCTACTGCCAGCCCTGCCTACTACACACCACTGCCTATCAGATGTAAAGGTATAATTTGTCAGCCTGTGTTTGCAATTTACAAGCTTTGTGTGTGAACTCTTAAAAGTAACAATATAACTCACATTTATATGTACGCCCTCCAAATCCCCCACATTTGTGAATGTAGCTAGTGATCCTATTCCAAAAACTTGTGCCGGATTGACTGTAAAATAAAAATTTAATTTTAAGAAGAAGAAAACGAGTTAAGGAAAGGATTTTCCTTAAGATATAATATTATAATTCGGGATGTTGTTTAATTAAGTATGCTGTATCATTCACAAAATTTTAATTTCACCTTTAATCTGTACGGGAGTGAGTTTCTGCGGACAAATCTGTATCTGGGGAGTGAGTTTTTAATAATTTTATATCATAGTCGATGCTATAAGCAACATAATTTTTTAATAAAACAAATATTTACACCAGTAAACATGATTTGATTTGTACCAATTATTAGCAATATTTTAACAGATCTCCTGGCTTCGGAATATAGGAGATTAGACGGGGATCAGGACCGTCAGGGCGCTGTTTAGAGCTGCCCGAGACAAGGACAATTACTCTCAAGTGATAGTCGATGTCAGGGGGATTGACATGACACAAACAGAAGAAGAAGAAACAAAAATAATAAATACATTATACTAAGTTTACCATTATCAGCATCGTAGTTTTCAAAGTTAAATTCATCATTTGGATTATCAGGATTCGATACTTGAGGAGCAGGAGCGGCTTCATTTTCTGAATCGCTGTTTTCATCATCATTTATCCTAATAATAACAAGAAATGAAAGATAAATTGTACTTCACATTAAGTTTTGATGGAAATAATAAATAACATATTTGTAACATGGCAATCTTGATGTCAAGGAGTGGGGAATGATGTCAGCCAATGGATGCCCGCCAGGTTGCCTGGAGCACGTGTACTAGAAAACAACCGTTGGCAACCCGCACTTCTTCTCTGGATCGAGACCAATGTAGATCATACATAAAGTTGTATTGCGCTGTGTTGTGAAATAAACCTTGTGATACAAACCTTAAGTATTTTTACTAACAAATAGCGACGGCTGTTACATATTAATTGAAAAAAAATCTTTCTATCCAGTACAATCAAGTAAATTTTGAATAAAATTGGCTATAATCATTCGAGATATTGTATTCACAAAAATTACCTCAATTCTTCAGCGGTTTGGGTGATTATTGATTGCAATTCTTCCTCTGTTAATTGAACCTAAAAAAATTAACTTAAACATGAATAAAAACACAACAAAATAATCATTTTAACGTAAAAGGAATGAAGCTCAAAAAAACATAATGGAACCAAATAATGTTTGTACCTTTTCCGGCACAGCTTTAGCCACATTACGCCTCACAAAACGAACGCAAGATACCAAACCAATATTAGTAGTGTCGTTTTCATCCATTTTAAAGTTGTTTGGATTTAAAATGTATTATTCGTAATATGAAAAGTCAGACCAGAGCCTAACCTCGAAAAGACACGTGAATCGCGGCTATGACAGCTGTCAGATTTGTTGTGATTTCTATGGACTTTACCAAGGACACCAACATGCTAATAATAATAATAATATAGATACTCGAAAATTTTTCAGTTACGCACCTATTTAGAAAAAAATAACTAAACACAGGCTCAAATTCTTTTAAAAAAGGATAACCATAAAAAAACAAAAACTAATCAATATTTTCAATCAATCTAGCCTATTGCATTTTGTTGTTTGTATATTTATAAATGTATTATTTCAGTCATTTGCTAACCTTTTGCTAAAATGATTATTGCCCGTGAAAAACAGAAGGATGTGTTTCTTAGTAGAAATTATTCTATTTATATATGTATCTCTTTTCCCCTATTCCTCCTTACCATCCCTCTTCCAGGTATTATTACAAATTTACAGATGTCGAATTTTGTAATTGGAATAGTACTTATTGTGTAATACTCGCATATGTGAATGACTTGATGTAACTGTTCTGTTAAATTCCCAAATAAAAATAAAGTAATTTAATAACACATCCTATGTGCTTTTATGCAGATATAAAGTTTTATTTTAACAACAAATTTAAATTACGATCATATTGATATTGAAATATATTAAAATTTTGATATTAAAATGCATATCATTTAATATCAAAATGATACCCATTTTGGCAAAAGGAATAAAGATAGAACTAAAAACTAATATTTGTCTTTGTTTCATATTCTGTACATACATTTATTCGCCCGGCATTAAATATTTTATGTTTTATATGCCAAAAAGATATTAATAAGGCAGTACTGAGAGTAGGCTGAGAATTTTTATCCCAAGATATGTCTCAGATGGTTCCAATGATAACACACTTGGGACAGGTGTTTTTTATGCCTGTAGGGAATTGATAATTATATACATATAGTTGAGACCTTAACAAAGAGATTGGTACATAATACTCATATAAAAACATTAAATAAGCAATTCCTTCATTTCTGATTTTGAAATGAGGCCGGCGCAGAAGGTCAAAATACCCTTCCCGTTCTTCAGCACCAATCGACCGAACAGGTAGAAATACCTTTCCCGCCTAAAGTGTGTTTAAAATCATTTGACCTTGGATAATAAAACATAGAAAAGTAGAAAGTAAACCTGATGAGGGTTTATAATAAAACAAACAATTTTAGGCATAGATTTTATTATACATATAAGGGAAAATATTTATAATATTTTACAAGATAATGATGATTTACAAGTTTTATAATTGATGCGTTTTAATGAGAGTTGCAACGGATATCCACAAGTCATTTTTTACTAACTGTCTGGAGAAATTCATCCCTACTTTGAGCCAACTGAATATATTCAAAATTATTTATTTTTATTTTTACTTTCTGGTAGATATTGCAATATCGAAATTGGTTGGTATAAAAATATTTGTCTCTGTTGCTGATGATAGAACTAACATAATTTTACTCGGAATACTAATAGTAAACACCAACCTCTGATTATTACATTTTCGCTTGGCGCATTTATTGCATATTTAATTATATTCTCGTAACAATGATAAAAACAAATCAGTCATGGAAGAAAAGTGGTTGACAATACTATGAGGAATTTGATGCATAAAAAATGAAATATTAGAGTATTTTTTACTAAATAATATCACATTACTTTGTCTAATGGTTGGCAGATAGGATAAAATGTCACATCACTCTGTCTTTGCATACATTCTTAGCTGTTTCCAAAATTACGCATTTGCTTACACAATTGCTGATAATTCCGTCTCCCGGTTTTATACGCTGAGTAACATTCAGCATTCTGCCTATGTTTAAACATGTATATCACTTTAATTTTTTGAACTCGTATATACAAACAAAGTACAAGCAATCATTCACCCATGAGATTAAGCGCCCTCTCTGAAAATTATTGTAAAGTAAATATACCTTTTTTCATTTGATGAAGG
The DNA here is from genome assembly GCF_059751285.1 of Brachycentrus maculatus. Taxonomy (NCBI): domain Eukaryota; kingdom Metazoa; phylum Arthropoda; class Insecta; order Trichoptera; family Brachycentridae; genus Brachycentrus; species Brachycentrus maculatus. The sequence continues at coordinate 1,483,557 of NW_028280947.1, forward strand.
CGGGCATATAAATAATGGAATTTTCGCAATTAGGTTTACAGATAATTATAATGACATTTATTTGAAAACATCAAGTTAAACATATAATCGTTTATATCTAGTGTAGTTTAAGGTTTATATTATAAACCAAGGTCAGAATTTGAAGATAATCATGCAATTTCATAGGCTGCCATTGTTAAATGTAACAAGATATAGCCGAAATCTTTGAGTTCGGTAGTGAGTTTTTGCAAAGAAAACAGTTTTACAGGAGTGAGTTTAAAAAAATAAATATGATACTAAATCGTATAAAATACGATTTAATGTTTTTTATGTATAAGTTACAACAATTTAAAAAAAAATACATACATTTAGAAGAAAAAAGACTAAATGCTATTTCAAAAATTACTAACCATCTGCAGCACTGGTGTGGCCATACTTGAAGACAGGTAAAAGACAAAATTCTAGTACTTAACTGCTTACCGAGATTTCACTGAGTTTGACAGATCACTGGTCTCAAGATATACCCGCCTCTGTCAGGAAAATCGTGTCGGGTCGTGGTCCCGTGGTTAGTGTCGCAGACTCTTGAGTCAGAGTTTCTGGGTTCGAACCCACTCTATTACAATTTGATAGCTATTTTTAATAATAAGCCGGTCACAGAAATATTATGAAATTGAAGAATTTTTGTAAATCATAAAACACAAATATTCCTCTTTTTATATAAATAAGAAAAAAAATACTAGAACGGCGTGAAAAATTTACATTTGTACAAAGCACGAATCACATGCATTGTTACTCTGCTTGAAGACCGAAGAAGTTGAATGGTTGTGGAGTTTACTCCACAACCATTGATGCAAACAGGATGCAAACAATGCTTTAGCATTGTTTGCATCCTGGTGAAGTGATTGTTCTTGCAGAGACAGGTATATTTAGGTAGATCTTGGTGAATGGTTATATGCCAACACTTAGTTAAAATATTATTGCTTTGAATATTAATGATAATATATATTAATACCCCGTTTAGCGCTGGTAATCCGTGCCAGCAAAATGGCACGCTGGACGAATATTCTCCACTATTCTATTTTCCACATATATACATATAGACATACTTTGTCTCTTTTGCGCTCCTTTGTCACACTTCCTTGCACGAATGTCTGCCATTTTTGTACGCAGTGTTCAATTATCATGATTTTATATACAAAAATTAATGCGTTTCAAATGGCAAGACAAGATTGTATTACATAAATAAACTTATTGGGGATGCACACACCTTACACAGGACCGATACGGTATAAACTGATTGGAAGTCGACACGCTGTAAATGCAATCAAATGAATACATACATATTAGGAAATTCTCAAGTAAAAGATTGCATTTTTCTGTACCTCGGTGAATCACTGAACTGGGCTATTAACCTTTCCCCTACAGTGATAAAAAACTTCCATATCAACGGTGATATGTATTTTGCACACCATATGAAAATGCGATTTAAAAAATGAGAAAAATGTGAATATTGCTAGATGTTGCTCTTATCGACCATAGTTGAAGTTAAAATGTAGTCATTTTGTAATGATAGCTCTGGTAATTATCTGAAAACGAGAAAAAAATACATGGCAAGTAGCCGCAATAACTAGCATAGCGACACGACCGCCGCGGATAACGATCTGTGTGCTACTAAACACGATACGAGATGTGTGTATACACAAAGCACGGCACCCACGCACACACTAGGAAACGTTTGCGGATTGGCGATTTTATCCCTGATTTTTCCATAAATTATTTATTTCCGTCGCTGCAAACGAATAACTTTATATTGCAATACTTTTATGTAATACGTAAATATATTACGGAGGAATACAAAAATTGTGAGCCTGTATCTATTATATTTTATATTGAAATTCTCATTTTTATCACCCGGAGGGAAAGGTTAAAACAGCGTTTTAGCGTAAACATGGGTGGCGTTAAGCGGGGTATTACTTATTATTTTCATAATGGAATAGTTAATACATAAAGGCATTCCAAATAAAGACATTCTTGTGCTGGTTTGGCGCCTGTAAATTCATTATCCGTTGCGATTCTCATATTAACGATATTAGATCACTTCATCGACTATAATGGGGTTAGTAGTATCACACGATTTTTTGCACGGAGAATTTGATAGCTTTACTTCATGTTTGACCATTATGTGTCTCTTGAGGTGATCCTTTCTCTTGAACCTAAACTTGCACGTGGTACATTCGAATTTGCGTTCAACATAGGATGTCGAATCTTTGACTCTGTACCTTTTTAACAACCTGAAAAATCACAATAAAAATATTATTCATAATATATAACATTTGGTTAATAATGCCATTTGTATTTGCCATTTTTACGAAATACATACTTATCGATTTGGTGATTAATATTAAAAAAAATAATAATAAAACCCTTATCCGCACCCCAATGGTGCATAGGGCACTGCGTCATATAAACGCAGTGTTATCTTGATCGTTTACACATGAAGGAAAGGTGATCAGCCCTCCGCTTCAGGTACCAGTCCAGGGTAATATTGAATAAATATGACAGTGAAAAAATCACTTATATTTATTTTACCCCCCTTGGGAATCGAACCCGGGACCTCCAGAACGGTAGCCGAGCGTGCTGACCATTACATGACAAAATTGCATGACCATTGCATGACAAAATATTACAACTCTATAGTTTATATTTTAAATATTACAATCGATCAATAATTTTTGAGGCCTACTAATTTGTTTATTTTATTAAAAAAAAAAAACATAAAACTTAAAAAACAGTTTGACATTAATTAAAGAGTAGTTTGACAATGCCCTAAAAAAGTGAAACAATTTTCACGAATTTTTATTTTTATGTAAAAATAAAATATACAACTAAGTAGACCCTAAAAATCGGTGTTTAATTTTAATATTCAAAATAAATGATAAACCTCATTTGACATAATCTCTACTCAACCGTAGATGGTGCCAAAAACTCACATGTGAAAGGTGTGAATTAAAGGTTCAAACATACAAATTCCAAAATTTTATTACTGTGGTTGTCAATCATGGGTAGGATAGTGAATATTTCACGTGTATAAAGTGTAACTTTTACTAATTTTTCAGTCTAATATTTATTTAACATGACCCTAGACTAGTACCTGAAGCGGAAGGCTGATCACCTTTCCTTCGTGTATTTAACGATCAAGATAACACTGCTTCTATACGATGCAGTGCCCTATGCACCACTTGGGGTGCAGATAAGGGTTAGAAGAAGAAGAAGATAAAAGTATTACTCAAACCAGCCTTTGACAGGACGTAAGCCCTCCAAATACCCAGACTTCCATATTCTTCTTCATTTATATTGAAACGCCTATGAATGTGTCAAAATTACCTGGTGCATTTGAAACTGCTCGCCTTGGCATTCTCGTCTATGAGTTTCCTAGTGGGTTTGATTTCCCGTTTAGCTCCGTCGGGAAGGCCGGTCGGCCTTTGCTCACCCTTGGCTTTTTTCACTTTCACATTTTGCTTTTGGCTAGCGTCTATTTTCTCCTTCTTGATCTTGATCCCGTTGTGGGAATGCCTATAGTGCGAGATGATGGCCGCCTTGTTGATGAAAGATCTATTGCATATGGTACAGATCTCGTCGCATGTTTTGGTCTTCCGTTCGCAGTGTTTGTGAAACCACAGATGCTTCTTGAACTGGCGATCCGAAGTAAAAACAGCTGGAAACAAACGAGGATAGAGTAGAAATAAATTTGCCAATAAATAGAAAATATCAAACATTACTGAATTTTTACACGACGCCAATTGCGATGCCAGTCTAACTAACTAACTAACTAACCATCACGCCGCTTCTCCACAGTGGTAGGTAGAGAGAATAGAACTCCACACCACTCTTGTCTTTGCAAACATTCTTCGCCTCTTCCACGTTCATGTATCTCCTCATACATACTCGCCGATTGTTACGACTCCTAACCTGACCACTTTCAAGTATTTGGCATACCTGATCATACCATGTTGTTCTCGGTCTTCCTCTGCTCCTTTTTCTTCATGAGATTCAACCCTGAATTTCTCTGGGCCAAGTATTGGCTTTGTTATGATTAAAAATGTATCTTATTCTTCATAAGTGCTTATTTACGTGTTGACAAGAGGTCAATTTCAGCTTGGCTTAATGGAATGTTAAAAAAATTGGCTTTGGGGAAATGCCACATCATACTATGGAAGCAACCGGATATATAAAATGAAATTAAAACATACCTTGGGGGCATTTCTTGCACTGGTTCCTATTTTTAGGTTCGTGAGTGTCCGTATGGCTGATGAGTTTTTTTACATCGGAAAATACTTCCTTACATACGTGACATTCTAGCGGTTCACCATACGAATGAGACAACATCACATGATGCTGAAATAAATGAAAAATATTATCCAAAAAGATACACAAATTTTTAATTGTTAATTTTTTTCAGTCCATCAGATATGTTCTAGATATCTCAACAGAGACAAGTATTTGAGAAGGTTTTATGAAAGTTTGAACATTTACAGGGCAAATCACTTTATTTATTGATTTGGCGTTCAATTTGTAGAATTCCATAATTATATTTTTAATATTAAAATCAGACGCTGATTTTTAGGGTCTACTAAGTTGTATATATATATATATATTTTTTAAATTCACATAAAAATATAATTCGTGACAATTGTTTCGCCTTATTAGGGTATTATCAAACTACCGCAGAACGGAGCTACTTGAACTATGATGTGTTACTTGAGCTTAGTACAAAAAAATATTTAGATCGTGGTATGGATCAAAGTATCGTGACAATAAGTGTCACCTGTCAGGGAAACAATGAATCATGTCGATACGTTCATTATTGTAGACCAAATACAGATTAATTTTTTTTTGTACTGGGCTCAAGTAACACATCAAAGTTCAAGTAGCCCCGTTCTACGGTACTGTCAGTTGTGAGTTTTATGTGTTAAAAAAAAATATACAACTTAGTAGATCTGAAAAATCAGCATTTGATTTTCATATTTAAAATACATATATAGATCACTTTACATACTGTTACATTGACCATTTTGCGCCCTTGAGGTAGTATTTTACAAAAATGGCACTATATAAATTATTCAAATTTATTTGAATTATTTCTGTTTGCCCATAGTTGAACATCAACATTATTTTGATTTTAATGTTATAAGCAACTACATATTATGTACATGCAAATTCTAAGAGCCCTGAGAACTTGAGATTCTTGCAAAGTAAATAGCTGACTTAGTTATTGATTATCATCAAGGGACTCTTTACAGGCAGTGGCGTTCATGGAGTTTTAATCAGAGTAGGCAGTAGGGTTGAGTAAGAATAAGGCATGGTAGGCACCGGTCGTGTTTCTATATGGAACGTGAGTAATCCAGGGTAGGAGGCACTGCTTTTCTGCCTATATGAAATGCAAACCTCTGCTTACGGTTAGCTTGTTTTATACAAGCTTTACAACCTTTGGCATGTAACCCAGAGGGCCATAGTAATTGCTACTAACTTCCTTCCTCATAATTAAAACTTTACCAACTGCACAATTTCACATTTTTGGTTGCAAAAATCAATACTTTAATCACCGCCAGGTTGGTTATACGCAGTTTTTATAAAAATAAAACAAATTTAAAACACAGAATTGATTACTCACTTTTAAATTTCTCTCAGATTTGAAAACTTTGTTACAAAGAAGGCACTTTTCAGTGCGAGGAACGTTGTGTTTTAGTTCATGTCTAAAATGATTTTTATCCTTGGAGAAAACTTTTCCACAATATTGGCATTCAAACTTTTTAGGTTTTTTTGATTTGGTCTTGGGTTTATTTTCCTTGGTGAATTTTAATAGATCATCCTGAAACAAAAGATTCAAAAAACATAAAAAGGTATTTAAAAAATATGAGAATATAAAGTTTATTTTTTTCTCGTTGCATTTATTTCCTGCCAGATATTTTATTTTAATTTTGATTTCTCCAAACTAGTTTTTTAAAAAAATATTTTTATTGCAACACAGTAGAGTTTCGAGAACTCGGTCTGATGTGGACCGAAGGGTGGCCAAATTTGTGAAAATGCCTGGTTATCCATGCTCTACCAACAGTATGTGAAAGACACATTTAAGCGTTTCCCGTAGAGAATGTGTTAATAATTAAAATTGATATTTACATTTGGCGTTTCATATGTAGAACTCCATTTTAATTTATGTATTAAATGTTACATAATTACGCAACTTGTAACTGGCGCAAACTCTTTCACTAGGACGTGTCAGTACCGCTCACCCAGAACACGTCTACCACTCTCAATAGCGAAATGATACTCATTCACTCCGTGTCTTAAATTCATGTGGAGACATGTATGGATGACTAATACCTTTGTTGTTCAAAAAATATACGTCCATAAATATAATATAATAAACATATATTTCAATATATAATAAACATATATGTCCGCCTCCGTAGTGTAGTGGTCAGCACGATCGGCTACCGTTCTGGAGGTCCCGGGTTCGATTCCCAAGGGGGGTAAAATAAATATAAGTGATTTTTTCACTGTCATATTTATTCAATATTACCCTGGACTGGTACCCGAAGCGGAGGGCTGATCACCTTTCCTTCATGTGTAAACGATCAAGATAACACTGCGTTTATATGACGCAGTGCCCTATGCACCATTGGGGTGCGGATAAGGGTTTTATTATTATTATTATTAAACATATATATATATTTCAAGGACGTATTCATATGTCCTACCAGTATCCGATATTGTTTACGTTTGAAGTATTTATGCGTCCCGCCCGGTTAACGGGTTAACAATAAAATACAACTTACTAGACACAATAAAAATCAGTGTTTGATTTATTTATAACATTTAATACATAAATTTAAATTGAATTGAACAAATTAAAATAATAGCTTGGATAAGTTAAAATAAGTAAAACTCTTTATCTCTTTTACCTCTGATGGTTTCACCTCATTCTCAAAGAATTGTTCTTCGTGATATCCGTTGAGAAGACTTGGATGCTCTTCAAACTCTGTTTGCTGGTGATACATGAGGGCCGCGTCTTTACTTAAAGGTTCGACTTTTATGTGATCAGCAGTCGGTATGTTACCATCGGGAAATTCTGCACAAAACAAGGATAGAATGATGTAAATTAAACAAAATTGGAAAAAGAGGTAATATATTATTTCGAGAAATAAAAATACTTTGTGTTCTGATCCACTCACATTTTTATTAACCAACTAGTTTTGGCAACAACCTGTTGCCCTCTTCAGGGTTACATTTATTACTAAATATATATATAAAAAGAAACAGTGTACAAGTTGTTGGGTTTCAAAAGGGTAGGGGTGGGGGTAATGGTGTTTTAAGGAGGGGTAAGAGCAAGGAAGGGGATAACTCTGTTTAGGTTGGGTTTGATTTTATGGGAAAAATATTAAAAATGGGACTTTGACTAACGTTTATTTGGTTATTAATTATATTTAATTTTTGTTTAACCGCTTTTTTTATTTCTAACACCTCTAAATTATTAATTTGGCTAGTTCTGTTATTACAATGCAAAATTTTTATCCCATCTTCAAAATTGAACGAATGATTATTAGATAAGATGTGGTCCGCGAATTCCGAAAAATTGTTATTATCAAGACATCTCATGTTTTCCTTAATTCTAATGTTAAATGAATGTGATGTTTTTCCAATACAAAATGCATTGCAATCATGTATAATATATCAATATGATCCACAAAGTTAATGCTTTCAATATTCAAAACATAAAGAGGTAATAGTCCATATAGCTATGTATCATACTTCTTACTAGTACCTTATGCTATAGGGTTCATGCTACTGTAGTCCAATTTATTTTTTATAAACTTAATTGTCTATATACAGTTTCGAACATATTAATTGACACAAAACTTTTCTTGTTGTATTTTCTTAAAAAGTTTTGTAAAATCTTTTGTTTATTAGTTATATCACAATTTAATATTTAATATTATCTCATTTGGGCTCAATCAAGGATTTTACTCTTCTTGGCATCTATTATATATGGTTTTGGCACGTGGATGCCATTTTTTCGTCTCGAATACCTGAATTATGGACAAAATGAGCTTTTCCACCATAGTGCAATAAATTTTGGAGAGCCGATCCTTACAGAATGTTGATAGATTATCAATTAGGTTTATGTCTGACAAAATTCTTGACCAGTCCATAGTTCATTGTTTTGTGTGAAAATATCATCATTTTTTGGATTTGTGGCAGGGGGTTAAATCCTGCTGAAATATTATTCCCTTTGACCATTTGACCTTCGTTTTTGTATCTCTGGTAGTATCTTTTCCAGTAGAATTAAGTGATACTTCTCGCTATTCGTCATCTCAGTCACAGACAGAAGCAGCCTTGGTCCATAATACGAGGAACACCCACAAAAAAATTTATTTAGAGGGTGTTTAAAATACGAAAAAAAAGTTTCGCTTCAATTAATCTGTTCGATACTGTACTTCATGATTAATACATTCATATATTTTACAGTATTTTTAAATAATGAGTTACCTCTCTAATAGAACGTACTGCTCGTGTTTAGGAGGGAGGATTTTTTTTTTTATAGTCCGACTAAGCAAGATTTGTCAATATTTAATTTAAACACCGCCCACTCCTTTCAACCTATATAAACCCGACGTACTTTGACATCCCTAGTGTTTGTAAGACCTCAGCCCTTAGTGTATGTTTGTTCTGCAACCCTTAGTGCATGTTGGTCCTCGGGTCAACCAAAATCGCATGTGATCAACATTTTATGTAGTTATAAGTGTGTGAATAGTGCTATGGTAGTTACATGTCGTATTATATATTGATTTGGCGTTTAATTTGTAGAACTCCATTTTAATTTATGCATTAATTTTAAATCAAACACAGATTTTTTGAGTCTACTAAGTTGTATTTACCTACATCCTACATCCCCCATTAGCTACTGTTGTCTTCCATAAATTATTGCTGCACGTGTTAAAACTGTCACTTAGAATTGTATAGCTACATAAGGACCGTAGTCCATTTGATCTTCACATTCGTTTGATAGTGCCCTAACAAAGCGAAACAATTGTCAAAATAATAATTTTTTTAAGTGATTTTGTTAGTAAAATACAACTTAGGAGACTCAAAAATTTGTGTTTGATTTAAAATTAATACATAAACATGTAGTATTGTTTGCATGCTTTTGTGGTGATTGTCCTGACAAGGAGACGGGTATGTCTCGAAACCGGTAGTTATCAACCGGTTTCGAGGTTTTATAACCTCGGTGAGTGGTTATATACTTATATTATTGACATTTTGGTAAAAATAATTAAAAAAAAAAAAAACTTTTTGAAAGTCTCATATGACAATTTACTTACTTACTTATAACCCTTATCCGCACCCAATGGTGCATAGGGCACTGCATCGAATTGACACAGTGTTATCTTGATCATTACTTACATGAAGGCAAGGTGATCACTCTTGCGCTTCAGGAACCAGTCCAGGGTAATATTAAATAAATATTACAGTGTAAAATCACTAATATTTATTTTCACTCCCCCTGGGAATCGAACCCGGGACCTCCAGCACGGTAGCTAAACACGCTGACCATTACACCACGGAGGCGGACAAAATATGACAATACCTACACTTATTGATGTAATGGTCATAGTGGACATTGGAAACCAGAATTTTGTATTAAAAAAATGTTTTACTGTAAGAATTGTATGAACAGTAACAGAAACACATACCAGATTCATTATTTTCAAATAAATAGCTTCCATTATATTCGTCAAAAAAATCAGGCTCAATCTTTATTTCGATTTCTTGTTTAATCTCCTGTTTTATTTCTGTTTCTTGCAACAATCGCGTTTGGGTTGACGGATCATCTGGGATCTTTTTATCATTATTACATTCCATCATTAGCGGATCCAATAATTGTGGTGGACTCGCATCTCCATGGTTGTTAGGAAGATTCGCAATATCAACGGAAACATCACCGATAGAATGATTTACTAACGGATTATCATCCAGATTTTTATCTTTGTCTATCCGGGAAATGCTATCTCCATTTGGTATTGTTTTTCCGGCAGAGTTTGTAGTTGAAATATTGCGAAATAATGCATCGGTTGCATGCGTTTTCAATATAAAATTGTGAGCTTCCTTTAATTGTTCGCAACATAGAGTGCATATGCTATTAGACATATCTTCTGATGTTATCTAGAACATAAATAAATCATATAAAACTATGCATTTTAATAATAAAAACAATTATTGATAATTTTATACAGCACTATTTTAGTACTACCGAAAGGGCTAACTTATAATCCTATTTATAATTTTATTTGATCGATAATCCTGAAATTATCCGGAGCATTGATCTGTATGTTCCCGATAGTTACCTAAGACAGCGTCGGCATAGATTGTTTCACATTCCTATACATAGGACCAACCTGCCGATGGTTATGCCTGTAGGAAGAGCTACCGCTATGTTGAACAATATCACATTGGATATTGATCTGTTCCATGTGTCCGAAGGAATTTTCCGAAGCGGGATTCTTCTACGCCTTTAAGTCTTCTTGCTTACTTTTACTTTTAATATATACGCCTTGAATATTGTTTGTTGTGTATTTATTATTTTTTTATTGAATAAATAAATTGAATTGAATTGAATAAAGTAATGTCTTTCGCTTTTTATTGATTCATGCAATTTCTTTTCATTATTCATATATTTTGGCATCTCATCATACATTTTTCACTCTTTCTACATTAAACATATCGCTCACTCCTTTCAAGAACGTCATAAATCAAAAATCGTTAATTTTTAGTTGTGCATGTTTTCGGAATGCCCAGAAAATGTACTATATCCCAGCAAAAGCGGCATATTTTTAACTTAATATTTACCCCCTACAGGGCAGAAAGTGTTGTTTTTGCATTTTGAAGAAAAGGTATTGTTTAATTATTCTTTTTAAATATACAAAATATATTTTTCAAATGGAGAAAAATCCTTCAGGTTTTACCTAAAAAGATCTGTTGCACAGTAAAAAGTTCAATAAATGGCTTGATATTTATTTTTAATTCATTCAAACCCTTATCCGCACCCCAATGGTGCATAGGGCACTGCATCATATAAATGCAGTGTTATCTTGATCATTAACACATGAAGGAAAGGTGATCAGCCCTCCGCTTCAGGTACCAGTCCAGGGTAATATTGAATAAATATTACAGTGAAAAAATAACTTAAATTTTTATTTAACCCCCCCTGGGAATCGAGCCCGGGACCTCCAGAATGGTAGCCGAGCATGCTGACCATTACACTACGGAGGCGGACAATTGTTATTTTTAATACATTGTATTATATTTTTACACTTTAAAAACGTTTTCCTGAAAAATCAAGTTTTTTTGATTTATGACGTTCTTGAAAGGAGTAAGCGATATGTGAATGTGATTTTTTTCAATCCAATCGAGTGCTCTTCTCATTCAATCTTGTTTTGTTTCATTTTATTATTTTTTTTAACCTTAGATTACGGGACATTCATAAAATTTAAGATTCAATTTGTGCGGAGCACCGAGGCAACACATACATGTAAAGAATGTAGTGACAACTAGCATATATTTTTTTTTTTCACTGATATTTAATAAAAAGTTCTCAAAAAACATTTTGCACCTATATTTTAAACGTTTCTGGTAAAATGTGATTTTTTCATAGATTTTTTTCATTTTAAACCTTGTGGTGAAGTGTGCAGGCCTCATAATTTTTTTTGTTGCAAATATTGTTATATTGATGGCCACACAGGCGTTTTGGATCGATGGATTATTTGAAATTCTTATTCCTTGTTGTAGTTTAAAAGCGGAAGCGTAGATAAAAATACAGTTGCCATTTCCATAAAATATTCCACATTCAAATCAAAGTACCTACTTTTAAAAATACCTAATGATGTTTTTTTTTAAAACACTCGAGGCATGGCAACGGTGGAAATTTTATTGACTGCCAACACAAACTATCAAGGAATATCAAAAATATCAAGGATTTTAATACATTTTTTAAAATGTTGCTTTTGTTTGCTATACAGTCCATTCTGATTATAGAAGTATAAATTAAGTGGCAAGGATAAGGGCGTTTGTGCACTACTCATAATTTTACCGTCCAGCATTTCAGTTAGCGTAATAAAATGATGATTGGCTTGTGCTTTTGTCCATCTTTCTTCGGATTGGTGCTCTTGATCGGTGTGTGAACACGTTGCGTGTAAATTCGATCACGCTAAACTGTCAAAGTCGCTTTTATTTTTCAAAACCGGACTGCCGGACGGTACGATTCCGTGTAGTGCACAAGCGCACTAGAGTTTTTTTTATTGTGTCTAAAATTGTAATACGCTGGTCTGTCTTGTGGTGAATAATTATATGGCCAAATAAATAAATAGCACTTTTATTATCTATTATTATATCTAGTATTCTAATACAAAATATTTTCTTAACGTTCGGAAGGTCGCGCCCGGTCTGAGAGATCCAACAAATGTCTTTGCATTATATGATTTTTTTTATTCTGTATTTTATTTGCTCTCCATGCAATGACAAATTTGTTGGCATTTGTTATGAACAAACCAATTTGATGAGGCAGATTTCACAGATCTATAGCGACCTTCAAAGTTAAGTGTGCATCAATATTGTGTTTATTACAAATATGTATTTCACGTAAAAGATCGCAGAACTTACATGTAACCGAGTGACACTTGACAATACTTCAGCTATGCAATTTCCCGAGCCGAAGCTCGAGGAAAACTTATCAAATAAATTTAAAAGCTTGTTTGGTTCGCAATCGGCGAAACAGGTACGGCACTTCAACATGATTAAAATAGTTTAACATTAAAGAATAATAAAACTGTTTACAATATCATAACCTATAACACTATTTCAAAACCTAAATACGGTTATTTTACTCGATATTCGTGGTCAATATTTTAAATTGATTGATTAACCAACGCGTATTTGTAAGTAGTTCAATAAAAACTTAAAGTAATCAAAATGATTATAAAATGACATAGTAAAATGACATTTCGCGACGCCATTTATCTACGAATACGGACAATTCTATAGACAATAAATATTCCTTAAAAAAAATATAAATAAAATTCCTCTATGGTAAGAATGAAATAGGCTCCTACCTGGAAACGTAAATACCCTATCTATACTGTATTTCAATATGTACATACAAAAGTTTTCCGTAATAAAATTCCAAACTTCCACCACTCTGTAATTTCAAACAACCTTCGCCTCTTCCACATTCACTCATCTCCTTATACATACCCCCCGATTATTTCGACTCATGGCTTGATTACATTCAAGTATTTGAAATACTTGATAATGCCAAGTTTTTCTCGATGTTCCTTTGCTCCTATTTCCAGCTACATTTGCTTAATGCATTGAAATATAATTATAAAACAATAGCAGAGCTTTTATATCTTGTGGAATTATTAGTCCGCCTCCGCGGTGTAATGGTTAGCGTGTTTAGCTACTATTCTGGAGGTCCCGGGTTCGATTCCCAGGGGGGGGGGGTGAAAATAAATATTAATGATTTTAAACTCTTATATTTATTATAATATAATCTGAACTGGTCCCGCAAAAATAAACACTGCGTCAATACGATACAGTGCCCTATGCACCCTTGGGTGCGGATAAAGGGTTAGAAGAAGGACTTATCAGCATTTATGGTGAGGAGAGATAAAGACAACTATATTTATACAAAGAAGTTATTTTTTGTTTATTGTACAAAAATAAATAAATATTACACATAAGTTTACATTGTAATGTCAAAAGTTTTCTATAAGCTTATCCAAAAATTGAAGAAAACCAACTTGATTTTTTTACTGTAGGTTTTACTATTTTTTCTGTAGTTGTAGTAGTTGTTGTAGTAGTACTTTCAGTTGTATATTCATCTTCCATTTTTTTAAGATCATTAATTAGGAATTGCCTGACTTCAAGTTTTATAGGAATAATTTCTGCAAAAGAAAAACAAGTCAAAAGTTTTAATGACAAAGAGTTAAAATGTTTAGAAATAAATCCAGGATTCTGTGGAATATTCTAAAGAGAATGAAACATATTACTATCTGAGAATAAAAGAAAAAAATTGTTACGAGAGTTTAATGTCCATTATGTGGAAAGATATATTTTTTTAATGTAATGTTTTACCACAAAAAGGCTTTTTTCCTGTAGTTACAACATAAAATGAGCCTCGTGCTGGATATTTATCTGCCCGAACACCCATTTCTGCACAGCTTACGTTTGTGCAAACTGTATCTATACTGGAGTTTATTCTGCAAAATATAAAAAAAATACCTGAGTTCAAGACACGGTGTATCATATTATATATTAGTGAATAACAGAAAATCAATAAATAAGTTTACCCATCACCGTTGACTAAAAACTTTTTACTCCCACCCTCACACACACACAAACACCCACCTTCTTTTCTCTTTTCTCCCTCTTGATATACAACAGTAGGTATTCATAACTTATATGTAGGATTATTTCATTGGCTTTTATCATTCTTATTTTTTTATGTCCAAACAGAATAATCCCCAGACAAACAAATACAAAAAATAGATTGAATATTGTTTTATTCCGTTCCATGAAATGACGGTTCAAATCCCAGGTGCTACCAAATTATAAATCTATCTATGAAAGTTACATAGCAGACACTATTGTGTATTGCTACATACGAGTATATATGTGTGTCATAAAAAGCACTGGCATGTTCCATAAAGTTAAATATACCATTTCAGTATCGCAGCTAATGAAATATAAAATTTTTAAACAAAATAAAACAATTTATATGTTAAGTCCTAGAATAATTATTAGATCACCTCAAAGAAAAAAAGGTACCTACTTAATATTTTATTTAAAGGGGTATATTTTTTATATAATATCCTATAGTTAGGTACTTACGTTGTATATGATAAATTCCATTTATGTCCAATTAATGAGCATGTATGATTTTTCAGACTTTCTGTGAAAAGTTGATAAGCCCGACCATGATTACAAATTGCTCTCAGAAGTTCTAAAAAAATACATTTATAAGTTTAATTTGTTTTAGAGAGGTCGAAATAGGTAAGACTAAAAGAATACTGTAATATGGTTTAAAGATTTTTTTATGCAACAATTTTTTTTTTTTTTTGCCTTAGGACTAATATATTTTTGATTATTGGCTTATATTTAACTTACTGGCTTTTGATATAGGTAGAAATCTGTTAAAGAAAGATGATTTTCCCGTGTGACATCCAGGTTGCTTCATGCCTCCATTTGGGTAAAAATCTTGGTCTCCTAAAAACAAAAACAAAAAAACTTTATATTCACAGAAATAGCGTAAATTCTCTATTCTAAATCTAAATATTCTTTCATCAGATAAAAATTCTAATCTTTATATATAATATCATTTTCCCTTTCCTAATATGCAGTATAATAAATTACAAAACGAGATACTGTGTTGTAGGGTTTAATTTATACTACAAAAACATAGGTGAAAATATAAAACATAGAATATTATCCAAATAGTGCTTTATAGTTACCCTCTTACAACTACGGCATTGCTTAAAATACCTTTTTTTTAAAGGGTGGAAAAATAAATGTTTTTAAGTTTTCAATTTTGTACGCAGGTACCTAAGGTAGGTAAGTACTATAAATTAAAAGGAATTTACCACAGGTGTTGGGTACTCCAAGTCCAATTTTAGAAAGTTGTCTTCCATTGGTGTGTATAACATCAACAAAATCTGCATCAGACTTATCAAGTAACATTCGGAGGTCTGTTGTTATAAAGCAAGGTTGAGCTGGGTCTAAACCTAGGAAAAGGGTACACACGAGCCTATTAGAGAGATAGAGAGTGTGAAATATAAACAACAGAAGCCTCTATTAAGGAGGTGAACAAAATACCTGTTATTCTTCTTACTCCACCGAGGACATTAGAAGCAAAAGAACAAATGTGCGCACCGAGGCTGTGTCCAACAAAATGAAAGCTGCTTGGCTTAGCTCCAGATGTTTTTATAATTTGATTTAAAAATCTGTAATTAATACAATCTCAAATGCAATGAAATTTATTAAGTTTTTATTGTATTCATTATATCATTTTTTATGTATTACCTGGCAAGATCTGATCCTACAGTTCTGGTATTGACTACGGCTCTCCAATATTTCCACGTGCTACCACCTCTACTCCAATCTACAGTTATTACATTAACATCATCCTGAAATGTATATATATATATACATATATATATATATATATATATATATATATATATATATATATATATATATATATATATATATATATATATATATATATATATATATATATATATATATAAATATATATATATAAATATATATATTTATATATATATAAATATATATATATATATTTATATATATATATATATATATATATATATATATATATATACATATATATATATATATATATATATATATATATATATATATATATATATATATATATATATATATATATATATATATATATATATAAATAAACAGTGGAACCTCTTGTTACTAGTAAGTAAATTAAAAATCGTCCAAAATTAACTGGTAGCTTGGGTCATACAATACATTATTTTGTAAAAAGCTTGTACTTATCCATCTTATAATATTGTTATACCTGATAATTATTACTATTGTTATACGGTCCAAAGTGAGGGTAAGATCTCTTGATCTCGTAAGTTTAATTAAATTTGAGTAAGATTTTGAGTAAACTAGAGAAACAAGTAGTTCAGCTTGAAAACGTTGAGTATCTGCAGGATAAACAGAGATAATAAAGTGCTGTAATTTTTTAAACATATCATACTCCAATGGTTTTGATTTCTGACATATCCAATTAAGTACTTGATATACTTGATCATGCCGTGTCTTTATCAGCTTTAAAATGCATTAATTCTATGTTCTCCCATCACTTATTTAATTTAAAAAGTAGGGATTTCAAAATTACCCAATTTAAAAAGGCCTCAGTCATGTTGCGTACCCATGAAGCTCTGCTATAGCTTAAAAAACCATGTACAATCACAATAGTCGTTTTGTTCGGATTGAAGAAAGTCCACTCTAAACCAAATTGGTCATCCAACATCACTTGAACTCTGGATTTTTGCTGGCGGTTTTGTATGAAAAATTCCACTTGGATTTCGTCTGAATGTTGCGGTCGTAAGTTGAAGAACCACCGTAGCTTCGAAGTCACGGATCCAAGGCCGAAGCAGTCAGCAGATTCTGTCAACTGAAAAGTCGAAAATAGTAATTCTGTGAAGCTTGCCACTACATTTAAGGCAATAGTGTTTTTTGTGTATCCCTCTTTAATTCCTTTTTATTGCCTAGATGGAAACCACATTAAATTGACAAGGTGACAAGGTAATTAATGCTGCACTCTTGATTCTTGGATATAAGAAAGGAATATTTATTTATAACTAACTAACTAGTTATAAATAAATATTCCTTTCTTATATCCAAGAATCAAGAGTGCAGCATTAATTACCTTGTCATCTTGTTATTAGGTTATCACCTTGTCAATTTAATGTGGTTTCCATCTAGGCAATAAAAAGGGATTAAATAGGGATAAAAACAAATTTATGAGGCGAATATTAGCGGGAAAAAAAGCAGAGGAAGACCGAGAAAAACATGGCACGATCAGGTATGCCAAATACTTGAAAGTGGTCAGGTTAGGAGTCGTAACAATCGGCGGGTATGTATGAGGAGATGCATGAACGTGGAAGAGGCGAAGAAAGTTTGCAAGGACAGAGTGGTGTGGCGCTCTATTCTCTCCTACCCCTGCGGCGAAGCGGCGTGATGGTTAATATTTATTTATTTATTTCTTAAATACAAATGTATGTATAATTTATCTCCATTTAACTCTTTAGGCATACCCTGTGTTGAGCCGAAATATTTACATGCCAAAAAATACTTACCTGCTATATTACATGTAACTATTTTTCACATTTAATATACATGTAAGTAAAAATTACATATATGCTAAAGTACAACAAAAAGTAAAGTAATTTTAACAATTTAAAACAGTATTATTATTTTTTTCTTACATTTACGGGGTTGACAGCGCCGTAAATGCTCAGACCTCCATATTCTTCTTCATCTTTGATGAGATGTCAAAAAATAATACGAAAATAACTCCTGTAATTGGAGATAATCCAGATTTTGTGAACAAGTATTTGGACACACTCAAAATGTTGTATTAAAACAGTATATTTAAAAAAAATCAAATGACAGAACCAATGTCAGGAAAAACAAAAAAATAAAAAAAATAATGTAATAATGAACAGATTTCTGCTGTACAATATTCAATGAAAAAGTGAAGAAAAAACATTGGTATTATAAAGAAATATACAATACCAATGTTTTTTTTTCAATGAAAAAGTGAAAAAAAAACATTGGTACCTATTGTATATTTCTTTCAAATTAGGAAAAAACATAATTTTTACGCAAATCTATGTATAATAAAATATTCTATTAGTGCTGGAGTTTACTTTAATTGAATAAGCAACAATTGTAGTAATCAAAAATAAAATACAACTAAAATCTTTTAAAATAATACCGCTGGTTGACAATGAATGTTTAATCTCTGAAAACCTAAGGTCATTGTTGTGAATAGAATAGTTATGGCGTCATAGCCATTTTCCAATTATGCCAATAATAATGAAACTTAAATAGATAAATGTTTTTGAAACATATTAAATAAGTACTTATTTCCTAAGAAGCTAAGAGTTGCTACTCTTCAAGAAACATTACATGTACATTATAAAGTATTGGCGTTTGATATGGAAAGTTTGTATTATTGAGCCTCTTAAAATTTATTGTAAGGAAATGTAGTATGTAGGCTACCATAGGTACATGGTGTAGAGAAGTTAGTTAATTGACAATTTTAGGTAGTTGTATTTTTTGATGTATAAAACATCTGTAGTTTTTGCAAGAAGCTGTAGCTATACCTGCTGTATTTGGAAGAAAAATGGTTTGGTGCTACTCTTTTGAGTAAGCAAGCACAAAAAAATATTGTAAGATATATTGACAAGAGTTTCCTTATTAAGAAATACAAGAAAATTTTAACTTTAATTTGAACTATTTTAACTTCATCAAAAAATTATGTGTAACTTCAATATGATGCAGTGCCCTTTGCACTATTGGGTGCAAATAAGGGTCGAAAGAAGAAGAAGATTATGTTAGTGATTTCAACTCAATTTCTTGTGCTGGAAAAAGTTCCAGTTTTTTTACTATCCATACTGTACTGGTAATTCTAGTATATTTAGTCTTGTTAAAAATGATTATTTGTCTGCAATGACAATCTTAACTCCATATTTTCCTTTTTGTAGGTTAGACAAGTGTAGATAGTAAGTGCAAATACAAAAACTTATTTAACAATGTATAATTCCAAATAGTTAACTTACGTTCAAAGCACTTGTCTTATTTACTTTGAGTGAAATAGCTTCTTCATAGGGTTCTGAAACCCGTGTACCGTCGATTGTTGTGGTGGTAGTAGAGAAGGCATTTATTTTTGTAGATGAGGACACATAGTTTTGTGTTGTTGTCGAAAAAACGTCACTGAAAACATCTATATCATTTGGATTTATGAAGTTTTCCACTGAAATTGAACAGAATTAATTAAAGCAATGTTAAAGTGTTTAGCAAAAAATCATGATTAAAAAAAATAGCTAACAAACTAACCACATCACTCCAATATATTTTTGTAAATACTTTTTACCTCTTTCACACTCTTTACCACCGATTATTAGAACTCCTGACCTGACCATTTTTAAGTATTTGACATGATTGATCATCTAAGTTTCCCTCAGTCTTCCTCTGTTCCTATTTCCAACTTCATTCGCCTCATAAATTTGTTTTAGCATTCTTTTATCACTTATTTGTTCCACATGTCCAAACCATCTCAACTTTCTTAATTTTATCGATAATGCTTATCTCAGCCATGCATTCCTTCTTTATTTCACCATTCAAATATCTGTCATACATTGTTTTGGCGCACATTGATTTCAGATCAAATTTCGACAGATCTAGAACACTTTCACCACAATAAAAAAAAAATGCAAAATTGTTTTTAGGTTGGAAAAGAGCAGATCAATTGTAAGTTTAGACAATTTCCATATCCTTAGATTAATCAGGAAATTAATTTTTACCATCTTTTCCATATAAAAAGATTAAAGTAAGATTTAAAAGAGAGAAAAATATATTTATAGGTATATGTATAAGAAATAAAACACTCTCCTTATTATCCATTGTTTACATTGTTTAATACCACTTTTATAAACACTTATTTGTGGCTACCAGTTTTGGAAAATTATTCCATCACCAGGTATATTATTTAGGTGGTATTACACAAAGTAAACAATTCATGATAAGGAGAGTGTTTTATTACCATACCACACAGTTATCAATGCTTTTAATATACAAAATATATAAGAAATAATATCAAGTTCTTACGATCATCCAGCGCCGATTTTCCCATATAACATGTGGCTACAAAGGCATGAAGAGTGAAAGTAAACAGTTTCTTGTAAAACTTCATCCTGTAAGCGGTTACCTCAACTAATGATAGCAATAAAACATGTTAATTTTTGTATTTATGTAGCAATCACCAACTGCACAGTCTAAATTATTCAAATTATTGGTTTTAGAATGGATACCACAGTAAAGATTCATTCAAAATCACAACATAACACCAAATACACCTCTCTCTAATGGAGGTGATGCTCAAGAACAAGGTGTTTTAATTACAGCGTACAAATGCCAAGTTTAATGCTCTAAATAATGCTAATTGTGTAGCATACTGCTAAGCAAACAAGGGCAAAGTAAATACTATCACTAAATGTTTATATGTGTAAACATATATATACATACCTTGAAGTAATACGATGAATAGTTGTTTCCACAACAGTGGTCACAAACATTTGACTGTCTAATTAAATAATAAAAATTCTTTTAATTTTTTACATTAGTTGTAATCTTTAAAATAGGGGAAAGGAGATTTGACATATTTTAAGAGGGGAAAAGATGTTTGAATTTTCCATCATACGCAAAATTACAAATTACAAATACAATAATGTTCCCTCACTGGGTTTTTCCGTGCTGAGAGTACATTTTACAATACTTTTTTTATAATATTATATGAAAAAATATATATTTATGACAGCAATCAAATACGAAATGGCCGAATGATGCGATCTATTTCAGATCCACCTCCATTATCTATTTATAAATATCTCTTTTATACTTATTTTCGTTATTTAATGACTTTATAAATAATAAAAGCAGGATGCACATCTTTCTTTTTCTTCTTCATGAGCCCTCTGTCCTTCACTGCTGGATATAGGCCTCTTCCGTATCCTTCCATTTCCTTCGGTCAGTTACTGTTTGAAGCCGGTTTCTACCCTCCACAGCGGCCATATCATC